>NC_057806.1:563325421-563690099 GCF_018294505.1 Triticum aestivum
CCTGTTCTTTTGACATAGTCATTTGCTAGCATCTGCTCTGCTCTTTTTTGATGACTGGAAATGTAGCAGTGTGAACATCCAGAGCCTGGTGTTGGAGGTTTCATTGTGTCACGTATTCTTACTAGTGAAGTCGCTGAACAGTTAATGTGCACTTTGTCGGTAAGTTGGCTGATATATGTCGCTGATGACTCTTTGATTCGATGGACTTATGATCCTTAGAATGAATATTTTGTGATCATCTGTTCATGGTTATCTTTGGTCATTTTTCAGTTCATACTCCATGGCAGTTGATAAATTTCTTAACAATGTGTGCCCTCAGGGCAAAATTCTGCTGTATAGTTCAATGTTGTTGCTTGCAATGTGTGCTCCCTGGAAACAGGAACTTCCACAGCACACGCCTTCAGAGTGAAACGCTCATGTATAAGTTGCAGCTTGAGTCTTTTAGTTTGAGAGTTCACCTTGGAAGAAACTCTCAACCATGGTCGTTGATGTGTGATTATCTAGAAAGAGTTAAAGAAAGGAAATAAACAGGTTCTTCAGAAAAGTACACAACCGCTGCAGATACTGCTTGTTCGTCACTCTGAACTCTGAAGTGCAATGTGGTAGATACTCCCTCCGTCCTATAATACAAAAGCGTTTTTTATACTAGTGTATTGTCAAAAATATTCTTATATTATGGGATATTATGGGACGGAGATAGTAATAATCAAGACAAAGAAGGTGACAAGATATGAAAATCCTAAATTTTAAGGACGTGTTTGGTTGCCCGCATAGAGCCTAATCAGGCCCGCGCGGGAAGCAAGAAGCCTGTTTGGTAGCCCGCATACACTATTGGACCTGCATTACACGCTTCTTAAAGCACCTCCGTGCCTGGCTGGCTGGAAGCACAAGAATCGGCAGTTTCTGTGGAGCCAGGCCAAGCGAAAGCGCAGCAAGCGGGCCCATGCACCAGGAGAAACTGGAGGGATGCGGGGTGTTTACCTGGT
The DNA here is from genome assembly GCF_018294505.1 of Triticum aestivum. Classification (NCBI taxonomy): domain Eukaryota; kingdom Viridiplantae; phylum Streptophyta; class Magnoliopsida; order Poales; family Poaceae; genus Triticum; species Triticum aestivum. The sequence continues at coordinate 563,326,408 of NC_057806.1, forward strand.
GTCTTCTTCAACCTCCATTAAGCTCCTCTCTAATCTCCTCTCTTCCATGCCCCTCTAATCTACACAACGATGCTTCGATTCGTGGTAAGTTCTACACGAAAAAGATGCACATCGATGCTACGGTTCCATTCAGGCGATCGTTTCGTAGTTTCTTCGGCCGTAAGTTCTTAATCTCGTGTTCCCGTTTGGAGCTATTCTGGACGAATTTTGTTAGATTCGTCGCGCACGATCGATCATTTGAAATTTTCTTTGACCAGCATCCTAAACTCGTAGTTCCTCACAACATTCGTGTTGTAAGTTTTTGGTTTCGACGATCGTACCTTCATCTCTCTTTGAATAGCAGTCTACTGCACTGACGCCGTCATGTCGAGCTCCTCTGCTCAGAGCCCTCCTATTCGTCCCTCTCGACGCCGAAAAATCTTCCCCTTGATCTCCTTGCCCGCGTGCTACTACACCAGAGTCGTTTCTGGCGTTGCTCATCTCGTCCTATTCTCTGCCGTCCTCCTACTACCCTGACGCTGCAATGGCGCGCACACTGCTTTCTTGTGTCCTCCGCCTCCGTGCACACTGCAGTTCGCCGCGCCGCTGACAGGGTCGATCATCTTCTCCTCCTCTCTCTCGTCCTACTACACTGGAGTTGTTTCCGGCGTCAATCATCTCTGCCTCCTCTCTCGTCCACTGCACTGATGATAGCATGGCGTGAGCACTGCATTCTCCCCCTCTGTCCAGCGAGCATTGCAACTAGTTCGCCGACGGTGTCGCTCGCCGTGCCGCCAACGGGGTCGCTCGTTCACGACTCCATGCTTGTCATGTCGGACACGGCACCACGGCCACTATCCACTGTAGTCGCCATTGTCCGGCGCACACTGCACTTCTTCTCCCCTTCCCTCTGCTAGCTCTTAACCCTGTCTGCTAAGTGAAGTGCTAGCTCTTAATCATACCTCATGCGTGCAACCAAACACCGAGTTCATGTGCCGCTTGAGCCAATGCAGTCAACCAAACAAAGTGCACTTGCGTATTACGTAATGCAAAGACCCTAGATGCAGGTAACCAAACAACTCGCAGATGTCACATATGAGGCTGTTTTTTCGGAACCAGGCTAGGTTGAGATGTGTATGCAACGCAACTACTATTCACTACGGCAACCAAACACGCCTTAAGTGACCGCTACTTCACATCAAAAGCTTAAGAGGATCAAATTCATACAAGCGCATTTCCCAACTTCCAAATAGGGCGGAAATGAATCATCGACCTGAAAAATCTGGCAGAAAAAAACCAATATTGACATTGTTGTATCTATGTCAAAGTTCCATGGAATGATCAATAAATATATACTATACTATATACGATGCTCTCTAATTTTAAAGGCCTCGCAATCAATCAATTGAGATCTTCAATTTAAAATTGGGTCATTCGATTTTGAGCGGATCAACGATTTCTCAAGGAGCTCCATCATTTAATTTTTTTATTAATACATCTTTAATTTGGAATTGGATAATCTGATTTTGATCGGGTCAACGATTTCTCAAGGAGCTCTCTCTTTCAATTCTTTTAGTACACTATGCTCCGTAATTTTTAAGGCCTTGCAATCAGTTGAGGTCTTCAATTTGAAACTAAGTCATCCGATTTTGACTGGGTCAACGATTTATCAAGGAGCTCCCTCATTCTTTTAATACACTATTTCCCTTATTTCTCAAGAATTGATGCATTGATGCAAGACTTTGACCTTTAATATGTCTATAAGATTAATATAAATGATATCCTCGTATTTATTTTGCAAAACAATTTTTTTATTTGTCTTTACACTAATTTTATAGACATAGAGTAAGTGAGAATCATTGTGCCTTGTATTTATTTTGGAAACAAAAGCCCTTTCTTTCCCGCCTCGGTATTCGAGTTTGGGAGAGGAGTGAGGCTGGTCACAGTGGGGAGGAACTTAGGAGTAACATCACACACTCCAATACAACTTTGCTTATGTGGCACGTATTTAATGAAGAGAGAGGTGCTTGTGGTAACTAGCTAAGTTACCGGAACATCACACATTCCAAGAAACAATGAGTCTATAACATAATAAATACATCATTGCATGACACTACATAGATATTCCTACCCACTATGGAGGTAGTAACATAGTCTAGGGATGTGTGAAGTTACTAGCTTATGTTCTTGCCCATTGTGACCAGCCTGAGCGCGCGCCCGCGGTCAAAGTGCTTCGCCACTGGCACACGGCGAGGTCACATCATCCATCAATGGCGTGGCGTCCGACCTCCCCTCCCCTCTCTCTCTCTCTTATTAGTGGAGCACCTCTCTGTCCCAAGGTCCACAACAGCGCTTCCGGCCTTACCCACTGCCTCTCTCTCTCCATTTTACCTTCTCCCTCCGCCGCCAGCTAGGGTTACGGCCGCCGGGTGGCGCAGCTCAACAATACCTCTCACAGCGCCGGTGGGTGGCGGCGACGCGTCGACTGGGGGCGCGGGGCCAGGGCCAGAGGTGGACGCGGGCTTCGAGTTCGCCTTCGACAATGAGGCCTTCTCCGACAGGGAGCTGCGTATAGTGGTCGTCGGCGCCAACGACGCCGCCAGCCGCAAGCGCCGGCGCGAGGAGGCCGAAGGTGCGTACTTACAGAGGCATAAGTACCATTACTCATTAAGTGGATTCTAGGTGTCACGCTAAACTAACTGCCCGATCTACGTGCGTATATCCGGATTCGATACTGTATAAGTGTATATAGAAAGTATCTTTTTTAAGCTTTAGATTTCAAGGTGTTGAGATTCTCGGACATGGTAATATTTTCAGAACAACATCGAATAGAATAAAATTCAGAACACCAGTTACCAAATAGTATATGTTGTCTGTACCTCCAATTCAAATGCAGCAATTTTGTAGTCACATATAACATACTCCCTCCGTCCCATGAATAAGATGTTATTACATCCAATAGATGTAATAACTTCTTACATTGTGGGACGGAAGGAGTATTTGATTATTTGGATGTAGCAGTGGCGGACAAACTACGTTATACCATTCAAGTTGAGAATTGCCATTGGACAACTAAACGGATTTGGAATGATTTGTATGTTTATTGGTCTGCAGGCTCGGGAGATTCGTACTTGTTAATGGTAGTTATGTGTGATTCTTGTACCTTGATGCTTCAGACCTTAGTTTACAGGAACAAGCTGATCAATTATTTCACATCTTTTGCATGAAAAATGATATTTGCCTGATTGCTACATTGAATCTGCTATGTTTATATCTCTAAATATAGCATCCAAAGGTTAGAAGAACAGATTTATCACAGGTGTTATTTCTGGAATATGTGAACTTGGATATGAATAAGCAAGTGTCATCCTTCATATATCTACTGAACATTAGTTTGTGAGTTGTTTTGTATGAGCAAGTGTCATCCTTATGGTTAAGGAGTTCCCTGTTCCACATTTGAAGTAAACATTAGTTCATGTTTTGTCTTTGGTTCACCTCAGTTTCCTTTGTTTTTGCATTGAAACATTAAAGGTCATAAATTAGCTTCCTGATAATCACTTTCTTCTAAGTAGTACAAACATATATTGACTGTGGTACACACTGGTGGTGTGTTGATACAGTAATTGCACAGTCTGTTGATAAACTAGGTAGTACTTGATTGCTTGCTTCTTCATACGAGCAACATACTATTTTTTTTGACGCGTGAGCAACATACTATTTACAACCCAATCCTGGCGAGATACAATTCTACTGCTTCTTGTTGCTTCAGAGGTATGAAATACATATTAATTAGATAAAAGAAGATAACAATACGAGACTTAGTCTGGTATTATCACACACATGCTTGATGCAGCTCAATGGGTATCCAGTTTTTCATATGTTTAAGATTTTGCCATGTTTCTAAAAGTTGATTTAATAAATGTGCGCACATAGGGAGAGTGACTGTATGAGGTTCCAGTTTTAACAAAAAAAACATGTCTAGTAATTCTGTTATGTGCCTTTTCTTACCTAGATTTGCATGTTTCTCTATATTTATTGGACCATGGTATTTTGCAGGTGATGGTGGAGAAGATATCGACTCTTATACTGTGATGAGTACACCCGTTTTACGAGTTGAAACTATACATGTCTGCTCGGCGATTCTTGCTGCAAAAAGTAATTTCTTTCGCAAGGTAGTTCTGACGATCTTCTGAAATTCATTTGTTCTATATAATCAGTTGCCTCATCTTTCTGATAAGCTTCATGATTGTTAGCTTTTCTCAAATGGCATGAAGGAATCTGGCCACAGACAGGCAACAGTTACAATTGCTGAATCAGGTAACCAGTGTACGGTTTGCTCTCCTTCGTCTTCTTATAACTGATAATTCTAGTTGGTTATTGGTGATTGTGTTGTTTTGTATTATTATTATTATTATTATCATTGTAGAGAGGCCTTTTTTGGAGTTTCCTGCCACACTTTTCTACTTTGATATCATGATCTCGATTGGCTCTCATTAGTCATTACCCTTACAAACTGTTGCCCCAAATGGATATTTTCTCACGCATTACATGTTTCCCCATTTGATTATTGGAAGTCGATTGTCATACTTAAATAATCATGTATGCATAAAACAGTAGCTATCCCTCTTCTTTTGTACTCCTCCATTTAATGTCACTGTTTGAGAATTCGTTGAACTGTTTCATCAATCCTTATGCCTCCTTGCCCTTATTTCTTACTTGGAACAGAGTACGAAGCCTTCCTGGAGCTTTTACACTTTATTTATAGTGGAAAGCTGGCACCAACTGAACCCATTCTTCTGGTTGATATCCTGCTGGCCGCTGATAAATTTGAGGCTGCTTCTTGCATTAAGCTTTGCGGTCAACGGCTCATAGACCTGCCTATGACCGCAGAATCTGCAGTAATGTGCCTAGATCTCCCATGTTCCATTTCAATGGCACCTGCCCTGGAAGAGGCGGCCAAGAAATTCCTTGCTAAAAGATACGATAAATTCCTGTCGACAGAGTAAGTAACCCCCATTGGATTGACATGCCTTTTCTTTTTCCTCCTTTAGGAAACATGTGAACATTGTTGTCATAATATCATTATGTGCGTCATTTCAGGTTTCAGGGTGAACTGATGAGGATATCTCTCACTGGGATTGTAGCCATTTTATCAAGGAATCACCCCGGGGTTGCATCTGAAGAATCCGTCTATGACTTTGTGCTCAGGTGGGCCTGCTTTCAGTATCCAAATTCAGAAGAAAGGCACAAGATTTTGAGTTCAAGCTTACTTCCACTGGTGCCAGTAGTGCGCAGCATGACCAATGGCATCCTGATGGACCAGCCGTCCTGTATAGTTGACTTTACTCTAAGTCATGGGCAATGCTCGGGGCTCTTCCCATCAGGATCGATACGCTCCCCGCCGTTCTATTGTGCAGGGCATGGTTTCTTCCTCTCAGCGCACGGTAAAATGGCGCTGTCCAACTTTTTTGGCCTCTCAATAGAGAAGCTAGAAGACAAGGGGCCATTAAGAGGGACAATAGATTATGAGATTTGAGGTAAAAACAAGACCATCGCTGGAGTTTCTCTTCTTGTGGAGGCGCACCACTACCACCGATAGTAAACAGGCTTTTGGATGCGGGATTTCTTGGCCAGACGTCATTGGTGAAAACTGTTAAGTATATATGTTGTGTTTGTCTTGTACAGGCCCAAGCCCATAGTCTAGAGTGAGGCCCAGGTCCATGTAACCTTGTATATATCTCTCTTCTCAATACAGAAAACTGTTCGGTCATTCTCTCTTCCTCACGTTTTCTAACATGGTATCAGACCAGGACCAAACCCTAGTCCCTTTTCCAGCTGCCACCCATGAAATCGCTGTCGGTAAGGTGATTCAGGCGGATCTGTCTGGTGAGGAGACATTCACATCGCTGCCCCATCCCATCTTCGTCATCAACCTGTAGGAGCTGCTCTCCAGCAGCTCCTTTGTGTGTCCTCACAGCTACTCTGTGAGAATACTTCCCCTGCTCTCCATCAGCCATCTCCAGCAAGCTCTTGGTGCCTTCCCTGCTCTACAGCAAGCTCCAGGTGTTCCCCTTCTATCCAACAAGATCCAACAAGCTCCACCTTCTATCCAGTGAGATCCAGATCCAGCTTCTGTTTGTGGCTGTCTGCTGCTCTTCTCTTGTTGCTGCCTGCAGCTGCTATCAGATTGGGTGTTTCCAGCTGCTGACCGCTCACCACTATGGCAAGAAATGATTTCGGATTTGGTTCTTTGATCATAGATATCAAGCTTGATGGTTCAAACTACAGGGAATGGGCATTTTCTGCCCGGACTGTCTTGAGGACAGCTGGTTTTGTTTCTCATCTGACAGATGATCCACCTAGTCCAAATGATGATGCAGCAAGGAAGTCTTGGCAAAAGATCGATGATCGTGTGATGGGAGTTTTAATTCTGGGTGTTGAACCCTCACTCCGAATGAGTCTTGAGCATCACACTTCAGCTAAAGAGATATGGAAGTACTTTGAGCAGCGCTACCTTCAGCCCAGCAGTGCACTTCATTTCTCCTTGTTGCAGAATTTACACAACACTCGGCAGCCAGAAGACATGTCCATAGAAGAGTACTATGGAGCTTTCACTCGCATCACTGGGCAGCTAGGTTCCATGGTTCCAAAGGGTAATTCTGGTTGTGAGTCATGTGCAGCAAAGGAAAAGTATGACCATCAGACTCTCATGTTTCAGTTTGTGATGGGTCTCAAGCCAGACTTTGAGAACATTCGCACTCAATTGCTTGGTCGTACGACTCCTCCCACCTTGACAGAGGCACTTGCTAGCTTGATCGCTGAGGAGACTCGTCTCCGTTCTCTTGGGGCTACTTCTGCGCAGACTCTACACACTAGTGTTCTGGCTTTTCCTCAGCGGCCAGGTGCCTCCAAGGCCACACCTTCAACTGTCGTCTGCTCGTTCTGCAAGAAGGCAGGACACCACAGAGATGGTTGTTTCAAGCTTCATCTAGAGCTGTTAGCTGAGTTTCAGGCTAGACGGGCCCTCAATCAGCAGCGTCGTGCACCCCAGGCTCCTTATCAGCAGCAAGCTCCTTATCAGCAGCAAGTGAGGGGTGCTTCTACATCTGTTCTCTCTCAGCCCGCTGTTGCTGCAACCCAGCCTTGGGTTCTGGACTCTGGAGCTTCTTTCCATGTGACCTCTGATCACTCTCAGCTTGTGTCTTGCCAGCCAGTGCGGGATGGTGCCTCTGTTCAGATTGCTGATGGTACACCTTGTTCTATTACTCATCAGGGTTCTCTTTGCACATCCAAGTTTTCTGTTCCTGCCATCTCCTTTGCTCCAGAGCTGTCCATGAATCTTATGTCTGTTGGCCAGCTTGCTGATATGAACTACTTTGTTGGTTTTGATGACTCATTTTGTTATGTGCAGGACCGTCAGAGCAAGAGGGTCATTGGAACTGGCCATCACCGTAGAGGATCCACATCCCTCTACATCCTTGACACCTTACACCTTCCTTCAGCTTCCACCACATCCGCGTTCCAAATGGCTGCATCAACATCAAGATCCACTTCGTCGTTTTCTTTTGCCCAGTGGCACCATCGCTTAGGTCACTTGTGTGGTTCTCGTTTATCTACCCTTGTTCGACAAGGTGTTTTGGGTCATGTTTCCATAGATGCTGGTTTTCACTGTAAGGGTTGTAAGCTAGGGAAACAAATACAGCTTCCATACTCTTCCAACACTACTCATTCTAGTCATCCTTTTGATTTAGTGCACTCTGATGTATGGGGTCCTTCCCCCTTTGTTTCGAAAGGCAGCCACAAACATTATGTCATATTTGTTGATGATCACTCTCGACATACTTGGGTCTATTTTATGAAGCATCGTTCTGAGTTGTTTTCTATATATAAGGCTTTTGTACATATGGTCCATACTCAGTTTTCCAGTGTTGTTCGTGTTTTTCGTTCTGACTCCGGGGGGGGGGGGGGGAGTATCTATCTACTGCTTTTCGCGAGTTTCTCTCATCTGAGGGTACTCTCCCTCAGCTTTCATGCCCTGGTGCCCATGCTCAGAATGGCGTTGCTGAGCGTAAGCATCGCCATATTGTTGAGACAGCTCGTACCCTTCTGATTTCTTCCTTTGTCCCCACTCATTTTTGGGGTGAAGCTATCTCAACTGCTGTTTATCTTATCAATCTCCAACCTTCTACTCGCCTTGAAGGCAAGTGTCCTGGTGAGGTTTTGTTTGGTTCTCCTCCCACGTATGACCACCTCCGTGTCTTTGGTTGTACTTGTTATGTTCTTTTAGCACCTCGTGAGCGTACCAAGTTGACTGCTCAGTCTGCTCAGTGTGTCTTCCTTGGATATAGTCTTGAACATAAGGGCTACCGTTGCTATGATTCTTCTGCTCGCCGCATTCGCTTTTCTCGCGATGTCACTTTTGTTGAGGATCAACCCTTCTTCTATTCCCCTTCCACTAAACCATCATCCTCAACTTCTTTAGAGTCTACCTCATTTCTTTCACTTCCACCTATCTTTTTAGATGAGTCCATAGCTGAACAACCTTCCTCTGTCCTAACATCAGAACCATCTCCACCACATGTTTCATCTCCTTCCTCACCAGCTCCTTTCTCTCTTCCACTAGCTTCACCTCTAGATAGTCTTCCTTTCCATTACACTCGTCGTTATTCTACTCCTCCAGTCAATACTTTCCATTACACTCGTCGTTCTAAAGTTCCATGTGACACGCAGTCATCTATGCCTTTGTCTTCTACTCCTCCAGCCAGTACTACTGATCCTTGCACTGACGGCTCTTCTCTAGCAACACGATACAAAAAGGACTTATATGCAGGGGCTGTTTCTGAGCCTAGTACCTATCAGGAGGCAGTTGTGTCACCTGAGTGGCAATTGGCTATGTTTGAGGAGCTTGCAGCCTTAGAGCGCACTGGTACATGGGATTTGGTACCATTACCTCCTCGTTCAGTCCCTATCACTTGCAAATGGGTGTATAAGGTTAAAACCAAGTCAAATGGTTCTGTGGAACGCTACAAGGCTCGCCTTGTTGCAAGAGGTTTTCAGCAGTCTCATGGGAAAGATTATGATGAGACATTTGCTCCTGTTGCTCACATGACTTCAGTTCGAACTCTAATTGTTGTGGCTGCTACTCGGTCATGGAAAATTTCCCACATGGATGTGAAGAATGCCTTCCTTCATGATGATTTACATGAGGAAGTATATATGCAGCCACCTCCAGGTATCAAGGTTCCATCAGGTCATGTTTGTCGTCTTCGATAGGCTCTTTATGGGCTTAAGCAAGCCCCTCGTGCCTGGTTTGAGCGGTTTAGTTCTGTGATTCAAGCTGCCGGTTTTTTTCCTTGTGAACATGACCCTGCACTCTTCATTCATACATCTGAGCATGGCCGTACATTGCTTCTACTTTATGTAGATGACATGTTGATCACTGGAGATGATGTTGGGTATATTGATTTTGTTAAGAAAAAATTGAGTGAACAATTCCAGATGTCAGATTTGGGGTCTCTCAGCTATTTTCTCGGGATTGAGGTCGAGCATACTGATGATGGTTACTATATCTCCCAGCAAAAATACACTCAGGATTTGATTCTTCGCTCAGGTCTCACTGACACGCGCATTGCTGCTACACCTATGGAGCTTCATCTGCAGTTGCGTCCTACTGATGGCACTCCTCTTGAGGACCCCTCTCGCTATCGTCACATTGTCGGCAGTCTAGTGTACCTCACAGTGACCAGACCTGACATCGCACATGCAGTCCATATTCTCAGTCAATTTGTCTGTGCTCCCACCTCAGTTCATCATGGTCACCTATTCCGAGTCCTTAGGTATTTAAGGGGAACTACATCTCGCCGCTTGTTCTATGCTAATTCCAGTCAGCTCCAGCTTCATGCTTACTCTGATTCCACTTGGGCGAGTGATCCTATTGATCGTCGCTCGGTCACTGGCTATTGCATATTTCTTGGTACATCTCTCATTGCATGGAAATCAAAGAAGCAAACTGCTGTGTCTCGCTCCAGCGCCGAGGCAGAGCTTAGGGCTCTCTCTACTACTACAACAGAGATTGTATGGCTTCGCTGGCTATTGGATGATCTTGGTGTCTTATGTCATACACCAACACCTCTTCTTTGTGACAACACTGCTGCTATTCAGATTGCTAATGATCCAGTCAAGCATGAGTTGACCAAACACATTGGTGTGGATGCCTTTTTCACTCGATCTCATTGTCAACAATCCACTGTCAAGCTACAATATGTCCCATCAGAGCTTCAAGTCGCAAATTTCTTCACCAAGGCACAAACTAGAGATCAGCATAGGTTTCACACTCTCAAACTTGGTGTATCAGATGCTCCTGACCCCAGTGGCGGAGCTACTTGGGGGCCAACCTGGGCCATGGCCCCCCCAGCTCATAGGAAAACATGCATATATGCCTTAATATTTGATCTAATTTTCGACCAAAATCAGCCTAAAGAAATCATGTTTGCCCCCCCTTCAGCCCATGCCCCCCCATAATTTCATCTCAAGCTCCGCCACTGCCTGACCCACCTTAAGTTTGAAGGGGGGTGTTAAGTATATATGTTGTGTTTGTCTTGTACAGGCCCAGGCCCATAGTCTAGAGTGAGGCCCAGGCCCATGTAACCTTGTATATATCTCTCTCCTCCTCAATACAGAAAACTGTTCGGTCATTCTCTCTTCCTCACGTTTTCTAACAAAAACAGCCACTTCTTCATCGATGACAAACTCCATCTGCGAGTCCATGTGAAGATAACGCCGCAGCCGTAGCCGTAGTGATGCATGCATTAGCGCCCCTTTTTGTGTTTATGAGCGAGGAGAAGCCCCTGTTCTTTTCAACATATGAAGAAACCTGAACCGGGGCTGCTAGCATTTGTTAGCATTTGTTCTGCTCTCTTTTGGCGACTAGAATGTTAGCTGTAGGACAAACCTGAACCGTAGCCGTAGTTATTTGCTAGCATTTGTTCTGCTCTCTTTTGTCGACTAGAATGTAGCATGTGAACATCTATGGTTGGATGCTGGAGGTTTTATTACGCCGCGAACTCTTATCAGATGCAAAACTGTCAAGTGTGTTTGATGTGCACTGAAGTCGTTGAACCGTTGATGTGCGCTCTGTTGTTGGCTGATACATATTACTAATGACCTCTTTGTTTCGCTGGACTTGTGACCCTTAGAATGAATATTATGTGATCATCTGTCCATGGTTATCCTTGGACATTTTAGTTCATAGTCCTTGGCAGTTGACAAATTTCTTAACGATGTGTGCCCCAGGGCAAAATTCTGCTGTATAGTTCAATGTTGTTGCTTGCAATGTGTGCTCCCTGGAAACAGGAACTTCCACAACATGCACTTCCAGGGCGAAACGCTCCCATATAAGCAGCAGCTTAAGAGTTCGCCCTGAAATAAACTCTCAGTCATAGGCGCTGGTTGTGTGATTCACACATCCATAGCTCAAGGGATACAAGTCATACAAGCACATTTCCCAACTTGCAAGTAGGGCGGAGACAAATCATCGACCCAAAAACGGAAAATCTGACATGGAAAACCAATCTTGCCATTGTTGTATCTATGTAGAAGTTTCATGGAATGATCAGTAAATACTTTGAAGATGTTCCAATAGACATGGACATGTTTAAAGAGCTATAGCACTGGCAACATACAACAGACAGTACAACACCCTTTGCCTTTTATATCACATTCTCGGAACAAATATGTTGAATAATATCCCACTATGATGCACAATTTCTCTCCTTTGAATCCTCTGACTGGTTAAATGATGCCGTGGATGCAAAACAACTTAGTACTCCCTCTGTAAAGAAATATAAGAGCGTTTAGATCACTAGCTCTTATATTTCTTTATGGAGGGAGTATTTCTGTACATGGTCATATCCAGACACCCTTGAATGCAGATTACTCTACCATTTTTCATACGTACAAGCACATTTTTCAACTTCCAAATAGCATTGGGACAATATTATCACATTGGCGCAAAAAACCTGGCATGAAAAAGCCAGTCTTACCACTCATCAGTGATATTCTCTACTGCAAAGTTTAATGGAATGATCAGTCAATGAATTGAAGATGCTCCAGTAGTTATGGACATGTTCAAAATTCTAAGCACATTACAACATCTGATGCCTTTTATCTCAAAATGAATATTGAATAGCATTAGCACTATGATACACAATTTCTGTCCCTCGAATGCTCTGCCCAGTTAATGGTGCTGCGGATATAACAAAATGTATATCTTATCTCTCTTTCTCAAAATCTGATGGGGAAAAGAATTACTTGGGGGCAATGTAACAAATTGTGCCTGTCTATTGTGAGAAAACAAAATGTACACTATACAATCTGAACAGTGTGACGCAAGGAATCAAAGGCATAATTTGAAGATCCTATGTAGCCTGGTACCATTCTGCCATGTAGAGGAAACAAGCATGAGAAATTCAATTTTCTTTCTGAGCGGAAAGTCGCCGTGCTTGTGGACACCATCTGTTTCTGTTGTATGACTGAAAACAGGAATTGGTGTGTGTATGTGTGTATCTGACACTGGGAGATAAAGATTGATCTATGCTATCTACTACTCATCTAGTGAGAGGCTCAAGCTGCACCTCCATTACACCAGAAGGCCTAGATTCTGAACTCCTGGCAGAGCTGTCAGGATGCAAGAGATCAACCGAGTCATCTTCCTCGGTGTTACCTAGAACCCAGTGCCCTCTGAAGCTTCGGTCGCCGCCCCTTCGTTTGACCTCTTTATATTCCAAGGACAGAGCTATAACTATGGCGGAAAGCACCCACAGCATCAAGGCCCAGGTGAGCTCCTCTACATTTTCACTGTCATACCTGTGGCCTAAATGCTTCATTCCGGTGAAAAGCGCCACGACTCCGACGACAATTGCTGACCTGCCTGTGATGACATGTAGGTACTCCCAGAGGACACGGTTCTGGGGTGGAACCTCCCCGTTAGCGGGCCTCTTGGGCCGGAAATAGGCATTGAGTGGCTGAAAAGCTGCCAACAGTAAGGCTGACAAACCAAACTTGACGTGCACTGAATCGACATAGAAACCTCGGAGCTCAGCTGCAGCAAAAAGGACGCCAAGGAACATTATAGAGATCCCAGAATACTGCAGATAGACATGTATTTGGTACCACCCGTCTCCCTTCAAGCTTTTCAAATACCGAGCAGCCAATATTCCACCAGGAAGCAAAATGCCCCAGGCCACAAACATCATAAATCCATGCACAGCCAGAACGGGCCGCAAGTCCTGTTCTGCCTCAGCTGAACCTCTCAACAAAAGAACACGTATGGGGCGACTGCTTGTGACCGAATGCATATTACTGTCCGTCAGATCATCTCCTGACCAGCTTGCACCCATGGCCCAAACAACCTTGAGAGGTGTGGTTGGATCAATAATATTCTTGCACTCTACCTTTCCAGTACAGGAAGGCTTAAGAGGACGTGTAAACTCAAATGTAATAACGCCATCTTCTGATTTACACCTGACATAGGTTAAATTTTCAGATGTTGAATGAATACCTGCTGCACTCTTTCCATCAATCCAGTAAGTCTTGACCCTGCCAACTCCATCATTGCCTACCCAGCCAACATAGGCATAACTGTTCAGCATCCCACTCCCAAACGCGACAGCAAGGTACCCGCTTTTCTTCTCACCTCGAGCTGCTATGGATATAGAGTCAGTGGACAGAGTCCAAAACAGAGTAACCTGCTGATCATCCAACAATACACTGTTATTGTACATGTCGCTGAGGCCTCCATCTACCACTTGAACCTTCCACCCCATCTTTGCTTCATACACCGACTGGTAGTAGACAAGATCAGGTGTATTCCTATCAGGCAGCCAAACCAGCTCTGTGGGGGTTGCTGGCACACCATGAACATCAGGGCCACCGGCATATATGACCTCAGTCTTATTCCGCAAAGTGGCATTTCCACCGATGGGGTCTGAAGTGACATACAGTGCCACATCATGACCAGCCTGCACTAAGAACTTCACCGGCACACCCCTCTCAACCTTCAGCAGTGGCGCCTCCTTCTTGTTGATGTATATCACCTTGTCCGGGTTTGGTGGGTTTGGGTAGCGCAATGCTGGAGCGGATGTCACAACCAGCGGTGTCTTCCCATCGGCAATGATCCTGTCCTGGTCTTGCTTATTGTCAGCATCCAACGGTCCAAGGCAACTGTCCACCACCTCGGACAAATTGACCCTCATCAATCCAAAGGTTTCGTCCCTCGGCCCCCCATGGTTCTGCGGGAGGTAGTGTGGGCGCAGGGTGTCCGGCGGACGCAGCTTCCCGATGGCCCAGACCACAGCCATCTCCTCCGTGGCACCAACAGGCACATCATACTTGTCATCTTCACTATCGAGTTTCCTCTTGTACCTGACGAAAGACACGCCATCGCGCCGGTGCCCATAAACCAGCCTGGAATTGTTCCTCCCGTCATCATAAGCACTGTCCGGGCACACTCCCGACACTGGCAGGTCATCCTTCCCCATGGTGCACTCGCTGTAGTCGGTAATGTAGTAGTCCTCTGCGAAGGGCATACCTTCCTCGGTGAAGCCGGCGACGACAACGTCCGAGCGGACCATGGCGGGGGAGTTGGCCTTGGGGTCGGCCCACCCGAAAGCCATGTAGTACTCGGAGCCAACGGCAGCCTCAAGGCCGATGTCGACCTCGCCGGCGGACACATTGAGCGTCCAGCGAAGGCGGTAGCCCTCGGAGAGCTGGACGCAGTTGTCGAACATGGTGGGCGCGGCGATCCGGGAGGCAAGAGCGGCGGTGGTGTTGGAGGAGTTGGAGACGGCGGATAGGAAGACGTGGCCGAGGTCGGAGGAGGTGTCGGGGTCGAAGATGGCGAGGAGCGGCGGCAGCGGGGCGGAGAAGGGGAGGCGGAGCGTCTCGTTGCGGAAGGTGGCGTTGAGCGGGAGCGGCGAAAAGGGGCGGCCTTTGGCGAGGTCGTCGAGGGAAGGGCCGTCGGCGGCCCAGAAGCGCGCGGAGGGGGAGGCGGCGAGGAGGTCGAAGCGCGTGAGCTGGAGCGCGCAGGCGCCGGAGGGGTCGAGGCGCACCGTGCCCCGCAGCTGGTGCTGCAGCATGGTGAGGTCCGCCGCGAAGCCCGCCGTGAGGTTGGTGTGCCGGCACGCCGCGTCGGCAACGGCCGCCAGGACCGCGGCCGCCACCGCGAGGCTGGCGAGGAGTGGGGCGAGGGCGGGGGCCATGGGATCACCCGGCGGCCCGCCACGCCGCGGCGGATCCGCGGATCGAGATCTGGGCCGGCGGGGCGGCGGGGGGTTGGGATCTGGGGTGGACGTTGGACTTGGAGCGGAGTTGGGTTCGGGAGAGTAGGAGGCCGGGCGGCGGGACGGTGGCGTGCGTGGGAGGCGAGGCGGGGCGGCCGGGGGGCGGTGGATATTCGGAGGAGGGGAGGTTCTCGGTGGGGTGGGGATGCGACCGCCGCAGTTTGCTGTGGCTGTGGCGGTGGTGGCGAGGCGACTGGACCGGTGCGGTGCTGGTAGGGAAGCACCACCGGCAGCGCCTACAACTTTTATTTTTTTTGAGCGGGGCAGCCCTACAACTGTCAGTCACTGGCAGTGGTCCTCCACACCCCACGTGTTAGAGAGGCAAGGACGTGCTATTTTTTCCAAAGATAATAAAATAAAAAGGGAAGTGTTTACACCCGGCGCACCGGCCGAGTCTTCCGCCGGTCGCGCGTGGGCCACGCGATCCAGCTGGATCGAACGACCAGGGAGACGCGATTTGGGACTTTTTTTAGGCCCACCACCCCTCCTATCTTATCTCCTCCGAAAACAAACGTGGTCCACTCATTTGCTACAGTGCATCGTCTCCTACCTCCAGAAGCGCTCCTGCAAGTGGCTCCACCGCGTGATTTTTTTTCAATCTCCTCACCACGATGCACAAACTCTCCCGCAACGGAGGTGCTTGGACCATGCCGGAGGCGCCGCGACGGAGATGCTGGGACCGTGCCAGGGGCGCCGTGCCAAGCCGTGCCGACGAGTCTCCATGGATGACCATTGGTGAAGATTGCGATGCCAGCGAGCGACAACGATGCTGGAACTAGCATTTTGTTTTGCTTCAACCGGCCAAATCCAGAGCTGGAACCACTGTTGTTTTTTGCTGCAACCAATAAGCGAGTTGGAAACACAGCTGATTTTTGCTACAACTAGATCATTTTTTTGCTACAACCGGTGTCGCTATTTGCTACAATCTTCGGCGTGTAGTTTTGTGGCCCATGACAACAAACAGCTGCAACTGGGAGATGAGGAAAGTTGCAACCCACGCTGCGAAAAGCTACGACCGGCAACAAAAAAGCTACAACTATTGGACTGACGTGTTGCAACCAACGACGGCAAACTTGTGGCCGGCGACAGCAGATAGCTGCAACCTACGACCAGGAGCTGCAACCGGCGTCCAATTTTGCTACAACCTGCATTTTGTCGTGCTACCATTGGCGTCAAGTTTTGCTACAACCGGAATCAACAGTTGGAAAAAAAGCTTCAACTGGCGGTGTTTTTTGCTGCCACCGTTGATGAATTTTGCTACAACCTTTAATCAGGGGGTCCGGCGGGGGCGCTGGACTGCGAGCGGCGGGGCGCGCGACTGCAAGCTGCCGGAGCTGCAACCGGCCACTGGTGTTGCCGGAGCCGCGACCATCACCAGCGAGGGGAGCTGCAACCCACGGGCGAAGTTTTTGCTGCATGTAGATCCCGGCGAGAAACATGAGAGAAGAAGGCGGAGACCGGCGGCGAGCGCGGCGACTGGCGGCGAGCGCGGCGACAGGTGGCGAGCGCGGCATCCAGTAGCGGGGGCGGCGGAGAGAGAGAGGTCCAGGTGACGGGGTGACGGCCGGCGGCTGGGAGGGGAGAGGAAGAAAGAGAGGGGAAGTCAACGCGGGGGAATCGGACGGCTCCTAAGCGCGCGCATCCAACGGCTAGGGCTGGACCGGCCGAAACTGTTCGACCGGCGCACCGGCGCCTAGCATCGCCCAAATAAAAAAGGAGAGACAAGATGTGCCATTTTGTCGAGCCGAAATAAAAAACGTGGCATTTTGTCAAACCACTAGTAGTGACTCTTATCTTAGATGAAAAACATCCGGGTTTTTTCCACCGGCGGATCCAAAGGGCATATTGAAGCCGTGGCATTCGATCAGCAGAAAAATTCTAAATTTCGTAACATCTTCCGACTAGGTTCTTAGAACGCAATGCACGGCGGACCGTTCAGCGCGAAGAGGTGGATGGCAGATGAAGGGCGGAGAGGAGAAGGAAATCCAAAAGGAGGAAAGACGAGAGGGAGGGGGGGCAGAGACTGGCATGCATGCCGATTGGGTATCCCCTCCTACCTTTAGGGCTCCGGCATCACCAGCGATAGTAGCGCCATACACAACAATTACTAGGAGGGGGTGGATGAGGGCGGCTACACGGAAAAGAAAGCGTGTTGAAAGGATCGACGACAAAGATGGCGAAAATGGGGATGATGTGCACCAAAAGAAATATATTGGTTTGTAGTTGGTTTTATTGGTTTTCTTTGCTGTTTTTGTTTGACCGTTAGAGAATGCTCGTGGTTGGTGCATCAATGGTCGATTGTTTGTTTTAGCTACTAATAACTAACAATATATACCCCACAAAAAAACTAACAATACAAAAGCAATTATACCATGCTTCACTGCAGGGTAAAGCAGTTGATGCCTCGATGCTTACAATAACTCGTTGCACATGCTCCCATGATTTTTTTTTCTAGTACTATGTACATTCTGTCGACTATAGTTGATAAATAAAATTATTGTGTATTTTCTCTTTTCTTTTCTAAAAAAAGACATTGTCGAGCCTGAAAAAAGACTCGAACCTAGCTTGACTTTGCATTAATAAAGTCATCAATCAGCCAGAATTACAACGACAAACCACATACAAGTAGCAGAAAAAGAGATAAAAATAAACTGAGGCGAAACAACCTCAGGTGAAAGATACATGGTGCAAATAGAACAGTGCAAGGACCAAAGAAAACACAAGCAGCTATCAATATGAACCGAAAGAAATAGCTTTTGTTTAGGATAAGTTGATGCTTTATTTAACTAAAAAGAATAGTCTAGGATCTCATCAGAGACCACCTCTAAGATAAAATCTGATGGCATCATTAGCCACACTTACATAATGCTTTCACTACGCCTACCTTTGCTAATTTATGAGCAACAACATTTGCCGAATGACTAACAATTACCAAGAGCTAATTCTAAAAAAGCAATTACTAGAGCTTTTTATTATTAATTAACATCTTCAGAAACATTTTGCACCTATATATTATTTATCGCTAATATTCGATATTGCCCGATAAACTCTGAAACCCTTCCAGTGACCCCGATACGCTTTCGGTTCTCTTGAAACTATTTCCAATATTAACGAAACTATTTCAAAAATAAATCCTCGTCACTCTTTGTGACGCCCGGGTAATTAAGCTACAGTGATCCTCTACTAATGATGCCATGTCACCTCGATTATAGTTGCTAATCTCGAGTTAGTTCGAAACTGATTCAAATTCAAATTTAAAATATAAGCAAACAACAAAAAATTTCAAACAATAAAACTAAAATGTTCGGGTTGTGCCAAATAATGCGTAGGTAGTTATGATGGAGAAACCACACTTTTATAAAATATTTATAATACTATAAAATGAATAAAACTGTAGATAAAACAATTAAATTAAATGCCTTTTGTATTATGTAAAATACTAAACTATTGTGTTTAGGGTAAATCTTTTTATGGCAGTGGGTTTAGTGGCAATGCTAAATTTAGGAGTTGAAATTATATTTTTACAAAATTAAAATAAAACAGAAAAGAAAAAGAAATAAAAGAAAAGAGGTTAGAAAAACAGAAAACCAAAACTAAAAAAAAGGAAACAGCACCCCCGCTGGGCTCTGGCCCAGCTGGCCTGCCCAACTGGGCCAAGGCCCACCCCGCCACCTTAACCCCCCACGCCCCTGAAACCCTAACCCCTACGCGCAACTCTCCCCCGTCGCCCCACTTCCCCCCACCCGATCCAGATGGGATCGGGATCGATCCCACCACGCCGTCGCCGCTGCCCCCCCCTATGTTGTGTAACCCCTCCCACTCCCCCGATCTCCCTTCCTGCCCCGCGTGGAACTGGATCGAGGGCGCTCGCCCCCAACAACCGCGTTGACCCCGACGCCCACCGGACTCCGCCGCCGCCCTGAAGCTGTCGCGCCATCGCCGCGTCCCCGTCCTCCTCCCCGCCGGACTGCGCTCGCCTCCCCGATGCCGCGCCGACGCCGCGCCGACGCCTCGTCCCCGTCCTCCTCCTCAACCCCCACTGCCACGAACCCTACGCCGCCCCCGTGAGCTTCCCCCTCCTCCTCTCTTCCTCGCGCTCACGCCATGGCCTCCTCCCTGCGGCTCCGCTGGCGCCGTCATGGCCTCCCGCGCCCGGTGTGCCCTCGCGCATGTGCGCCCGAGCCCTGCCTCGCTCTGCCGCGGCGCTGCTCGCTCGCGCTGCGCCGCCCGCGCGCCGCCCTGCTCCCCTTCCTCCCGAGCCTGCTGCTGATGCTGCTTGCTGCCACTTCTGCCCTTGCCGCTGCGCGCCACTGCCGCCTCGCCTCCACGCGCTGCAGACCCTGCCGGCCGCGCCCTACGCCTGACCATCTCCCGAGCGCCCCCTTTGCTCTGCTGCTACTGCTGCCTTGTGCGCCCGCGCCCCCTGCGCCGCACGAGACCGTCGCCAACTGCTGCTGCCCTTCCCCATCCCCGCCGCAGCTACCATCTTCGCCCCATGTCGCCTTCCCCTGCGGTTGCCGTCGGCACCACCGCCGCAGCCACCTCGCTCGTCTCCGCCTCTGGCTCCCGCCGCTCCGGCCACTCGCCGTGGCCTCGCCACTTTCGCCGGAGGCGGACAACCCTTGTCTCTGCGGGCGGGCGTCCTGGAGCCCCGCACCCGATCCACCACCAGCGCCCGTTTGACCCTATGGGCCACTCCCCAGTGGGGCCCCCCCACCCACGCTCCTGTTAAAAAAAGGAGAATAAAAAAACATAATAAAAATATTAATTAATTAATTAGTTAACTTAATTAGATCTGTTAAATTAACCTAATCACGTATTAACTACTAACTAATCATCTTTAGTTAACCTAAGTCAATGACAACCGGGACCCACGCGTCAGTTTGACCAAGTCAACTGACTGTTGACTGCTGACATCACCCTGATGTCATGCTGACATCATAATGGCATTTCCAAATTAATTTAATTCTGTTAATTTCAAAAATGATTTAAAACTTTGGAAATTCATATAAAATAATCCGTAACTCGGATGAAAAAACTTTGTACATGAAAGTTGCTCAGAACGACGAGACGAATCCGGATACGCAGCCCGTTCATCCACCACGCATCCTTAGCATAGCGAACATGCAACTTCCCCCCTCTGGTTCATTTGTCCGAAAACACGAAACACCGAGAATACTTTCCCGGATGTTTTCCCCCTTCACCGGTACCACCTCGTACCGCGTTAAGGCACACCTAGCATCACGCTTTGTCATGACATGCATCGTCATGCATTTGTTTGCATTATATTTATTGTTTCTTCCTCCTCTTCTCTCGCTAGACATCGAGACCGACGCCGCTACTACCCGGTACGACTACGGTGTTGACGACCCCTCTCTCTTGCCAGAACAACCAGGTAAGCCCCTCCTTTGATCACCAAATATCGTCTACTCTTCTCTCTACTGCTTGCATTAGAGTAGTGTAGTATGTTACTGCTTTCCGATTAATCCTATTCTGATGCATAGCCTGTCATTGTTGCTACAACTGTTGATACCTTACCTGCAATCCTAAATGCTTAGTATAGCATGCTAGTTTATCATCAGTAGCCCTACACTCTTGTCCGTCTGCCATGCTATACTACTGGGCCGTGATCACTTCGGGAGGTGATCACAGGCATATACTATATACTTTATACTGTTACATTACTCATGATACTGTTGGGAGATGGGGGCTGAAGGGGCAGGTGGCTCCATCCCAGTAGAGGTGGGCCTGGGTTCCCGACGGCCCCCGACTGCTACTTTGTGGCGGAGCGACAGGGCAGGTTGAGACCACCTAGGAGAGAGGTGGGCCTGGCCCTGGTCGGCGTTCGCGGATACTTAACACGTTTAACGAGATCTTGGTATTTGATCTGAGTCTGGCCACTGGCTTATACGCACTAACCATCTACGCGGGGACAGTTATGGGCACTCAACGCCGTGGTATCAGTCGAAGCCTTCGTGACGTCAGCGACTGAGCGGCGTGCGCTGGGTTGAACTGCAAAGCCTACTCTTGTATAAGAGAGGCTAGGTCTGCTCACCGGCCGCGTACACAACATGCAGGTGTGCAATGGGCGATGGGCCTAGACCCCTGCGCCATATGAATTAGACCGGCATGCTGACCTCTCTGTTGTGCCTAGGTAGGGCTGCGACGTGTTGATCTTCCGAGGCCGGGCATGACCCAGGAAAGTGTGTCCAGCCAAAGGGGATCGAGCGTGTTAGGTTATGTGGTGCACCCCTGCAGGGAAGTTGATCTATTCGAATAGCCGTGTCCCTCGGTAAAAGGACGACCCGGAGTTGTACCTTGACCTTATGACAACTAGAACCGGATACTTAATAAAACACACCCTTCCAAGTGCCAGATACAACCGGTGATCGCTCTCTCACAGGGCGACGAAGGGAGGATCATCGGTTATATGCTATGCGATGATACTGTGTGAACTTACCATCTAGTCTCTTCTCCTGCTGCAAGATGGAGGTCACCAGAAGCGTAGTCTTCGATAGGACTAGCTATCCCCCTCTTATTCCGGCATTCTGTAGTTCAGTCCACATATGATACCCTTATTCCATTTGATACCAATGCATACATACATAGTGTAGCTCCTTGCTTGCGAGTACTTTGGATGAGTACTCACGGTTGCTTTGCTCCCTCTTTTCCCCTTTCTATACCCGATTGCTGCGACCAGACGTTGGAGCCCAGGAGCCAGACGCCACCGTCGACGACAACTACTACTACTCTGGAGGTGCCTACTACTACGTGCAGCCCGCTGACGGCGACCAGGAGTAGTTTAGGAGGATCCCAGACAGGAGGCCTGCGCCTCTTTTGATCTGTATCCCAGTTTATGCTAGCCTTCTTAAGGCAAACTTGTTTATCTTATGTCTGTACTCAGATATTGTTGCTTCCGCTGACTCGTCTATGATCGAGCTCTTGTATTCGATCCCTCGAGGCCCCTGGCTTGTAATATAATGCTTGTATGACTTATTTTTATTTGTAGAGTTGTGTTGTGATATCTTCCCGTGAGTCCCTGATCTTGATCGTACACGTTTGCGTGTATGATTAGTGTACGGTCAAATCAGGAGCGTCACAAGTTGGTATCAGAGCCGTCTGCCTGTAGGAATCCCCTTTCCAACTCCTTGGCCGAAGTCGAGTCTAGACATTACAAAACTTTTACTAACATGGTTGTGTGCCTTACGGGCTCACGTCGCCATTTGGGTGGTATTAGGATCTTTTACTCCTCGATCCTTACTCCGGGACTCTGAACTCTCTTCTACTCGGGTTAAATGATTTTTCTAAAATCTAACTTTAGGTTCTCGAAAATACTTCTCCCGGAGAGCCCCTTCACTCCAGATGATCGCCTGCTGCACCTGAAAATTTTGAAGATACTCTCCGATGTTTCCTCGAGACCCTTGTGCCCTTTGCCGTTGCAATCCCATACCACCGGTAAATCCCTATGGGAAGCTACATACAGTTGTCGGTCATAACTTCATCTCCAATTTGGTCTTGTTATTACAAGATACCCTGAAATACTTCGGATATTCCGAGAATCCCTTGTGTCTACTGCCCTGCAGTTCCTTGCCGCCTGAATGCCCCTATGGATAATTCCTCGCACTTACCGAGTATCCACTCATCCCCAGTTGATTCATGTATTTCATAAAAGTCTTCGAAATACCATTCGATCTTTCGAAAATCCTGAGAAGCCTATTGATCTTGAAATTCTTGCTTGCTTGCATTATGGTTAATCCCATAAGTCTCGTATTCTTATTGACATCCCTTGTCTTTATGATCTTAAGTCCATTGATTTAATATGTTGAGGATGCTCCCATTCCTCAGTCGAATCCTAGAATTCATCCTTTTGGCTCAGACGTCATTTTAAACATGAGCTGGATCTCGACCAATCAAATTATCGTCGATTGTACCCCTAAGGCTATTCAACTTATCCATCCCTAATCAGAGCTTTGCTTCTGATCCCTTGTCTTGGAATTCATAATTCCTTTGCATTTGAGCTTTGAGTTGGTCAGTTGTTTCTATAATCTGATGCACTTGCGTTCATTCTTCGTTTGATAGAGTACCAAAACTCACATCAGCTCCATTGTAGACCACCAGACCTCGTGTTGGATTATTATCCGACAGTGTCCTTCATATTCAATAACCTTGTGAGCCTTTCCATGGGTATATAATGCCTTTGGTAAATTGTATCCTCTGCTTTGTTAACCATGCTCTACTTTCGAGCTTGTATTATTTACCCATGAACTTTGTGGTATATGTTTCTAAGATGCCCCGATGAGTTGAACCAACGCCTTCCCTAATCTGTGTGAACCCGAAAGATTTCAGGGTCATACTTATCTGGTATTGCACCAGGTAAAACTTTCAACAACTAATGTCATTTTCGAAATACAAGAGGTGAATGGAAGGTTATGCATTGAGGAAGCGGGAGTCGACCTTGAACTTTGTGTTCATGCCCATGGACCTGATGTGGAACTTATCATGGAAGCTTCTTGAAAAACTTTTAATTAGTTGGATAATTCTTTCGGTGTCTTTGAATTGGATCCCTTGCAACTATGGGTTCGGCCATGTTGATATTCCTTGATTCCTTTTCTCGGACAAGTTAAAGTACTTGTATTTTGTAGATCAATACACTTGTCAACCCTCTATTTTGCTCTACCTCCGAGTGTTACCCTCTGGTATCTTGATAATATCATCGAACCATGTTGCTTATTATGAGCCTTCATCGAGTAGTAATCCTCACTGATTCCAATGTTTCCTGGTTCCGAGTTGTTAGTCACTCAAGGACACCGATAACTAAATCGGGTCCGCACCACGATTAAACAACTCTTAGTAATCACCTTTACTCACGAGTTTGTACTCGAGCATGTCAATCCTAGCCTGATCGGCCATCACCTTGTGCTAAAGTTTAAACTGTGCCACCCGGTCCTTATTCCCAGAGCACAGCTTTCGACGATGAGCTAATCTTACGTCGATCTTCCTCGTCATAACAATTGTCCTTGAATGACAAGCCTGATTTCAAGTTTGTGTCATACCTATGGTTTCGATAACTTCTCGCTTCATCATTCCATTGACTTGAAGTCATCGCCGATCGGTTACATCTTCTTGTAACCTCTCGACAAATGTGTCATGATCATCATCAACATTTTGACCCCTTCCAAGATATCGATTGAATTCACGATGATAAGTACCCTCCTTGCCCTCGATGATTTGTGTTATCATCGACCACTTTATTGCCTTCCGTTCAACACAAACTTGTTCGTGTCTCTAGCACCGTATTGCTTCCAAGTTAATGGTCGATATTTCATTCTTAGACTATTGGTTGTTGAATCACCTTTCTAACATTGATCATGCTACCTAAGGCCATACTTTGGGCACCCTTTTCAACTAATGTTTAATTGTGTATGTTTTTCCTTGAGCATACATCATCATATCATTTGATTCGACAAATGTTATCTCCTTGTTCACATAACTGTGGAAATCCATCTTTTTGGATACCTCGTTGAATTATTGCTGAGTCCATCAGCCACCTCCTCATCCTCTCCTTGGCTTAATGATGAATCCCTTAGTGTATCCAGAGTCTGACCTTTGATTGAAGACCATGTCAATGCTATCTCGAAGCATGTCTGTGGTACTCCGATTTTCAAAGAGAACATTTGAAGCCCAATGCTAAATGTTTCCTGCTCAATTACCCAAACACCACTGTATGGGTAATGTCATGAAATCCCCCCCCCCCTTACCTAAAGGGTTTTCTACATTATATCCTGTCAAGGAAATCATGCTTTGCTTGTCCTTGGGAATGATATACCCCAAAAAAATGTGTTTAAACACATTTTCCTTTCCATTGTTCTGTTTAATCTGATACATATGTTTTCCTTTCCATTGTTTGGTTTAATCTTTCTTGTGAGCTATATGATCTAAGCAGTAATATTCTCCTGCTTTTGTAAGCACCTCGGTGTACAACTTTGTTAGTAAGAACCTGTTACTATTGTTGATGACATTCCGGTATCCACCGATGGAAGAGAACTTTGCCTAATGGTCCGCCTCGTTCAATGAGCAGGAAAAGGATTCTCTTCGTCCCTCGCCCTTGGTAACAACGTTGTTGCCAACATAACTGACAGGCTACCCTCTAACAGGCCTTACTTACATGATCGTGCAAGACGTCATCACCCTTCCTACTTTTAGCCCACATGGTGGGCCCATAACCCATAGTTCCACAGGATCGAAACCTGACTCTCCTGTACACCCATTGTTCCCAAAGTTATTCCTCCCGCGTGGGCTCGTATATAATTCATGAGCCACCTCCCGATGAGATCATCAATTCTGGCATCGGACACAATAATTAATCCGTTGCTTTGAAACCCCTTTCACCTTTTGACTAGGCATTGAACGATTGTCTATCCGCTTGAAACTTCTTATTGTACCGTCTTACTTTGCTCTTGATGTGTTTCATTTGTTCAACCCCAGAGATAGTCATGTGTTCATTCATGGGATAACCCCAGATGATTACCCCTTATAGCATCCTATTGTTATCGACCTGCCCCTTACCTATTCGTAAGTACGATGGAGTTCCCGAAGAAAGGATGCCGACTTCATCATGATGACCTGGAGAAGATCAACTTAATGGATCGACCTCCTCGAGAAGAGTAACCAAGACCAACAAGACCCGCTAGGATTTCGTAACCTATTTCCTTCCCCGCACTTCCCCTCTTAAATCTCGGGACGAGATTTCTTGTAGTGGAGGAGAATTGTGACGCCCGGGTAATTAAGCTATAGTGATCCTCTACTAATGATGCCATGTCACCTCGATTATAGTTGCTAATCTCGAGTTAGTTCGAAACAGATTCAAATTCAAATTTTAAAATATAGGGACAATAAAACTTTTCAAACAATAAAACTAAAATGTTCAAGTTGTGCCAAATAATGCGTAGGTAATTATGGTGGAGAAACCACACTTTTATAAAATATTTATAATACTATAAGATGAATAAAACTGTAGATAAAACAATTAAATTAAATGCCTTTTGTATTATGTAAAATACTAAACTGTTGTGTTTAGGGTAAATCTTTTTATGGCAGTGGGTTTAGTGGCAATGCTAAATTTAGGAGTTGAAATTATATTTTTACAAAATTAAAATAAAACAAAAAAGAAAAATAAATAAAAGAAAAGAGGTTAGAAAAACAGAAAACCAAAACTAAAAAAAAGGAAACAGCACCCCCACTGGGCTCCGGCCCAGCTGGCCTGCCCAAATGGGCCAAGGCCCACCCCGTCGCCTTAACCCCCCACGCCCCCGAAACCCTAACCCCTACGCGCCACTCCCCCCCCCCCCCCGTCGCCCCACTCTCCCCCCACTTTCCCCCCTTCCGATCCAGATGGGATCGGGATCGATCCCACCACGCCGTCGCCGCTGCCCCCCCTCTGATGCGTAACCCCTCCCACTCCCCCGATCTCTCTCCCTCCCCCGTGTGGAACTGGATCGAGGGCGCTCGCCCCCGACAACCGCGTTGACCCCGACGCCCACTGGACTCTGCCGCCGGCACCCCGAAGCTGCCGCGCCGTTGCCGGACCTCGTCGCCGCGTCCCCGTCCTCCTCCCCACCGGACTGCGTCCGCCTCCCCGACGCCGCGACGACGCCTCGTCCCCGTCCTCCTCCTCAACCCCCACTGCCACGAACCCTACGCCGCCCCCGTGAGCTTCCCCCTCCTCCTCTCTTCCTCGCGCTCACGCCATGGCCTCCTCCCCGCGGCTCCGCCGGCGCCGCCGTGGCCTCCCGCGCCCGGCGTGCCCCCGCGCCCGAGCCCCGCCTCGCTCTGCCACGGCGCTGCTCGCTCGCGCTGCGCCGCCCGCGCGCCGCCCTGCTCTCCTCCCCCCCGAGCCTGTTGCTTGCTGCCACTTCTGCCATTGCCGCTGCGCGCCACTGCCGCCTCGCCTCCACGCGCTGCAGACCCTGCCGGCCGCGCCCTACGCCCGACCATCTCCCAAGCGCCCCCTTTGCTCTGCTGCTCCTGCCGCCTTGTGCGCCCGCGCCCCCTGCGCCGCGCGAGACCGCCGCTAATCGCTGCTGCCCTTCCCCATCCCTGCCGCAGCTACCGTCTCCGCCCCCCGTCGCCTTCCCCTGCGGTTGGCGCCGGCACCAACGCCGCAGCCACCTCGCTCGTCTCCGCCTCTGGCTCCCGCCACTCCGGCCACTCGCCGTGGCCTTGCCACTTTCGCCAGAGGCGGACAGCCCCTGTCTCTACGGGCGGGCGTCCTGGCGCCCCGCACCCGACCCACCGCCCGCGCCCGTTTGACCCTATGGGCCACTGCCCAGTGGGCCCCCACCCATGCCCCTGTTAAAAAAGGAGAATAAAAAACATAATAAAAATATTAATTAGTTAACTTAATTAACTTAATTAGATCTATTAAATTAACCTAATCACTTATTAAACTAACTAACCTGTATAGTTAACCTAAGTCAATGACAACCAGGACCCACGCGTCAGTTTGACCAAGTCAACTGACTGTTGACTGCTGACATCACCCTGATGTCATGCTGACATCATAATGGCATTTCCAAATTAATTTAATTCTGTTAATTTCAAAAATGATTTAAAACTTTGGAAATTCATATAAAATAATCCGTAACTCGGATGAAAAAACTTTGTACACGAAAGTTGCTCAGAACGACGAGACGAATCCGGATACACAGCTCGTTCATCCGCCACACATCCCTAGCATAGCGAACACATAACTTTCCCCCTCTGGTTCATCTGTCCGAAAATGCGAAACACCGGGAATACTTTCCCGGATGTTTTCCCCCTTCACCGGTACCACCTCGTACCGCGTTAAGGCACACCTAGCATCACGCTCTGTCATGACATGCATCATCATGCATTTGTTTGCATTATATTTATTGTTTCTTCCTCCTCTTCTCTCGCTAGACATCGAGACCGACGCCGCTGCTACCCAGTATGACTACGGTGTTGACGACCCCTCTCTCTTGCCAGAACAACCAGGCAAGCCCCCCCTTTGATCACCAGATATCGCCTACTCTTCTCTCTACTGCTTGCATTAGAGTAGTGTAGCATGTTACTGCTTTCCGATTAATCCTATTCTGATGCATAGCCTGTCATTGTTGCTACAACTGTTGATACCTTACCTGCAATCCTAAATGCTTAGTATAGCATGCTAGTTTATCATTAGTGGCCCTACACTCTTGTCCGTCTGCCATGCTATACTACTGGGCCGTGATCACTTCGAGAGGTGATCACGGGCATATACTATATACTTTATACTGTTACATTACTCATGATACTGTTCGGAGATGGGGGCTAAAGGGGCAGGTGGCTCCATCCCGGTAGAGGTGGGCCTGGGTTCCCGACGGCCCCCGACTTCTACTTTGTGGCGGAGCGACAGGGCAGGTTGAGACCACCTAGGAGAGAGGTGGGCCTGGCCCTGGTCGGCGTTCGCGGATACTTAACACGTTTAACGAGATCTTGGTATTTGATCTGAGTCTGGCCACTGGCTTATACGCACTAACCATCTACGCGGGGACAGTTATGGGCACTCAACGCCGTGGTATCAGTCGAAGCCTTCGTGACGTCAGCGACTGAGCGGCGTGCGCCAGGTTGGACTGGAAAGCCTACGATAAGGGAGGCTAGGTCTGCTCATCGGCCGCGTACACAACATGCAGGTGTGCAATGGGCGATGGGCCCAGACCCCTGCGCCATAGGAATTAGACCGGCGTGCTGACCTCTCTGTTGTGCCTAGGTAGGGCTGCGACGTGTTGATCTTCCGAGGCCGGGCATGACCCAGGAAAGTGTGTCCGGCCAAAGGGGATCGACGGGTTATGTGGTGCACCCCTGCAGGGAAGTTGATCTATTCGAATAGCCGTGTCCCTCGGTAAAAGGACGACCCGGAGTTGTACCTTGACCATATGACAACTAGAACCGGATACTTAATAAAACACACCCTTCCAAGTGCCAGATACAACCGGTGATCGCTCTCTCACAGGGCGACGAAGGGAGGATCATCGGTTATATGCTATGCGATGATACTGGGTGAACTTACCATCTAGTCTCTTCTCCTGCTGCAAGATGGAGGTCACCAGAAGCGTAGTCTTCGATAGGACTAGCTATCCCCCTCTTATTCCGGCATTCTGCAGTTCAGTCCACATATGATACCCTTATTCCATTTGATACCAATGCATACATACGTAGTGTAGCTCCTTGCTTGCGAGTATTTTGGATGAGTACTCACGGTTGTTTTGCTCCCTCTTTTCCCCTTTCTATACCCGATTGCTGCGACCAGACGTTGGAGCCCAGGAGCCAGACGCCACCATCGACGACGACTACTACTACTCTGGAGGTGCCTACTACTACGTGCAGCCCGCTGACGGCGACCAGGAGTAGTTTAGGAGGATCCCAGGCAGGAGGCCTGCGCCTCTTTTGATCTGTATCCCAGTTTATGCTAGCCTTCTTAAGGCAAACTTGTTTATCTTATGTCTGTACTCAGATATTGTTGCTTCCGCTGACTCGTCTATGATCGAGCTCTTGTATTCGAGCCCTCGAGGCCCCTGGCTTGTAATATAATGCTTGTATGACTTATTTTTATTTGTAGAGTTGTGTTGTGATATCTTCCCGTGAGTCCCTGATCTTGATCGTACACGTTTGCGTGTATGATTAGTGTACGGTCAAATCGGGGGCGTCACACTCTTGTCCTACCAACACTCAGCAGATCGTGATTACCTTAAACTTGTGACCCTGTAGGTTCGATAAAACATAGACATAAACAAACCCCCTTTGTTTAGTGATCGATAGCGGAACCTGGACGTCCATATCAATCCCTATGAGTACATGAATGGCCTTTGAGTGAACCTTTGATTATCATGTGATATTCCCTTTGCTTCGAGATACTTTACAAAACCCAAGGTGAGATGTGTCAGTATCCTCTTGAGTCATACACATGCTCATTATACCGTTCTCCTTGTTACCGGTTTTGTTCTTATTTCTCGTTGAAATCTTCCGGCATCTCCATGACATAGTCACCTATGTTTCGCCAGACGATGATGATGTCTTCACATGGAGAGGGTTCTAAGAATATCTCTCCATTTCCGGAGGAGCAAATCCCACTCTTGAGCTATCTAATCCCTTGTCAAACTTTCTGATGAACCTATAAGTTGTTGTTATGATCACCGTATTATAGATGACGTTTGAGCAACCCCAAAGTCCACTGTATGATAGGAAGTGACTATGATACTCTTATGGTCTAAGGAACTAAAATGTACATTAACACTCCGTGTTATAGCAATTGACTTCTGACGATATTATCTCAAAGTATAATAAATAAGTTTTGGCTGATTCAATATGATCGTTCTTCTAAAGTCAACCTCTCAATGTTGTTTTACGACTATGTTACTCTTAAAGATATTCTAGGATCCAGAAAACATGATCACTGACAACTTCAGATGCGAGACTAAGAATGCTATTTTACCCTTTGTCATTCCACACGTGCTTATGGATTTTCCACTGAATCTCACATTCCAGAATCATAACATTTATAACATGAAATATAAATTCTTAATAATGAACCTAGAAATATAATAATACAATATTATTGCCGCTATGGCATATTTCCAATAGTTTCCCACTTGCACTAGAGTCAATAATCTAGTTAGCACATTTTTCATTTACACCAATGGCAATCCGGTGCTTGTCAATGCTCAGCTTGTGGTATAGCATTCATCCCATTGGATCTTGACAACTTCAGATCCACGTGTATCATTTGCATTTCAATGCATCTGTCATGCTAGCTTTGTTATGTATTGAATCACTAGAAGGACCTACGATTCCTTAGGTTGAGCTATAGAACCACTATTAAGTACAGTGTTCCATTGGCACAATCGTCTAGAAATCATACCAAGCTCATAAATGAAAGTTTGATTGATCACTCTCCATTGTTGCTTCTAAAGCGACAATCTACTCAGTCCTATGTTATAGATTTCACCATAGTAACCAACAACCCAACAAACACACCACAAAAAAAGATTACATCGGATAGAACTCCAAGAAGATCGGGGAGAACATTGTATTGAAGATCAAAGAGAGAAAAGAATCCATCTAGCTACTAGCTATGGACCCGTAGGTCTGTGGTGAACTACTCACACACCATCGGAAGGCAACACAGATGATGTAGAAGCCCTTCGTGATCGTTTTCGCCTCCGACAGAGTATCAAAAAATGCCTCCAGATGGGATCGCGAAGAATAGAAGCTTGCGGCGGCGGAGAAAGTGCTTCGGGTGGCTCTCTGTTAGCTTGGGAATATTTATGAATTTATAGGCTTGGAATTAGGTCGAACGGAGTTGCACGCCCCATGAGCTCGTCGCTCTCTCATAGCTCTTCTGGCCTCCTCTCAAACCTTCTAGGGTCCCTTCTGATCCATAAAAAATCGTCGTAAAGTTTTATTGTGTTTGAACTTCGTTTGGTATTGATTTTCTGAAAAGTCAAAAACAAGCAAAAATAAGAACTAGCACTGGACACTGGGTTAATAGTTTAGTCCCAAAAAATGATATAAAATAGTATAAGAATGCATATAAAGCATCCAAAATTGATGATATAATAGCATGAAATAATAAAAAAAATAGATATATTGAAGACATATCAACATTTCCAAGCTTAAGTTCTCCTCGTTTTCGAGTAGGTAAATGACAAAAACAATTTTTTTGTGTATACATGTATTGTTTGTAGTGAGATATGTACATGACAAAGAGCGATACCAAGACCAGCATCAGACCAATGTACATGACACTAGAAAGAGGTGGCACATCTCTGAACGCAAGGTCCATGGCAACAAGCAGACGCAATGGAAAAGACAGATTGTTTTGTCATCTTTCGTAGCGCCATCCTTTAGTATGCCAGGGAGCAGTTAAGGAATGAAATCATGCTCCGTTTTGGATCATAACATTTTAATATGACCACAAGCTAAGCTTCCACCACACGAAAAGTGGTGAAAATCCAAAATTTGTTATGTGATGCAATACAATGCAAATCTTATGTACTTTCTCTGTAAAGAAATATAAAAGCGTTTAGATCACTACTTTACACGTTTTCATCGCAATCTGAAGCTTTGAATTTAGTACTACTCGTTAATCAGCGGTGTGATCTTAAGAAAATGATATACCTCTAAAATGAACAACTAAAAGGTCACGAGACATATGGTAATCCCAAGTAAATTGGTTGTTCTAAGGGAAAAGTGATGAAGAGCGTTGTTCTAGGGGAAAAGTGGTGACAAGCATGGATTATCTGTTTCGTCATCTTGGGAGGGGGGGGGGGGGTCATCCACATGACCACAAGCCAAGCCCACACCCCACGGCAAGTGATGCAAATCCCAATCATGTTATATCATGATTTACAATGCAAATCTTCTTTGATACTTTACACATTGGCGTCACTATCTTAAGCTTGGCATTTAGTACTCCCTTCGATTCATATTAGTTGTCGCTCAAGTTTCAGTGACAACTAATATGGATCGGAGGGAATACTACTAATTCGTTGTGTGATCTTAATAAAACACCATGCTTCTAAAACGAACATGTCACGAGGCGTGTACCAATCTTCAGATGAATCTGATGTTCTACATAATTCATACGTGCGGGAAGATAAGACTGAAAGCCGCACACTTACCCGGGATAGGATGGGATATTTTTTGAGAAATAGATAAGGATTAGTTCAGGTTTCTCCCATATATACGAAATGACTGGACGATGACTAATTAAATGAGAGACAACAAACCACTTATCTTCCTTTATATTTTTTGAGAATTAGATAAGGATTGGTTCAGGTTTCTCCCGTATATACGAAATGACTGGACGATGAATAATTAAATGAGAGAAAACAAACCACTTATCTTCCTTTATGGCGCAATTGATCGAGAGCCTTCCCAAATTGCTTTTGTGGTTTTGTTGGCCACACTGCAGATGCTTCAAACCTTTGCACAACAGTGGGCATGTGGCTCCCTTTAAATAGCCACAAGAACCCATGAAAATAGCACCTCCAAAGTTCCCATTTATTCCATCTTCCTCTCAGGTCTAACCAAAACCCAACAAACCACCACCTCAGCCATGGCAACCACCCTTGCCACCGACGTCCGCCTCTCCATCGCGCACCAGACCCGCTTCGCCCTCCGTCTCGCCTCCACCATCTCATCCAACCCTAAGTCTGCTGCCAGCAATGCCGTCTTCTCCCCGGTCTCCCTCCATGTCGCGCTTAGCCTCCTCGCCGCTGGCGCGGGCAGTGCCACTCGGGACCAACTCGTCGCCACACTCGGGACAGGCGAGGTCGAAGGACTCCACGCGCTCGCCGAGCAGGTGGTGCAGTTCGTGCTCGCCGACGCGTCCTCCGCTGGAGGTCCGCATGTCGCCTTCGCCAACGGTGTCTTCGTGGACGCGTCGCTGCCCCTCAAGCCATCCTTCCAAGAGCTTGCAGTGTGCAAGTACAAGGCTGACACCCAATCCGTGGACTTCCAAACTAAGGTGACCACCCCCCACCCGTGGGCTCGGTTCTTACCAGAAAACAAAAACAGAGTTAAAGAATTTTTTAACGGACATAATTATGTACATTTGAGAGAAACAATGACATGCTTAACTAACTACTTCAGCCGCCTGTACATGTTGGCATGCCATTGCTTCACTCAAAGTGCTTGTTTTGTGCTGATGTAATATAGAGGTCTGTATCAATCTTATACACATTCTAGATTTGTAATTTAGTGGTTATTGTATACCATTATTTTTTACACTAGCAGCTTTAGCACTGTTTCCAACTTCCTATAGGTACATACGTTTAGTATTTTGGCTTGGTAATGACCATTTAAGTTTGTATGCTCATATGAATTGTTTCTCTGTCATCCGTCGTTGTATGTGATGATTTTACTATGTGTTTGAAAATTTTACTATAGAAATGCTTTATAAAAACGCTAGTATGCTGCTTTGCATTCTTAGCATAACAATTATATTTTGTTCTTTGAAAGACTTTTCTGTTTGTTTGTTCAAAGGTTGGCGGCAGCAGTACTGTCAATCTATTTTCATTACGTAATTGACCTTTGTTTATTTCTCCATGGCGCAGGCCGCTGAAGTTGCTACTCAAGTGAACTCATGGGTAGAGAAAGTCACAAGCGGTCGCATCAAGGACATTCTCCCATCAGGATCTGTTGACAATACCACTAAACTTGTTCTTGCCAATGCCCTTTATTTCAAAGGGGCTTGGACAGATCAGTTTGATTCATCTGGAACAAAAAACGACTACTTCTACCTTCCTGATGGGAGCTCAGTTCAAACACCATTCATGTCCAGCATGGATGACCAATACCTTTCGTCTTCTGATGGGTTGAAGGTACTTAAGCTTCCCTACAAGCAAGGTGGGGACAAGAGGCAGTTCTCCATGTATATCCTTCTTCCAGAAGCACCAGGTGGTCTCTCAAACTTGGCCGAAAAATTGAGTGCTGAACCAGACTTCCTGGAGCGGCATATCCCAAGGCAGAGGGTTGCACTTAGGCAATTCAAGCTCCCCAAGTTCAAGATATCATTTGAAACTGAAGCATCTGATTTGCTCAAATGTTTGGGCCTCCAGCTTCCATTCAGCAATGAAGCAGATTTTTCCGAGATGGTGGATTCCCCAATGGCACACGGTCTTCGTGTCTCATCTGTTTTCCACCAAGCGTTTGTGGAAGTGAACGAACAAGGAACTGAGGCCGCGGCATCAACTGCCATTAAAATGGCCCTGCTACAGGCAAGGCCGCCCTCGGTCATGGATTTCATCGCGGATCACCCTTTCCTCTTCCTTCTCCGGGAAGACATCTCTGGTGTGGTCCTATTCATGGGTCATGTGGTCAATCCCCTCTTATCTTCGTAATGTGTTTGCTCTGAAAGTGTGTGTTGTCAGTTGCCCTCAGCCATTACATGTAAGGGAAGGGTTTCGACAGTCAGTCATGTTAACCATACAATAAATCGAATAAATGGTTATGCTAAAATATCCAATAAATTGCCTTTTAATAATGGCTTGCTTTGTTGTGCAAAGGAAAACCAATTGGACTGTTTTTTCATTAATCATCGCGGTACTGTGGATTTCTCGAAGAACTACCTCATGCCAAAAGGAAAATCTAAGTCATCTTGATTAGTACTATCCAACATGAATCTCATCGTCATTAACATCTATATTTTTTCACAAAAAAACTGCCAATGGCCACTTTTTGAGATTGAATATGCTCTTCAATTTCTCTTCTTCTTACGTTTTTCATATCCCCGCTTATCTTTAGATTCACTAACTCCTTGGTGTTGGAGCTCCCAGGGCCGATTGTGTTGATCGATTTGCAGGGCCGGGCCGGCAAAATCTGGGGCCCTGTGCAAGACTAAAAAATGGGCCCTATCTAACTAGAAAAAAAAGAACTAACAAGCAATTATAATGCGTATGATATAATGTCTTACATAACAATTGGTTACATAAAAAATCATACCTATTCAACTCCTGGTTGTATAATATTTATTTGAACAACATTATTCTTTTAGTATTCTTTGAAGTGAAATCTTCAATGATATCCTCGTAATCAATCTTCTCCCCATGATGACTCAAATCTGTTTTACTGAAAAACAAGATACAAAAGATGAATAAAATAAAATTAAAGTGATAGGGCAGCTGTCAACAGATATCAATTAGAGATTATGCGCCAATGTTTGGCAATTGGACGAACCATCTAACTCACCTAGTCTTGTGTCCTGTCTAGATGAACTGCTATACTATGATCTTTAATCAAGGAGGCAAGAACTCATCTCCAACGAAGTAACCATCTCTGCCAAAAAGTTAATTAGGATTTAGGACTTAGGTGTAGAAATGTAGGATCTAAAGTTAATCAGGAGGGCAAGCCAGTGGCAGCTGGCAGGAGTAGTTAAACACTTAAACTAGGGCCTGGACCATGCAAGTACTGATGGATTCTCTAACTCTTGCCGATATCAAATCAAGACGGGGAACCCTCCACGACTGATGCTACACATGCTGACACATGACTAGCAAGGGTAGAGGAACATGATTTGTTGATCTACCTGTTATGGCGATGGCGAGAGGAATATCTTCATCAGAGTTCAGACGAAGTTAATCGGAACTCGGAAGGCTCGTTGGCCTGCCTGTCGTCGTGTCGCCCGCCGCCTCCTCTGGACGCGATGCGATCAATTTTGATCTGGTCTGGATGCACCCTCTCATCTGCCAATTTCCTCTGGATGCGATCGAGGGGGATCCCGTTCTGTTCTGATCGAGGCATCCCATCGAGCAGCGGCCTCACGCGGAGTCGCGCGGAAGCGCCAGGCTCCACCGGCCCAGTGCCAAGAGCGGCCCAGCACCCAGGAGAAAATATACCTAGGCCTATATAAAAATTTTGGAGCCCCTAAAAATTATGGGCCCTGTGCGGGCCACACACTCTGTAGACCTATGGGCCCGGCCCTGCCATAAATATGTACAGCAAAGGTCGAAACAATTTATTAAAAAATGTGTGTGTGTTTTTCATTCTTCCGCAATACAATAAGAAGTCCATGCCTAAAGCTCTTTCCTCCTTGCTGAGTATATTGATTATTAGAAAGTATAGAATATACTAGGATTTGATCCTGCCTTGTCTTGTACTTCAAATTGATCCTTGTACTCCTATATATATGTCCACGGGGCTCAAGCAATATGACGAACTATTTCATCAAACTCGTCTCTCCCTTCTAATATGGTATCAGCCTAATCGATAACAAACCCTAACCGCCGCCGCTTTCGCACCCGCGCACCGCCCTCGGGGCGGTTGGCCTCCATGACCGCTGCCGGGGCCGCGCCGCCCGTACCTAGGGTTCGTCTGCCGGTCGTGTTGACCGACTGCCTTAGAGAGTCTTTTTCCCGAGCACTTGCTTTGTTTTTCTTTTTCACTTCCTCGCCGATGGTTCCTCGCCGATGGTTCCAATCGGTGTTTTTTTTTGTCTTCCGATCTACGATCGGTTTGCATCGACCTCCGCACGCCTCTACTCCAACATCGGCACAACTACGCAGCTTCTTCTCCGACACGAGGGTCTGGCACGACATGCAGCAGCCCGGAACGGCCGCGGTCCGCGCATCGGTCGACGTGCACAGCACCTGGGTCGCGCTGTATGGCGCTGGTGACCAAGCTAGCCATGCAAGGCACGGCCAATGTGTTGCACTAGTACACGCCACACGGGACGCATCATCCTCCGAGAAAAAGATGCACCTGGTTGCAATCGAGCTGGATGGAGACGACGTGGAAGGAGGATCCCGATCCAATCAAGGTGACGATGGTTGGCGCAGAACGACGCGAGCGACCGATGCACGGACGGCGGCCGTTCCGGGCTGCACCGACCATTGCGCCACCGCTGCGTCGCTTCCTCGGGCCGTAGCGAGCGTGGCACGCGGTCACGCTGCCGTTCTGAGTCGTTCCCGCGGTTGCATCGACCCGGGTTTCGTTGCTGCGCCGCCTCCCCGGGCCGTCGCGCAGCGATCCGTGGTCACCGCCGCCGCCCTGAGGTCTTTCCGTTGTCGCCCTGATATGCCTGCCGTCGCAGCGTCGCTCTTCGGATCGTCGTAGTGTCACGGTCCGCGGTCCACTTCACCGTCCCCGCGCTTCGACTTCCTGTGGTATGTGTCGCGCCATCTCCCTTGGCGCGGGAACGCCACCGTCCGCGCTGGTCTTCGTCATGATGTTGGGTTCTTCGCCTCCTTCGAGCATCGCTGTCGCGCTCCTACCTAGCTGCCATCGTCGCTGCTCTTCGGTCGCCGCCGCCGCAGCCGCCTGTCCACCCCCTTCGTCTTCGTCCAGCACCAGCCCGTCGCCAGCGTCACCGTCATCTACCTCGACCACTTCGTCTACTCCGACAATCGCGAGCGACATCGGCCCCGTGTCGATTGGCACCGCAACCGTCGTCGAGTCCTTCTCTGCTGGCTTCTCTGACTTTTTCGACATGGCGTACAGCTGGTGCAGGTCCCATTCTATGCATGCCTGGTGCTGGCAACACCGAAGCATGCCTTCGTCCACGACGTGTCCCCGGACCTGTCAAGTCTTGTGCGGCGCTTCGTCAACTTCGTCTTCGTCCGTCTACGTATGCCCGGTGCTGGCAACACCGGTGCGTGCCTTCGTCTACGATGTGCCCCGGGCTTGGCAAACCCGCTGCGAAGCGTCATCGACAATATCTTCTTCCCGGCGCACCACTACTTCGACACCACTGGGCCCATGACTAACTCGACGCCTCTTTGCGCCCGCAGCTCCACGGTGACTTCCTCAACACCGGCCACCCCGACTCGACATCGACCACGGCATTCTTCGCAGGGCTACCTTGACCATGGCTCTACCACCCACGCTCTCGGCTACCTCGACAAATGATACGTCTCCAACGTATCTATAATTTTTGATTGTTCCATGCTATTATATTATCTGTTTTGGATGTTTAATGGGCTTTGTTATGCACTTTTATATTATTTTTGGGACTAACCTACTAATCAAAGACCCAGTGCAAATTGCTGCTTTTTTGCCTATTTCAGTGTTTCACAGAAAAGGAATATCAAACGGAATCTGTTGGGGATATAACTATTGAGCATAAACCGCCCTGGAGGGGCCGGGTTATGCCCATAGTGAAGCACCTGTATTGAAGCCCATGAAGACAAAAAGGATGGTGCTTTAGTAAAGAAACGTAATAACAAGACTCAGGGCCCAGGGACGGGTTAGAGCCCATAAATGTAAACCGCCATAAGGTGTATGACTTGTATTGTACGTTAGGAAAGAGTAGATATCGAGTCGGGCATGATTATGAGCCGGCCGGGATTCTGTAAACCGACTGAGCATCAACCTGTGTATATAAAGGGACGACCGGGCGGCGGTTTAGGGACAAGAAACAAGAGGTCGAGAGCCGGGTCAAGCGTATTCGCTCCCCGTTCATCGAAACCCTATCAATTCCAATCACAACTGGACTAGGCTTTTACCTTCATCGTAAGGGGCCGAACCGGTATAAACTCCTCGTGTCCTTTGTCCTGATTAACCCCTTTAAGTTAACCTCAACACGATGGCTCCACGACTAAGTCCTCACACTAGGACATCTGCCGTGACAATTCCACGACAGTTGGCGCCCACCGTGGGGCTATCGCACGATGGTTTCGAGTTCTTAAAGGGCAGCTTCAAAGGGATCAAGGGATACGCCATGGGCCGAGTAACCAAGAGTCCCCGCGGCAAGCTCTACATCGACAACGCAGGCTGGGGCCCCGAGGCCGGCTCCATTGAGTACGGGTACCGGGTCCCCTTTGGTGGAATTCACGTCTTCATCGGTAGATCAGCGAACCGGGCCCTGAGCCGGACATCTGCACCAACATCATCGAGACGGCTCAGTGCGCGAGATCCGCCCTGGTTCAGCCTCCCATGAAGCGTGCCTTCGTGGGAGTCATCCACGGGGCAGAATCTGAGGATTGATCGGTGTCTGGTGGTGAAACCGTCGTTTACTCCGATGGCGAGTCATCTACTGGAGAAATCGAGTCATTGTACCAGCTGCAAGACGGCCAGCTTGGGGGCTATTCCGATGGCGACAGTATTCCGGATCCCCACGAGCCACTGAACCGAGTTGCAATCTTCATGGCTGGTACACAACCATGGAAGAATTCTTCAACTGCGGCGGTGTTAATCTCCGAATCAGCGGCGGCAATGGTGGCCGGGGCAGGAGGCCCTGCGCGCCCGCCGGCTCAAGTCTTGTCTGGTTTACTTGACACTTTAGCAACACTGATGACGACCGAGGTTAGCGCGGCAAACCGGGATGAGCATAATGCGGAAATTGCCAAGGTGAGACCAGATAACTCAAGCCAGGGAATACCTGGTAGCCGAAGACGTAAGAATGGCCACGATGCGGGCCGAGTTAGAGGCTCAGACGCAGTGGGTTCAATCGGAGTCTTTTTGGCTTATGCTGGATCAGAATGCATCGAATGATGTCATGAGGAGAAGGCATCAGACAGCCTACCTTCAGTTTACTAGGCGAGAAACCTCGTCAACACGCCCGAAGCAGGGACCAGTAACCAGCCAGTGGTAAACCGGACTGAAGTACCAGGAACAGGGGCGCCTGTTCAACCGTGCACGATGGACCCGCCTCATCAAGGCAATAACCCACCGCAACATATACCGATGTCATAGCATGTGCCGACGCCGCCGGGTCATTACTCTAACCCCTTAGATAACATGGTCGCCGCCGCTTCACGATTGGCGGCTCTCCCAGTCGAAGGCGAGTCCCCAGTAGTAGTTGAGACGCGGCGGGATAGAGAGCTTCTTCAGATAGCCTTGGCTCAGCAGCAGGCTTATTCGTACAGCCGTGAGAGGATTCATTCCACCCCCCGCCCAAGCAGGAGTTACATCAGACATATTGATGAGCCGGCCGTGTCAAGCAGTGCGCGGAATCGTAATTCGCCTCGTGGCCATAGCCCGGCAAGCGGTGGGGCCGATGCTCAGAACGTGATGGACCAAGGTAGAGCACGTCGAGAGGCCGAGCTAGCGGCGCAATACGCGGTCCGTCAACCTTCTCCGGTTCATCCAACGGCTTCAATCGAGATAGGTGTAACTTTCAGGTCTTTGTGTCCGCTGTGTTTGGCCCCG
The DNA here is from genome assembly GCF_018294505.1 of Triticum aestivum. NCBI lineage: Eukaryota > Viridiplantae > Streptophyta > Magnoliopsida > Poales > Poaceae > Triticum > Triticum aestivum. The sequence continues at coordinate 563,367,369 of NC_057806.1, forward strand.
GCTTTGCGTAACGTAAGGTTGCCCAAGGATTTCAAAGGTCCCCATAAGGTACCCAACTACACGGCTGATTTACCTCCTGAAGCGTGGATTGAGAGTTATGAGATGGCGATGGAACTGCTGGATGTTGATGAGGCCGCATATGCTAAGTATTTCACCATGATGTTAGAAGGAACGACTCGTACTTGGTTGAAGGGATTACCGACTAACTCCGTTGGGTCATGGGCCGAGTTAAAATCCTGATTTATCCAGAATTTCAAGGACACGTGCAAGCAGTCCATGTCAATTATGGATTTGGCATCCTATGTCCAGGAAGAAGGTGAGTCGACAACCCACTGGGTGCGCCGGGTTTCAACGATCCTGCACTCGTTAGACCGGATCAATGCGGACTCAGCAGTCTTGACGTTGGAGAAAAATTGCCGTTTTACGCCCCTCAAGCAAAAATTAGGGTGGCTCAAACGTCACTGCAATGACATGGGGACACTCATGGCTGCTCTGGTTAAGTACACTGACTCTGATAGTACCAAAGACCCCGAGTCTGATGATGACAAACCGGGAAAGGGAAAGAAGAACAACAACACCAGAGGGCAGCAGCATAACCCGACGGCGAGTCAAGGTGGTAACGGTAAGCGCAAAGCTGATAATAGTTTGGACTTTGTGGCAAATACCAATGCACAGAATAATGGCCAGGGTCGTAAGGTTAGACCGCCCCCACAGACCGGAGGATCAGGCATGAATATTGAGCATCTGTTAAATCAGCCCTGTGTGAGGCATGGTACACATCAAAGACCGTCTACTCATCTCTGGAAAGATTGTTACATCATGAAGGAGTTCAAGAATTCAAATCTTTTTCAAAGCAACCATGGACCAAGAGGCAGTCCAGGATCCGGTTCACAGGGTCCGGGTTACGATGGTGGCGGTTCAGGTTCTAGGTTCCAAGGTCATCAAGGCAGTCAAGGCAATCAAGGCGGCTACCATCAACAGTCTGGTTAGGGGAGTCAGCAGCAGCAGTCTGGATATCAGAGTAACCCGAAACAGTTGAATAGTGGGCAGTATCATGTCTTCACCACAGTTTTGTGCAAGTGGGATCAGAAACTTCATAAAAGGGCAGTAAAACTCCGTTGAACCAGTAGTGCCTCGTTACTTGCGCTGGTCTGAGCAGCCCATTGTGTGGAGTCGAGAGGATCAAGAGGATCACCCACCCCAGGTTGATAATCTGGGTCATCTGGCATTGGTGGTTGCACCTTAGGTTGGAGGGTATAAGTTCAGCAAGGTGCTCATGGACGGAGGGAGCAGCATCAATATCCTTTATTATGAAACCTTCCGTTGTATGGGGTCGACAGATAAAAATCTTAAACCGTCAAACAATGTTTTTCATGGTGTGGTGCCTGGTAAGTTGGCGTATCCGGTTGGTAAGATAGCTTTGGAAGTTGCTTTTGGAGATGATCATGACTCTAGATCAGAGACATTGACCTTTGAGGTGGTGAAAATCAAGAGCCCTTATCATGCCCTGTTTGGGCGGCCGGCTTATGCTAAGTTCATGGCAAGGCCCTGTTATGTTTATCTACAGCTCAAGATGTCGGGTCATAAGGGGACCATCATGGTACATGGGAGCCGGAAGATAGCTTTGGAGTGCGAAGAAGGTGATGCGGCTTATGCTGAGTCGGTTTGTGCAACGAAGGAGTTGAAGTTTTATAAGGACAATGTTGATCCGGCGGACATGACTTCTTTGAAAAAAACCACTACAGAGCATGATCCAGCCCTGAAGTTTAAATCGGCTGATGAGACTAAGCTAGTTGACTTTGTTCTTGGTGATTCATCCAAGCAGTTCAGCATCAGCGTTAATTTGGATCCAAAATAGGAAAGCACGCTCATCGAGTTCATCCGTGAGAACCGGGATATCTTTGCATGGAAGCCTTCTAACATGCCAGGTGTACCGAGGGAACTCGCTGAGCACACTCTTAATATTGATCCTAGGTTTAAACCGGTCAAGCAGTTTCTTCGGCGTTTTAACGAAGAAAGGCGCAAGGCCATTTGTGAGGAGGTAGACTGGCTCTTGGCGGTTGGGTTTATTATCGAGGTTTTTCATCCCGAGTGGTTGGCTAACCTGGTGCTGGTACTTAAGAAAAATGGCACTTGGCGCATGTGTGTGGACTACACAGATTTGAACAAGTCTTGTCCAGCTGACCCTTTTGCTCTCTCTCGTATTGATCAGATCATTGATGCTACGGCGGGTTGTGAACGGTTGAGTTTTTTGGATGCTTATTTGGGTTATCATCAGATCAAGATGGCACTTAAGGACCAGGAGAAAACCGCTTTTATAACTCCCTTTGGAGCCTTCTGCTATGTGTCTATGCCTTTTGGGCTCAAGAGTGCCCAGGCGATGTACCAACGATGTGTGCAGAATTGTCTTCATACTCAGATTGGGCGCAATGTTCATGCTTATGTGGATGATATCGTGGTGAAGTCTAGAATGAAGGAAACATTGATAGATGATTTGAAGGAAACCTTTGATAATCTCCGGGTTTATAACATGATGCTTAACCCGGCCAAGTGTGTCTTTGGTGTACTGATACGTCTCTGTTGTATCTGCTTTTCCAAACACTTTTGCCCTTGTTTTGGACTCTAACTTGCATGATTTGAATGGAACTAATTCGGACTGACGCTGTTTTCAGCAGAATTACCATGGTGTTATTTATGTGCAGAAACAAAAGTTCTCGGAATGACCTGAAACTTCACGGAACATCTTTTTGGAAATAATAAAAAATCCTTGCAAAAGATGAAGACCAGGGGGGCCACACCCTAGCCACGAGGGTGGGGGGCGCGCCCCCTACCTCGTGGGCCCCCTGGAGCTCCTCCGACCTCAACTCCAACTCTATATATTTGCTTTCGGGGAGAAAAAATGAGGGAGAAGGATTCATCACGTTTTACGATACGGAGCCGCCACCAAGCCCTAAAACCTCTCGGGAGGGCTGATCTGGAGTCCGTTCGGGGCACCGGAGAGGGGAATCCATCGCCATCGTCATCATCAACCATCCTTCATCACCAATTTCATGATGTTCACCGCCGTGCGTGAGTAATTCCATCGTAGGCTTGCTGGACGGTGATGGGTTGGATGAGATTTATCATGTAATCGAGTTAGTTTTGTTAGGGTTTGATCCCTAGTATCCACTATGTTCTGAGATTGATGTTGCTATGACTTTGCTATGCTTAATGCTTGTCACTAGGGCCCGAGTGCCATGATTTCAGATCTGAACCTATTATGTTTTCATCAATATATGAGAGTTCTTGATCCTATCTTGCAAGTCTATAGTCACCTACTGTGTGTTATGATCCGGCAACCCCGAAGTGACAATAATCGGGACCACTCCCGGTGATGATCGTAGTTTGAGGAGTACATGTATTCACTATGTGTTAATGCTTTGGTCCGGTACTCTATTAAAAAGAGGCCTTAATATCCCTTAGTTTCCGCTAGGACCCCGCTGCCACGGGAGGGTAGGACAAAAGATGCCATGCAAGTTCTTTTCCATAAGCACGTATGACTATATTCGGAATACATGCCTACATTACATTGATGAATTGGAGCTAGTTCTGTGTCACCCTATGTTATGACTGTTACATGATGAACCGCATCTGGCATAATTCTCTATCACCGATCCATTGCCTACGAGCTTTCCATATATTGTTCTTTGCTTATTTACTTTTCCATTGCTATTGTTACAATCACTACAAAATACCAAAAACATTACTTTTGCTATCATTACCTTTTGCTACCGTTACCACTACTATCATATTACTTTGCTACTAAACACTTTGCTGTAGATATTAAGTTTCCAGGTGTGGTTGAATTGACAACTCAGCTGCTAATACTTGAGAATATTCTTTGGCTCTCCTTGTGTCGAATCAATAAATTTGGGTTGAATACTCTACCCTCGAAAACTGTTGCGATCCCCTATACTTGTGGGGTATCAAGACTATTTTCTGGCGCCGTTGCCGGGGAGCATAACTCTATTCTTTGAGTCACTTGGGATTTATATCTGCTTATCATTATGAAGAAATTGAGAGATCCAAAAACCAAGATTTATCCCTCAACTACGAGGGGAGGTAAGGAACTGCCATCTAGCTCTGCACTTGATTCACCTTCTGTTTTGAGTAAGCTTGCGACACCTAAACCTGCTTCTGCTATTGATTCTGATATGTCGCATGTTATTGATGATGCCACTTCTGCTATGCATGATACTTATGATGAAACTGCTTCTATGCTTGATACTACTATGCCACTTGGTGAATTTCTTGATGAACAACTTGCTAGGGTTAGAGAGAATGAAATTATTGAAACTGATAATATTGATAAAAGTGATGATGAAGACTCTCCCCCTAATAAATATGAATTGCCTGTTGTGCCTGAGGGCTATGTTATGGAAGCAGAAATTGCTAAAGCTATTTTTGCTTGCAAGGATAGATATGATCTTAAGAAGTTATTAGCTAAATGGAAGCAGCAATCTCTTAATGCTAGAATGAAACCTGACCCTGCTTTTGCTACTCCACCTATCTGTGTTACTGGTAAGGATTATGAATTCTGTGTTGATCCTGATATAGTTACTTTGGTTGAATCTGATCCTTTTTATGGCTATGAATCTGGAACTGTCGTGGCACATCTTACTAAATTAAATGATATAGCCACCCTGTTCACTAATGATAAGAAATCTCGCTACCTTTATATCCTCAAAATATTTCCGTTCTCATTAAAGGGTGATGCTAAGATATGGTTTAATTCTCTGGATCTTGGTTGTGTGCGTAGTCCCCAGGATATGATTTATTACTTCTCTGCTAAATATTTCCCTGCTCATAAGAAACAAGCTGCTTTGAGGGATATACATAATTTTGTGCAAATTGAAGAAGAGAGTACATACATCAAGTGGCACGTGGTATCCCATTGTCACCACAGATATCCACGGCAAGACATACATCAAGTGTTCTCAAGTCTTTAAAGACTCAATCCGATAGGACAACTCCAAAGGGGAAACTCAATTCATTACAAGAGAGTAGTGGGGGAAGAAACATCATAGGATCCAAATATAATAGCAAAGCTCGCAATACATCAAGATCGTATCACCTCAAGAACACGAGAGAGAGAGAGAGAGAGAGAGAGAGATCAAACACATAGCTACTGGTACATACCCTCAGTCCCGAGGGAGAACTACTCCCTCCTCGTCATGGAGAGCACCGGGATGATGAAGATGGCCACCGGAGAAGTATTCCCCCCTCCGACAGGGTGCCGGAACGGGTCTAGATTGGTTTTCGATGGCTACGGAGGCTTCTGGCGGCGGAACTCCCGATCTATCTTGCGTTCTAGAAGTTTTAGGGTATATGGAGTTATATAGGCAGAAGAAGCACGTCAGGGGAGCCACGAGGGCCCCACGAGACAGGGGGGCGTGCCCTAGGGGGGCACGCCCCCACCCTCGTGAGCACCTCGTTCGTTCCTTGACGTGGGGTCCAAGTCCATCAGGTGTGTTTCCTTCCAAAAATAACTTCTCTAGTTGATTTCGTTCCGTTTCGACTCCGTCTGATATTCCTTTTCTTCAAAACACTGAAATAGGCATAAAACAGCAAATCTGGGCTGGGCCTCCGGTTAATAGGTTAGTCCCAAAAGTAATATAAAAGTGGATAATAAAGCCCAATATTGCCTTAAACAGTAGATAATATATCATGGAGCAATCAAAAATTATAGATACGTTGGAGATGTATCAAGCATCCCCAAGCTTAATTCCTGCTCGTCCTCGAGTAGGTAAATGATAAAAAAGATAATTTTTGATGTGTAATGCTTGCTGACATAATTTCAATGTAATTCTTCTTACTTGTGATATGAATATTCAGATCCATAAGATTCAAGACAAAAGTTCATATTGACATAGAAATAATAATACTTCAAGCATACTAACTAAGCAATCATGTCTTCTCAAAATAACATGGCCAAAGAAAGTTATCCCTACAAAATCATATAGTCTGGCTATGCTCCATCTTCACCACACAAAAATATTTAAATCATGCACAACCCCGATGACAAGCCAAGCAATTGTTTCATACTTTTGATGTTCTCAAACCTTTTCAATCTTCACGCAATATATGAGCGTGAGCCATGGACATAGCACTATAGGTGGAATAGAATGGTGGTTGTGGAGAAGACAAAAAGGAGAAGATAGTCTCACATCAACTAGGCGTATCAACGGGCTATGGAGATGCCCATTAATAGATATCAATGTGAGTGAGTAGGGATTGCCATGCAACGGATGCACTAGAGCTATAAGTGTATGAAAGCTCAACAAAAGAAACTAGTGGGTGTGCATCCAACTCGCTTGCTCACGAAGACCTAGGGCATTTTGAAGAAGCCCATCATTGGAATATACAAGCCAAGTTCTATAATGAAAGATTCCCACTAGTATATGAAAGTGACAACATAGGAGACTCTCTATCATGAAGATGATGGTGCTACTTTGAAGCACAAGTGTGGTAAAAGGATAGTAGCATTGTCCCCTTTTTTATTTTTTATTTTTTATTTGGCCTTCCCTTTTTTATTTGGCCTTTATTTTTTTGCCTTTCTTTTTTTATGGCCTTTCTCTTTTTTGGGACAATGCTCTATTGAATGATGATCATCACACTTCTATTTTTTTACAACTCAATGATACAACTCGATACTAGAACAAAGATGACTCTATATGAATGCCTCCGGCGGTGTACCGGGATATGCAATGAATCAAGAGTGACAAGTATGAAAAAATTATGAACGGTGGCTTTGCCACAAATACAATGTCAACTACATGATCATGCTAAGCAGTATGACAATGATGGAGTGTGTCATAATAAATGGAACGGTGGAAAGTTGCATGGCAATATATCTCGGAATGGCTATGGAAACGCCATAATAGGTAGGTATGGTGGCTGTTTTGAGGAAGGTATATGGTGGGTGTATGATACCGGTGAAAGGTGCGCGGTATTTAGAGAGGCTAGCAAAGGTGGAAGGGTGAGAGTGCGTATAATCCATGGACTCAACATTAGTCATAAAGAACTCATATACTTATTGCAAAAATCTAGAAGTTATCAAAGCAAAGTATTACGTACATGCTCCTAGGGGGATAGATTGGTAGGAAAACACCATCGCTCGTCCCCGACCGCCACTCATAAGGAAGACAATCAATAAATAAATCATGCTCCGACTTCGTCACATAACGGTTCACCATACGTGCATGCTACGGGAATCACAAACTTCAACACAAGTATTTCTCAAATTCACAACTACTCAACTAGCATGACTCTAATATCACCATCTCCATATCTCAAAACAATTATCAAGTATCAAACTTCTCATAGTATTCAACACACTCATAAGAGAATTTTATTATTCTTGAATACCTAGCATATTAGGATTTTAAGCAAATTACCATGCTATTTAAGACTCTCAAAATAATATAAGTGAAGCATGAGAGTTCATCTATTTCTTCAAAATAAAACTACCACCATGCTCTAAAAGATATAAGTGAAGCACTAGAGTAAATGACAAACTACTCCGAAAGATATAAGGGAAGATCAATGAGTAGTCGAATAATTATGCAACTATGTGAAGACTCTCTAACATTTAATAATTTCAGATCTTGGTATTTTATTCAAACAGCAAGCAAAGTAAAATAAAATGACATTCTAAGAATGGCAAACATCATGTGAAGAAGCAAAACTTAGGATCAACCGATACTAACCGATAATTGTTGAAGAAGAAAGGTGGGATGCCAACTGGGGCATCCCCAAGCTTAGACGCTTGAGACTTCTTGAAATATTATCTTGGGGTGCCTTGGGCATCCCCAAGATTGAGATTTTGTGTCTCCTTAATTCCTCTCATATCACGGTCTCCCTAAATCTCAAAAGCTTCATCCACACAAAACTCAACAAGGACTCGTGAGATAAGTTAGTATAAACCATTGCCAAAACCTTATCATACTCTACTGTAGAAAATCACTAAAATTATTATTAAACATTGCATACTAAATGCCTCTGCATATTTAATAGTCCTATCCTCAAATAGAATCATTAAAGAAGCAAAGATATGCAAACAATGCAAACATAACAGCAATCTGCCTAAACAGGATAGTCTGTAAAGAATGCTGCAACATCCATACTTCCCTAACTCCAAAAATTATGAAAGAAAATTCCCACTGTAGTAAATTTATCAGAGCTTAATATGCAAAAGGTTTCAACATTTTATCACATTCTGACTTTTCTAGGGAATTATTGCAACAGCGGTAAACTTTCTGTTTTCAAACAGCAACATGTATACTTGTAACATAGGCATAGTAAAGGCTATCAATGCCACTTTTATTAGAATAAAAGATGCAGAACATTGTTCTAAATAACAGAAAGAAAATCCTAACAAAATAAATTGACGCTCCAAGCAAAACACATATCATGTGGCGAATAAAAATATAGCTCCAAGTAAAGTTACCGATGAACGAAGACGAAAGAGGGGATGCCTGCAAGCTTAGGCTCTTGGCTATCCTTGAATATTACCTTGGGGTGCCTTGGGAATCCCCAAGCTTAGGCTTTTTCCACTCCTTATTCCATAGTCCATCGAATCCTTACCCAAAACTTGAAAACTTCACAACACAAAACTTAACAGAAAACTCGTAAGCTCCGTTAGTATAAGAAAGTAAATCACCACTTCCAAGTACTGTAATGAACTCATTCTTTATTTATATTGGTGTTAAACCTACTGTATTCAAATCTTCTCTATGGTTTATAAACTATTTTACTAGCCATAGATTCATCAAAATAAGTAAACAACACATGAAAGACAGAATCTGTCAAAAACAGAACAGTCTGTAGTAATCTGGATCAAACATATACTTCTGGAACTCATAAAATTCTCAAATAATTGCTGGACCTGCGGAATTTATCTATTAATCATCTGCAAAAATAATTAACTAAATATAACTCTCCAAATAAAAATGGCAGCAATTCTCGTGAGCGGTAAAGTTTCTGTTTTTGACAGCATGATCAACAAGACTTTCCCAAAGTCTTCCCAAAGGTTCTAATTGGCACAAATACTAATTAAACACATAAAACCACATCTAAACAGAGGCTAGATTAATTATTTATTACTAAATAGGAACAAAAAGCAAGGAACTAAAATAAAATTGGGTTGCCTCCCAACAAGCGCTATCGTTTAACGCCCCTAGCTAGGCATGATGATTTCAATGATGCTCACATAAAAGATAAGAATTGTAACATAAAGAGAGCATCATGAAGAATATGACTAGCACATTTAAGTCTAACATACTTCCTATGCATAGGGATTTTGTGAGCAAACAACTTATGGGAGCAATAATCAACTTGCATAGGAAGGTAAAACAAGCATAGCTTCAAAACTTTAAGCACATAGAGAGGAAACTTGATATTATTGCAATTCCTACAAGCATATATTCCTCCCTCATAATAATTTTCAGTAGCATCATGAATGAATTCAACAATATAACCAGAACCTAAAGCATTCTTTTCATGATCTACAAGCATAGAAAATTTACTACTCTCCACATAAGCAAAATTCTTCTCATGAACAATGGTGGGAGCAAACTCAAAAAGATAACTATCATGTGATTGAAAATTAAGATCAAGATGACAAGTTTCATGGTTATCATTGTTCTTTATAGCATATGTGTCATCACAATAATCATCGTAGATAGTAGGCATGCTTTCATCATAGTAAATTTGCTCATCAAAGCTTGGGGGACAAAAAATATCATCTTCATCAAACATAGCTTCCCCAAGCTTGTGGCTTTGCATATCATTAGCATCATGGATATTCAAGGAATTCATACTAAAAACATTGCAATCACGCTCATCATTCAATATTTAGTGCCAAACATTTTATAGATTTCTTCTTCTAGCACTTGAGCACAATTATCCTTTCCATCATACTCACGAAAGATATTAAAAAGGTGAAGCGTATGAGACAAACTTAATTCCATTTTTTATAGTTTTCTTTTATAAACTAAACTAGTGATAACACAAGAAACTAAAAGACTCTATTGCAAGATCTAAAGATATACCTTCAAGTGCTAACCTCCCCGGCAACGGCGCCAGAAAAGAGCTTGATGTCTACTACACAACCTTCTTCTTGTAGACGTTGTTGGGCCTCCAAGTGCAGAGGTTTGTAGGACAGTAGCAAATTTCCCTCAAGTGGATGACCTAAGGTTTATCAATCCGTAGGAGGCGTAGGATGAAGATGGTCTCTCTCAAGCAACCCTGCAACCAAATACCAAAGAGTCTCTTGTGTCCCCAACACACCCAATACAATGGTAAATTGTATAGGTGCACTAGTTCGGCGAAGAGATGGTGATACAAGTGGTATATGGATAGTAGATAAAGGTATTTGTAATCTGAAATATAAAAACAGCAAGGTAACAAGTGATAAAAGTGAGCGTAAACGGTATTGCAATGCTAGGAAACAAGGCCTAGGGTTCATACTTTCGCTAGTGTAAGTTCCCTCAACAATACTAACATAATTGGATCATAAACTATCCCTCAACATGCAACAAAGAGTCACTCCAAAGTCACTAATAGCGGAGAACGAACGAAGAGATTATGGTAGGGTACGAAACCACCTCAAAGTTATTCTTTCCAATCAATCCGATGGGCTATTCCTATAAGTGTCACAAACAGCCCTAGAGTTCGTACTAGAATAACACCTTAAGACACAAATCAACCAAAACCCTAATGTCACCTAGATACTCCAATGTCACCTCAAGTATCCGTGGGTATGATTATACGATATGCATCACACAATCTCAGATTCATCTATTCAACCAACACATAGAACCTCAAAGAGTGCCCCAAAGTTTCTACCGGAGAATCACGACGAAAACATGTGCCAACCCCTATGCATAGGTTCATGGGCGGAACCCGCAAGTTGGTCACCAAAACATACATCAAGTGGCACGTGGTATCCCATTGTCACCACAGATATCCACGGCAAGACATACATCAAGTGTTCTCAAGTCTTTAAAGACTCAATCCGATAGGACAACTCCAAAGGGGAAACTCAATTCATTACAAGAGAGTAGAGGGGGGAAGAAACATCATAGGATCCAAATATAATAGCAAAGCTCACGATACATCAAGATCGTATCACCTCAAGAACACGAGAGAGAGAGAGAGATAAAGAGATCAAACACATAGCTACTGGTACATACCCTCAGCCCCGAGGGAGAACTACTCCCTCCTCGTCATGGAGAGCACCGGGATGATGAAGATGGCCACCGGAGAAGTATTCCCCCCTCCAGCAGGGTGCCGGAATGTGTCTAGATTGGTTTTCGGTGGCTACGGAGGCTTCTGGCGGCGGAACTCCCGATCTATCTTGCGTTCTGGAAGTTTTAGGGTATATGGAGTTATATAGGCGGAAGAAGCACGCCAGGGGAGCCACGAGGGCCCCACGAGACAGGGGGCTCGCCCTAGGGGGGGCGCCCCCACCCTCGTGAGCACCTCGTTCCTTCCTTGACGTGGGGTCCAAGTCCATCAGGTCTGTTTCCTTCCAAAAATAACTTCTCCAGTTGATTTCATTCCGTTTCGACTCCGTTTGATATTCCTTTTCTTCAAAACACTGAAATAGGCATAAAATAGCAAATCTGGGTTGGGCCTCCGGTTAATAGGTTAGTCCCAAAAGTAATATAAAAGTGGATAATAAAGCCCAATATTGCCTAAAACAGTAGATAATATAGCATGGAGCAATCAAAAATTATAGATACGTTGGAGACGTATCAGTAATGAACCTGAAACTAATGGTAATGTTCATGATGATGCTCAACCTAGTAATGATAATGATATAGAAATTGAACCTGTTGTTGATCTTGTTAACCCACAATCAAAGAATCAATGTTATGATAAGGAAGACTTTGTTGCTAGGAAACACGGAAAGGAAAGAGAGCCTTGGGTTCAGAAACCCATGCCTTTTCCTCCCAAACCATCCAAGAAAAAGGATGATGATGATTTTGAGCGCTTTGCTGAAATGATTAGACATATCTTTTTGCGTATGCGATTAACTGATATGCTTAAAATGAATCCTTATGCTAAGTACATGAAAGAAATTGTCACTAATAAAAGAAAGATACGGGAAGCTGAAATTTCCACCATGCTTGCTAATTATACTTTTAAGGGTGGCATACCAAAGAAACATGGAGATCCAGGAGTACCCACTATACCATGCTCCATTAAAAGAAACTATGTTAAAATTGCGTTATGTGATCTTGGAGCCGGTGTTAGTGTTATGCCTCTTTATATCGTAGACTTGACTTGAATAAGTTGACACCTACTGAAATATCTTTGCAAATGGCTGATAAATCAACTGCTACACTTGTCGGTATTTGTGAGGATGTGCCTGTTGTGGTTGCAAACGTTACTATTTTAACGGACTTTGTTATTCTTGATATTCCCGAGGACGATAGTATGTCTATTATTCTTGGAAGACCCTTTTTGAATACTATAGGGGCTGTTACTGATTGCAACAAAGGCAATGTCACTTTTCATGTCAATGGTAATGAGCATATGGTACACTTTCCGAGGAAACAACCTCAAGTCCACACTATCAATTCTATTGGAAAATTCCATCGATTATTTTTGGAGGTTTTGAATTTCCTCTTTCTACTGTCAAAAAGAAATATGATATTCTTATTGTTGGGGATGTGCATATCCCCGTTGAGGTAACCTAGTGTTATTCGAAAATTCTCCGGTTCCATGTTATTTGGAATGAGTTTGTTGACAAGACTTGATCAACCTTGTTAGTGGATTCATTTTGATGATCATGAGATGGATGAGTTTAGAAAACACAACTCCCTGTACCCTCCTTTTACTTTCTGTTATTGATATTAAATAAAATAAAAATAGTATTTTCCTGTCTGTTTTCTGAATTACCCGTGCAATATAAAAATACCCCGAAAATAAAAGTTCTCCAAATACCCTAAAATTTAAATATGATTTTTAAAGTAATATATGAGAATATTTGGCACTGAGAACACAGCACGGGGGGCATCCACCTAGCCACGAAGGTGGAGGGCGCGCCCCCTGCCTCATGGGCCCACGGTGCCCCCCTCCACTTATTCCTGCACCCACACGCTCCTTCTTCCTCCCACAAACACGATTATCCAGTTCAAACCCGAGTCCAAGCTCATTTTGCTGCCATTTTCGATCTCCTTGCTCAAAGCACCTCTCACAAAACTGCTTGGGGGGGGATTGTTCCTTGGTATGTGACTCCTCCATTGGTCCAATTAGTTTTTGTTCTAGTGCTTTATTCATTGCATATTTTTGCTGCTTAGGTGACCCTGTTCTTGAGCTTGCATGTAAAATTTATGTGGTTCCAGGTAGTTTTGATGCATGATATAGGCTCTAGGCACTTGTAGGAGTAGTTGCTATCGATTTGTTGAGCTTGGCTCACTTTTATTTGAAGTTACTAAAAATTTCAGAATTTTTTCAGAGGAGGAAATATGTTTAGGAAAATGTATCAAGGTGGTTCTTCAAGGATACAAGAACCCAGGCTTGCAATGCGTGATGCTGATGATGAGCCACCAAGGGACGTTCCAGTGCGGCCTTGTGAATGGCCTTCAGAGGACTTCATGGATCGAGCGGGAATCAAGGAAGAATTTAACACATATTTGCATAACGCTGATCTTGTGAGCTTCGAGGCAGAAAGATTCCACCAGTACCACTATCTCACTAGTTCCTTTGTGAGGAGGTTTGAATTTTCATCTTCACGTAATTCTCCAACTGTCATGTTTGATCTTTATGAAAAAGCTTATACGATGGACTTATAGGATTTTACCACTGCTTGCAAACTTCCGCAATGGGGTAGTGCTAGTGAACCCCGCAAATCTGAATTTAGAAATTTTCTTGCTAGTATAACTGTGGGGGAATCTAGAGATATAACACAAACTACTATAGGGAGCATTCACTTTCCTGCTATACATTATTTTGCTCTCTTCATAGGTAGATGCATTAATGGTAAAGATGAGGCATGTCACATGTGTGTCCCTGACCTCAGTATTCTTAGGAGTGTTGTGTTAGGAGATAAATCTTATAATTTGGGAGCCATTGTTGCACGTAGGTTGCATCTTAATAGATTTAATGGAGATTCCTTTGGTGGAATTTATGCAACCCGCTTAGCTGATTTTCTTGGTGTAACCATACGTAATGATGATATTGAATTGCCTCCTGCTTACCTAGACTTTAATGCTATGGTTCACCACCAGTTTGTCGAGAGGAATGAATCACCTCTCCAGTATCGCTTAATCTTTGACAGACGTCGTGTTGTCCGTATTACTCTCCCTGCTCCTGCCTTCTTTGATTATCAGGCAAAAGGAAGACATTTTATTACCAGAGAGGAGGCAGATGAGTACGAGAGGAGGGCGGAGGCAGCTCGCCGCCATACTGCAGCTCAGGAGGCGGTAGCCGCTGCATCTCAGTACAACCCCAGCTACAACTATGGATATCCGCCAGGCCACCCGTGGCAATGAACCAACTTAGGCCAAAAGCCTAAGCTTGGAGGAGTACGTATTTCTCACCGACATTATGTTTATGTTCACACACTCATTGTTAGATGTCGGTGCTCATACTTTTTCATTGTATCATCCATGCCAGTTTGTTTCCTTTTTTATGCTTTCTTCTTGTGTGCTTAATAAACCTTAAGAAAAACCAAAAAAATTTAGTTGTAGCTTTTAGCTAGTTTTAATTTCCATGCTTGTAGTAGTAATTAAAAAGAAAACCCCAAAAGATTTCATGTTCTTCTTTTTACTTGTTGGGAGCTCTCCCGTGTAAATAGTTTTATTTCTTTTCTTTTATTTGGGGGTTGATAGGAGAAGACCATGATTAAATTGTTGAAGTGGCTCTTATATGCATTATTGTTGATTTAACCAAGAGCCCATATTGCCTTGTCTTCTCCTATTTATTGAATGCTTGTAGATTCCAGCTTAGTCCAATGCACGTGCACTATTATTATTATCCACATTGTTCGGTCGTGCAAGTGAAAGGCAATTATGACGATATATGATGGACTGACTGAGATGAGAAAAGCTGGTATGGACTCGACCTCTCTTGTTTTTGTAAATATGATTAGTTCATCATTCCTGATTCAGCCTATTATGAATAAACATGTTTGCAATGACAACTAGAGATGATAGTTTCTTGTGCCATGCTTGATTAGCTAGGAGCTTATAATGGTTTACCTTGTGTGCCAACATGCTATTAAAATGGTTGTGATGTGGTGTGATAGGGTGGTATCCTCCCCTGAATGAGTTAAGTGACTTGACTTGGCACATGTTCACGCATGTAGTTGAAACATAATCAACATAGCCTTCACGATATTTATGTTCATGGTGGATTATATCCTACTCATGCTTGCATTCGGTGTTGATTAATTTTAATGCATGTTCATGACTGTTGTCGCTCTCTAGCTGGTCGCTTCCCAGTCTTTTTCTAGCCTTCACCTGTACTAAGCGGGAATACTGCTTGTGCATCCAATCCCATAAACCCCAAAGTTATTCCATATGAGTCCACCATACCTACCTATATATGGTATCTACCTGCCATTCCAAGTAAATTTGTATGTGCCAAACTCTAAACCTTCAAATAAATATCCTGTTTTGTATGCTCGAATATCTCATGTATCAACTAGGGCTGTCCGTATCTTCCATGTTAGGCGGGTTATTCTCAAGAGGAGTGGACTCCGCTCCTCACTCACGAGAAAATGGCTGGTCACCGGGATGCCCAGTCCCATGCTTTATGCAAATCAAATCAAAATAATTGCAAACAAAACTCCTCCTGGGACTCTTGTTAGTTGGAGGCACTCGTTGTTTCGAGCAAGCCATGGATTGATGCTTGTTGGTGGAGGGGGAGTATAAACTTTACCATTCTGTTTGGGAACCGCCTATAATGTGTGTAGCATGGAAGATATCGCCATCTCTTGGTTGTTATGTTGACAATGAAAGTATACCGCTCAAAATATTATTCATCTCTATTTCAAAACCGAGCTCTGGCACCTCTACAAATCCCTGCTTCCCTCTATGAAGGGCCTATCTATTTACTTTCATGTTGAGTCACCATCCGCTTATTAAAAAGCACCAGTTAGAGAGCACCGCTGTCATTTGCATTCATTACTGTTAGTTTACATTGAGTATGACTTGACTTGATCTCTTTTACCATGAATTACAATGTCTAGTCAGTCCTTGATCTTTAAAGGTGCTCTGCATTTATGTTTTGTGGTCTCAGAAAGGGCTAGCGAGATACCATCTTGTTATATCATATTATGATTGTTTTGAGAAAGTGTTGTCATCCGAGATTTATTATTATTGCTTGCTAGTTGATTATGCCATCGATATGAGTAAACATGAGACCTAAGCGTTATTGTGAATATGGTTAGTTCATAATCTTTGCTGAAAACTTGAATGATGGCTTTACATATTTACAACAACAAGAGCAAACAGAGTTTGTAAAAGTTTTTCTTTATCACTTTCAGTTTATCAACTGAATTGCTTGACGACAAGCAAAGGTTTAAGCTTGGGGGAGTTGATACGTCTCCGTTGTATCTACTTTTCCAAACACGTTTGCCCTTGTTTTGGACTCTAACTTGCATGATTTGAATGGAACTAACCCGGACTGACGCTGTTTTCAGCAGAATTACCATGGTGTTATTTATGTGCAGAAACAAAAGTTCTCGGAATGACCTGAAACTTCACGGAACATCTTTTTGGAAATAATAAAAAATCCTTGCAAAAGATGAAGACCAGGGGGCCCACACCCTAGCCACGAGGGTGGGGGCGCGCCTGCCCCCTGGGCGCGCCCCCTACCTTGTGGGCCCCCTGGAGCTCCTCCGACCTCAACTCCAACTCTATATATTTGCTTTCGGGGAGAAAAAATGTGGGAGAAGGATTCATCGCATTTTACGATACGGAGCCGCTGCCAAGCCCTAAAACCTCTCGGGAGGGCTGATCTGGAGTCCGTTCGGGGCTCCGGAGAGGGGAATCCGTCGCCATCGTCATCATCAACCATCCTCCATCACCTATTTCATGATGCTCACCGCCGTGCGTGAGTAATTCCATCGTATGCTTGTTGGACGGTGATGGGTTGGATGAGGTTTATCATGTAATCGAGTTAGTTTTGTTAGGGTTTGATCCCTAGAATCCACTATGTTCTGAGATTGATGTTGCTATGACTTTGCTATGCTTAATGCTTGTCACTGGGGCCTGAGGGCCATGATTTCAGATCTGAACCTATTATGTTTTCATCAATATATGAGAGTTCTTGATCCTATCTTGCAAGTCTATAGTCACCTACTATGTGTTATGATCCGGCAACCCCGAAGTGACAATAATCGGGACCACTCCCGATGATGATCGTAGTTTGAGGAGTACATGTATTCACTATGTGTTAATGCTTTGGTCCGGTACTCTATTAAAAGGAGGCCTTAATATCCCTTAGTTTCCGCTAGGACCCCACTGCCACCGGGGGGGGGGGGGGTAGGACAAAAGATGCCATGCAAGTTCTTTTCCATAAGCACGTATGACTATATTCGGAATACATGCCTGAAGGAAATATGCCCTAGAGGCAATAATAAAGTTATTATTTATTTCCTTATATCATGATAAATGTTTATTATTCATGCTAGAATTGTATTAACCGAAAACATAATACATGTGTGAATACATAGACAAACTTAGTGTCACTAGTATGCCTCTACTTGACTAGCTCGTTAATCAAAGATGGTTATGTTTCCTAACCATGAACAAAGTGTTGTTATTTGATTAACAAGGTCACATCATTAGTTGAATGATCTGATTGACATGACCCATTCCATTAGCTTAGCACCCGATCATTTAGTATGTTGCTATTGCTTTCTTCATGGCTTATACATGTTCCTATGACTATGAGATTATGCAACTCCCGTTTGCCGGAGGAACACTTTGGGTGCTACCAAACGTCACAACGTAACTGGGTGATTATAAAGGAGCATTACAGGTGTCTCCAAAGGTAAATGTTGGGTTGGCGTATTTCGAGATTTGGATTTGTCACTCCGATTGTCGGAGAGGTATCTCTGGGCCCTCTCGGTAATACACATCACATAAGCCTTGCAAGCATTGCAACTAATGAGTTAGTTGTGAGATGATGTATTACGGAACGAGTAAAGAGACTTGCCGGTAACGAGATTGAACTAGGTATTGGATACCGACGATCGAATCTCGGGCAAGTAACATACCGATGACAAAGGGAACAACGTATGTTGTTATGCGGTCTGACCGATAAAGATCTTCGTAGAATATGTAGGAACCAATATGGGCATCCAGGTCCCGCTATTGGTTATTGACCGGAGACGTGTCTCGGTCATGTCTACATTGTTCTCGAACCCGTAGGGTCCGCACGCTTAAGGTTACGATGACAGTTATATTATGAGTTTATGCATTTTGATGTACCGAAGGTTGTTCGGAGTCCCGGATGTGATCACGGACATGATGAGGAGTCTTGAAATGGTCGAGACATAAAGATTTATATATTGGAAGCCTATGTTTGGATATCGGAAGTGTTCCGGGTAAAATCGGGATTTTACCGGAGTACCGGGAGGTTACCGGAACCCCCCGGGAGCTATATGGGCCTTAGTGGGCTTTAGTGGAAAGGAGAAAGGGGCAGCCCAAGGTGGCTATGCGCCTCCCCCCTTCCCCTAGTCCTATTAGGACTAGGAGAGGTGGCCGGCCCCCTCTCTCTCTTTCCCCCCTCAAGGAATCCTATTCCAACTAGGATTGGGGGGGGGGGGGATCCTACTCCCAGAGGGAGTAGGACTCTCCTGGCGCGCCCTCCCTTGGCCGGCCAGCCTCCCCCCTCTAGTCCTTTATATACTGAGGTAGAGGCACCCTAGAACACACAAGTTGATCCACGTTATCTATTCCTTAGCCGTGTGCAGTGCCCCCAGCCACCATATTCCTCGATAATATTGTAGCGGAGTTTAGGCGAAGCCCTGCTGTTGTAGTGCATCAAGATCGTCACCACGCCGTCGTGCTGACGGAACTCTTCCCCGACACTTGGCTGGATCGGAGTCCGGGGATCGTCATCGAGCTGAACGTGTGCTCGAACTAGGAGGTGCCGTAGTTTCGGTGCTTGATCGGTTGGATCGTGAAGACGTACGACTACTTCCTCTATGTTGCGTCAACGCTTCCGCAGTCGGTCTGCGTGGGTACGTAGACAACACTCTCCCCTCTCGTTGCTATGCATCACATGATCTTGCGTGTGCGTAGGAAAATTTTGAAATTACTACGAAAGCCAACAGTGGCATCCGAGCCTAGGTTATTTATGTTGATGTTATATGCACGAGTAGAACACAAGTGAGTTGTGGGCGATATAAGTCATACTGCCTACCAGCATGTCATACTTTGGTTTGGCGGCATTGTTGGACGAGACGACCTGGACCAACATTACGCGTACGCTTACGCGAGACCGGTTCCCCCGACGTGCTTTGCACATAGGTGGCTTGCGGGCGACTGTCTCTCCAACTTTAGTTAAACCGAGTATGGCTATGCCCGGTCCTTGCGAAGGTTAAAACGGAGTCTATTTGACAAACTATCGTTGTGGTTTTGATGCGTAGGTGAGATTGGTTCTTGCTTAAGCCCGTAGCAGCCACGTAAAACTTGCAACAACAAAGTAGAGGACGTCTAACTTGTTTTTGCAGGGCATGTTGTGATGTGATATGGTCAAGGCATGATGCTAAATTTTATTGTATGAGATGATCATGTTGTGTAACCGAGTTATCGGCAACTGGCAAGAGCCATATGGTTGTCGCTTTATTGTATGCAATGCAATCGCGATGTAATGCTTTACTTTATTACTAAGCGGTAGTGATAGTCGTAGAAGCATAAGATTGGCGAGACGACAACGATGCTACGATGGAGATCAAGGTGTCGCGCCGGTGACGATGGTGATCATGACGGTGCTTCGGAGATGGAGATCACAGGCACAAGATGATGATGCCCATATCATATCACTTATATTGATTGCATGTGATGTTTATCTTTTATGCATCTTATCTTGCTTTGATTGACGGTAGCATTATAAGATGATCTCTCACTAAATTATCAAGAATTGTTCTCCCTGAGTATGCACCATTGCCAAAGTTCGTCGTGCCCAGACACCACGTGATGATCGGGTGTGATAAGCTCTACGTCCATCTACAACGGGTGCAAGCCAGTTTTGCACACGCAGAATACTCAGGTTAAACTTGACGAGCCTAGCATATGCAGATATGGCCTCGGAACACGGAGACCGAAAGGTCGAGCGTGAATCATATAGTAGATATGATCAAGATAACGATGTTCACCATTGAAAACTACTCCATCTCACGTGATGATTGGTTATGGTTTAGTTGATTTGGATCACGTAATCACTTAGAGGATTAGAGGGATGTCTATCTAAGTGGGAGTTCTTAAGTAATATGATTAATTGAACTTAAATTTATCATGAACTTAGTACTTGATAGTATCTTGCTTGTTTATGTTGATTGTAGATAGATGGCTCGTGCTGTTGTTCCGTTGAATTTTAATGCATTCCTTGAGAAAGCAAAGTTGAAAGATGATGGTAGAAATTACACGGACTGGGTCCGTAACTTGAGGATTATCCTCATTGCTGCACAGAAGAATTACGTCCTGGAAGCACCGCTAGGTGCCAGGCCTGCTGCTAGAGCAACACCAGATGTTATGAACGTCTGGCAGAGCAAAGCTGATGACTACTCAATAGTTCAGTGTGCCATGCTTTACGGCTTAGAATCGGGACTTCAACGACGTTTTGAACGTCATGGAGCATATGAGATGTTCCAGGAGTTGAAGTTAATATTTCAAGCAAATGCCCGGATTGAGAGATATGAAGTCTCCAATAAGTTCTATAGCTGCAAGATGGAGGAGAACAGTTATGTCAGTGAGCATATACTCAAAATGTCTGGGTATAATAATCACTTGATTCAATTGGGAGTTAATCTTCTGGATGATT
This sequence comes from Triticum aestivum, assembly GCF_018294505.1. Taxonomy (NCBI): domain Eukaryota; kingdom Viridiplantae; phylum Streptophyta; class Magnoliopsida; order Poales; family Poaceae; genus Triticum; species Triticum aestivum. Next base: position 563,388,417 of record NC_057806.1, read on the forward strand.
GCGTCATTGACAGAATTCTCCAATCACTGCCACCAAGCTACAAGAGCTTCGTGATGAACTATAATATGCAAGGGATGAACAAGATTATTCCCGAGCTCTTCGCAATGCTGAAAGCTGCGGAGGTAGAAATCAAGAAGGAGCATCAAGTGTTGATGGTTAACAAGACCACTAGTTTCAAGAAAAAGGGCAAAGGGAAGAAGAAGGGGAACTTCAAGAAGAACAGCAAGCAAGTTGCTGCTCAGGAGAAGAAACCCAAGTCTGGACCTAAGCCTGAAACTGAGTGCTTCTACTGCAAGCAGACTGGTCACTGGAAGCGGAACTGCCCCAAGTATTTGGCGGATAAGAAGGATGGCAAGGTGAACAAAGGTATATGTGATATACATGTTATTGATGTGTACCTTACTAGAGCTCGCAGTAGCACCTGGGTATTTGATACAGGTTTTGTTGCTAATATTTGCAACTCGAAACAGGGACTACGGAATAAGCGGGCACTAGCAAAGGACGAGGTGACGATGCGCGTGGGAAACGGTTCCAAAGTCGATGTGATCGCGGTCGGCACGCTACCTCTACATCTACCTTCGGGGTTAATATTAGACCTAAATAATTGTTATTTGGTGCCAGCGTTGAGCATGAACATTATATCTGTATCTTGTTTGATGCGAGACAGTTATTCATTTAAATCTGAGAATAATGGTTGTTCTATTTACATGAGTAATATCTTTTATGGTCATGCACCTTTGAAGAGTGGTCTATTTTTGATGAATCTCGATAGTAGTGATACACATATTCATAATGTTGAAACCAAAAGATACAGAGTTGATAATGAAAGTGCAACTTATTTGTGGCACTATCGTTTAGGTCATATCGGTGTAAAGCGCATGAAGAAACTCCATACGGATGGACTTTTGGAACCACTTGATTATGAATCACTTGGTACTTGCGAACCGTGCCTCATGGGCAAGATGACTAAAACACCGTTCTCCGGTACTATGGAGAGAGCAACAGATTTGTTGGAAATCATACATACCAATGTATGTGGTCCGATGAATATTGAGGCTCGTGGCGGATATCGTTATTTTCTCACCTTCACAGATGACTTAAGCAGATATGGGTATATCTACTTAATGAAACATAAATCTAAAACATTTGAAAAGTTCAAAGAATTTCAGAGTGAAGTTGAAAATCATCGTAACAAGAAAATAAAGTTTCTACGATCTGATCGTGGAGGAGAATATTTGAGTTATGAGTATGGTGTACATTTGAAAAATTGTGGAATAGTTTCGCAACTCACGCCACCCGGAACACCATAGCGTAATGGTGTGTCCGAACGTCGAAATCGTACTTTACTAGATATGGTGCGATCTATGATGTCTCTTACTGATTTACCGCTATCGTTTTGGGGTTATGCTTTAGAGACGGCCGCATTCACGTTAAATAGGGCACCATCAAAATCCGTTGAGACGACGCCTTATCAACTATGGTTTGGCAAGAAACCAAAGTTGTCGTTTCTTAAAGTTTGGGGCTGCGATGCTTATGTGAAAAAGCTTCAACCTGATAAGCTCGAACCCAAATCGGAGCAATGTGTCTTCATAGGATACCCAAAGGAGACTGTTGGGTACACCTTCTATCACAGATCCGAAGGCAAGACATTCGTTGCTAAGAATGGACCCTTTCTAGAGAAGGAGTTTCTCTCGAAAGAAGTGAGTGGGAGGAAAGTAGAACTTGACGAGGTAACTGTACCTGCTCCTTTATTGGAAAGTAGTACATCACAGAAAACTGTTTCTATGACACCTACACCAATAAGTGAGGAAGCTAATGATGATGATCATGAAACTTCAGATCAAGATACTACTGAACCTCGTAGATCAACCGGAGTAAGATCCGCGCCAGAGTGGTACGGTAATCCTGTTCTGGAAATCATGCTACTAGATCATGATGAACCTACGAACTATGAAGAAGCGATGGTGAGCCCAGATTCCGCAAAGTGGCTTGAAGCCATGAAATCTGAGATGGGATCCATGTATGAGAACAAAGTATGGACTTTGGTTGACTTGCCCGATGATCGGCAAGCAATTGAGAATAAATGGATCTTCAAAAGGAAGACTGACGCTGATGGTAATGTTACTGTCTACAAAGCTCGACTTGTCGCAAAAGGTTTTCGACAAGTTCAAGGGGTTGACTACGATGAGACCTTCTCACCCGTAGCGATGCTTAAGTCTGTCCGAATCATGTTAGCAATTGCCGCATTTTATGATTATGAAATTTGGCAGATGGATGTCAAAACTGCATTCCTGAATGGATTTCTGGAAGAAGAGTTGTATATGATGCAACCGGAAGGTTTTGTCGATCCAAAGGGGGCTACCAAAGTGTGCAAGCTCCAGCGTTCCATTTATGGACTGGTGCAAGCCTCTCGGAGTTGGAATAAACGTTTTGATAATGTGATCAAAGCATTTGGGTTTATATAGACTTTCGGAGAAGCCTGTATTTACAAGAAAGTGAGTGGGAGCTCTGTAGCATTTTTGATATTATATGTGGATGACATATTGCTGATTGGAAATGATATAGAATTTCTGGATAGCATAAAGGGATACTTGAATAAGAGTTTTTCAATGAAAGACCTCGGTGAAGCTGCTTACATATTAGGCATAAAGATCTATAGAGATAGATCAAGACGCTTAATTGGACTTTCACAAAGCACATACCTTGACAAGATTTTGAAGAAGTTCAAAATGGATCAAGCAAAGAAAGGGTTCTTGCCTGTGTTACAAGGTGTGAAGATGAGTCAGACTCAATGCCCGACCACTACAGAAGATAGAGAGAAAATGAAAGATGTTCCCTATGCTTCAGCCATAGGCTCTATCATGTATGCAATGTTGTGTACCAGACCTGATGTGTGCCTTGCTATTAGTTTACCAGGGAGGTACCAAAGTAATCCAGGAGTGGATCACTGGACAGCGGTCAAGAACATCCTGAAATACCTGAAAAGGACTAAGGATATGTTTCTCGTATATGGAGGTGACAAAGAGCTCACCGTAAAAGGTTACGTTGATGCAAGCTTTGACACTGATCCGGACGATTCTAAATCGCAAATCGGATATGTGTTTACATTAAACAGTGGAGCTATCAGTTGGTACAGTTCTAAACAAAGCGTCGTAGCGGGATCTACATGTGAAGCGGAGTACATAGCTGCTTCGGAAGCAGCGAACGAAGGAGTCTGGATGAAGGAGTTCATATCCGATCTAGGTGTCATACCTAGTGCATCGGGTCCAATGAAAATCTTTTGTGACAATACTGGTGCAATTGCCTTGGCAAAGGAATCCAGATTTCACAAAAGGACCAAACACATCAAGAGACGCTTCAATTCCCTCCTGGATCTAGTCCAGGTGGGAGACATAGAGATTTGCAAGATACATACGGATCTGAATGTTGCATACTGGTTGACTAAGCCTCTTCCACGAGCAAAACATGATCAGCACCAAAGCTCCATGGGTGTTAGAATCATTACAGTCTAATCTAGATTATTGACTCTAGTGCAAGTGGGAGACTGAAGGAAATATGCCCTAGAGGCAATAATAAAGTTATTATTTATTTCCTTATATCATGATAAATGTTTATTATTCATGCTAGAATTGTATTAACCGGAAACATAATACATGTGTGAATACATAGACAAACTTAGTGTCACTAGTATGCCTCTACTTGACTAGCTCGTTAATCAAAGATGGTTATGTTTCCTAACCATGAACAAAGTGTTGTTATTTGATTAACGAGGTCACATCATTAGTTGAATGATCTTATTGACATGACCCATTTCATTAGCTTAGCACCCGATCGTTTAGTATGTTGCTATTACTTTCTTCATGACTTATACATGTTCCTATGACTATGAGATTATGCAACTCCCGTTTGCCGGAGGAACACTTTGGGTGCTACCAAACGTCACAACGTAACTGGGTGATTATAAAGGAGCATTACAGGTGTCTCCAAAGGTAAATGTTGGGTTGGCGTATTTCGAGATTTGGATTTGTCACTCCGATTGTCGGAGAGGTATCTCTGGGCCCTCTCGGTAATACACATCACATAAGCCTTGCAAGCATTGCAACTAATGAGTTAGTTGTGAGATGATGTATTATGGAACGAGTAAAGAGACTTGCCGGTAACGAGATTGAACTAGGTATTGGATACCGACGATCGAATCTCGGGTAAGTAACATACTGATGACAAAGGGAACAACGTATGTTGTTATGCGGTCTGACCAATAAAGATCTTCGTAGAATATGTAGGAACCAATATGGGCATCCAGGTCCCGCTATTGGTTATTGACCGGAGACGTGTCTCGGTCATGTCTACATTGTTCTCGAACCCGTAGGGTCCGCACGCTTAAGGTTACGATGACAGTTATATTATGAGTTTATGCATTTTGCTGTACCGAAGGTTGTTAGGAGTCCCGGATGTGATCATGGACATGACGAGGAGTCTCGAAATGGTCAAGACATAAAGATTTATTTATTGGAAGCCTATGTTTGGATATCGGAAGTGTTCCGGGTAAAATCGGGATTTTACTGGAGTACCGGGAGGTTACCGGAACCCCCCGGGAGCTATATGGGCCTTAGTGGGCTTTAGTGGAAAGGAGAAAGGGGCAGCCCAAGGTGGCTATGCGCCTCCCCCCTTCCCCTAGTCCTATTAGGACTAGGAGAGGTGGCCGGCCCCCTCTCTCTCTTTCCCCCCTCAAGGAATCCTATTCCAACTAGGATTGGGGGAGAATCCTACTCCCAGAGGGAGTAGGACTCTCCTGGCGCGCCCTCCCTTGGCCGGCCAGCCTCCCCCCCTCTAGTCCTTTATATACTGAGGTAGAGGCACCCTAGAACACACAAGTTGATCCACGTGATCTATTCCTTAGCCGTGTGCGGTGCCCCTAGCCACCATATTCCTCGATAATACTGTAGCGGAGTTTAGGCGAAGCCCTGCTGCTGTAGTGCATCAAGATCGTCACCACGCCGTCGTGCTGACGGAACTCTTCCCCGACACTTTGCTGGATCGGAGTCCGGGGATCGTCATCGAGCTGAACGTGTGCTCGAACTCGGAGGTGCCGTAGTTTCGGTGCTTGATCGGTTGGATCGTGAAGACGTACGACTACTTCCTCTACGTTGCGTCAACGCTCGCAGTCGGTCTGCGTGGGTACGTAGACAACACTCTCCCCTCTCGTTTCTATGCATCACATGATCTTGCGTGTGCGTAGGAAAATTTTGAAATTACTACGAAACCCAACAATGCCTACATTACATTGATGAATTGGAGCTAGTTCTATGTCACCCTATGTTATGACTGTTACATGATGAACCGCATCTGGCATAATTCTCTATCATCGATCCATTGCCTACGAGCTTCCCATATATTGTTCTTTGCTTATTTACTTTTCTGTTGCTATTGTTACAATCATTACAAAATACCAAAAACATTACTTTTGCTATCATTACCTTTTGCTACCGTTACCACTACTATCATATTACTTTGCTAGTAAACACTTTGCTGCGGATATTAAGTTTCCAGGTGTGGTTGAATTAACAACTCAGCTGCTAATACTTGAGAATATTCTTTGGCTCCCCTTGTGTCGAATCAATAAATTTGGGTTGAATACTCTACCCTCGAAAACTGTTGCGATCCCCTATACTTGTGGGTTATCATGTACCGACGGGTAAGCTCTTAGGTTTTCTGGTGTCTAACAGGGGCATCAAGGCTAATCCGGAGAAGATCAAGGCCATCACTTCTCTGGCTAAACCGGCGTGTATCAACGACATTCAACGTCTGGCGGGTCGTATTGTGGCGCTTAGCGGGTTCATAAGCCGGTTAGGAGAGAAGGCTATCCCTCTATATCAGATGATGAAGAAGACAAATAATTTTGCCTGGAGTGATGCTGCTAATGTGGCGTTTGAGGATTTGAAAAAACAGTTGGCCGAACCGCTGGTTCTTGCGGCCCCCGTTGATAAAGAACCATTGTTGTTATATGTGGCTGCCAATGCCGGGCTGTCAGTGTAGCTATTGTGGTGGAACGGAAAGAGACAGGCAAGGAATATCCGGTTCAACGGCTGGTTTACTACATCAGTGAGGTGCTTATTGAGTCCAAACATAGATATCCGCACTAGCAGAAGCTTGTATACGGGGTTTTTATGGCCGGCCGAAAGCTTAAACAGTATTTCCAGGGTCATCCCATCACCATGGTTAGTTCCGCTCCTTTGGGAGATATCATCCAAACACAGGGAAGCAACTGGCCGGATCGCTAAGTGGGCTATTGAGCTTGGACCTCACGGTTTAAAGTATGTACCTCATAGGGCTGTCAAGTCCCAAGCACTAGTATATTTCATCAATGATTGGACAGAGTTGCAAGCGCCGGAGGAAAGGACAGATAACACGTATTGGACCATTCACTTTGATGTGTCCAGGAAATTGGAGGGCTCGGGGGCTGGAGTTGTCCTTGCTTCCCCTCGAGGTGATAAATTTTGCTATGTTCTCCGTTTGATGTTTCCTTGCACTAAATATGCAGCTGAATATGAGGCCTTGCTCCACGGTCTTCGGATGGCTAAGGAGATGAACTTAAGCCGGGTAAGGTGCTTTGGTGACTCGGATTTGGTGGCTCAACAGGTCTCTGGTACTTGGGATTCCAAGGATCCACTAATGGCGGCTTATCGACGAGAGGTGGATGTTATTGCTGGCCACTTCAAGGGTTATCAAGTTGAGCATGTTGATCGAAGAAAGAATGAAGCGGCTGATGCTTTAAGCCATTTGGGTTCTCAATGTAAACCGGTGCCCCCTATTGTTTTTCTTGACGTCCTTCATAACCCGTTGGTCAAGTTACCCACAGAGGAGCATTTGGCTATTCTTGACCCGGAGGCTCAGTTGGTAGAGGTTCTTCATGTTATCCCTGATTGGACAATTCCCTATTTGGCATATATGACCCGGGGTGAGTTACCTGAGGATGAAGTTTTGGCCAGACAGATAATCCGGCGGTCGAAGTCAATGACTATTGTCAATGGAGAGTTACATCATTGCAGTGTCACAGGGCCGTTTCAACATTGCGTGTCTCCTGAAGAAGGTTGTGAGATCCTATGTGAGATCCATGAAGGAGATTGTGGTCATCATGTCGGTTCAAAATCTCTGGTAGCCAAAGCTTTTCGTCACGGTTTTTATTGGCTGACGGCTCATGCTGATGCTGAGGACTTGGTCAGAAGGTGTGACGGTTGTCCGAAGTTTGCACGTCGAGTTCATGTGCCGGCTCAGGAGTTAAGGATGATTCCAATTACTTGGCCGTTTGCAGTTTGGGGACTTGATATGGTTGGGCCCTTTAAGAGATCCAAGGATAAGAAGACCCACCTCTTGGTGGCAGTTGACAAGTTTACTAAATGGGTAGAGGCAGAGCCAGTGAGTAAGTGTGATGCACCAACGGTGGTTCAATTCATGAAGAAAGTGATCTTCCACTTTGGCTTTCCACATAGCATTATAACAGACAATGGCACTAACCTCTCCAAGGGAGCTATGGAAGATTTTTGTCAACGTGAGCATGTCCGGCTTGATGTATCATCAGTGGCTCACCCCCAGTCTAATGGATTTTGAGAGGTATCAAACGCCGGCTTATGGTTCCCCTACATAGGACGCCGGGTTGTTGGGTAGAGGAGTTACCTTCCGTGTTATGGAGCATTAATACCACCCCCAACAGGTCTACGGGTTTATTCATGGTCTATGGAGCAGAGGCGGTTCTCCCTAGTGACATCCGTCATGACTCTCCCCGCGTGGCGGCTTATGTTGAAGCTGACAATGAAAAAGCTCGCCAGGAAGCACTTGACCTGTTAGATGAAGAACGTCATATCGCAGCGGCTCGTTCGGCGATTTACCAGCAAGATCTGCACCATTACCACAACCGCCGGGTTAAACCAGAACCTTTCAAGAAGGCGATCTGGTGCTCCGGCTCATCCAGGATCAGACTGATATGCACAAGTTATCCCCACCTTGGGTAGGACCCTTTGTCGTCAGCAAGAATCTAAATAACGGGTCATATTACCTCATCGATGTTTGAGTCCACAAGGACTCACGCACATCGGATGAGGAGACCCGCCGGCCCTGGAATATTGCTCATCTTAGGCCATACTACACTTAAGCCGCAGGCTCTCCTTATGTACATATTTAGACAATGTATATATTATGATTGATATAATAAACTAGCATCCTTGCTAAAGTGGGTGAGGGAGTCCTGGATTAGGGGGTGTCCGGATAGCCGGACTATAACCTTTGGCCAGACTCTTGGACTATGAAGATACAAGATTGAAGACTTCGTCCCATGTCCGGATGGGACTTTCCTTGGCGTGGAAGGCAAGCTTGCCAATACGGATATGTAGATCTCCTCCCATTGTAACCGACTCTGTGTAACCCTAGCCCTCTCCGGTGTCTATATAAACCGGAGGGTTTTAGTCCATAAGACGAACAACAATCATACCATAGGCTAGCTTCTAGGGTTTAGTCTCTCTGATCTCGTGGTAGATCTACTCTCGTACTACCCATATCATCAATATTAATCAAGCAAGACGTAGGGTTTTACCTCCATCAAGAGGGCCCGAACCTGGGTAAAACATTGTGTCCCCTGCCTCCTGTTACCATCTGGCCTAGACGCACAGTTCGGGACCCCCTACCCGAGATCCGCCGGTTTTGACACCGACATTGGTGCTTCCATTGAGAGTTCCTCTGTGTCTTCGCCATTAGGCTTGATGGCTCCTACTATCATCGATAGCGATGCAGTCCAGGGTGAGACTTTTCTCCCCGGACAGATCTTCGTGTTCGGTGGCTTTGCACTCCGGGCCAATTCACTTGGCCATCTGGAGCAGATTGAAAGTTACGCCCCTGGCCACAAGATCAGGTTTGGAAGCTTAAACTACACGGCCGATATCTGTGGAGATTTGATCTTCGACGGATTCGAGCCTCTGCCTTCTGCGCCACGCGGTCACAATGTGTAACGCCCTCGATGCGGCTATATCTCCCACGTGTCGAAGCACGACTTAGAGGCATAACTGCATTGAAAGCAATGTCGCAAGTGAGGTAATCTTCGCAAACAACCCATGTAATACAATAGGGGAAAAGATACATAGTTGGCTTACAATCGCCACTTCACACAATTACATGAATAAAGCATTACATCAACCAGATACAATCAAGGTCCGACTACGGAACCAAAATAAAAGAAGAACCCCAATTTGCGACAAGGTCCCCGATTGACCCCAACTGGGCTCCACTACTGATCAACTAGAACGAAAAACAACACAAAGGGCAAGATCTTCATCGAGCTCCTCCTGATCTTGGTTGTGTCATCTGCACAGACTCATCGACACCTGCAAGCTGGTTTTGGAAGTATCTGTGAGCCACGGGGACTCAACAATCTCGCACCCTCGCGATCAAGACTATTTAAGCTTATGGGTAAGGTAAGGGTATGAGGTGGAGCTGCAGCAAGCGACTAGCATATATGGTGGCTAACATATTCGCAAAATAGAGCGAGAAGAGAAGGCAAAGCACGATCGAGAAACTATGATCAAGAAGTGATCCTAGAACAACCTACGTCAAACATAACTCCAACACCGTGTTCACTTCTCGGACTCCGCCGAGAAGAGACCATTACGGTAACACACGCGGTTGATATATTTTAATTAAGGTCAACTTCAGGTTTTCTACAACCGGACATTAACAAATTCCCATCTGCCCATAACCGCGGGCACGACTTTCGAAAGTTCAAATCCCTGCAGGGGTGTCCCAACTTAGCCCATCACAAGCTCTCACGGTCAACGAAGGATATTCCTTCTCCCAAGACATTCCGATCAGACTCGGCATCCAGGTTACAAGACATTTCGACAATGGTAAAACAAGTCCAGCAACACCGCCCGAATGTGCCGACAAATCCCGATAGGAGCTGCACATATCTCGTTCTTAGGGCACACTCAGATGAGACTAGCTACGAGTAAAACCAACCCTCAAGTTTCCCCGAGGTGGCCCCGCAGGCAGCTCAGTTTGGACCAACACTCAGAGGAGCACTAGCCCGGGGGGTTAAAATAATGATGACCCTTGAGTCTGCAGAACCCAAGGGAAAGAAAAGGCTAGGTGGTGAATGGTAAAACCAATGTTGGGCATTGCTGGATGAGTTTTATTCAAGGCGAACTATCAAGGGGTTCCCATTATTACCCAACCGCGTAAGGAACGCAAAATCCGGGAACATAACACCGATATGACGGAAACTAGGGCGGCAAGAGTGGAACAAAACAGCAGGCATAAGGCTGAGCCTTCCACCCTTTACCAAGTATATAGATGCATTAATTAAATAAGATATATTGTGATATCCCAACAAGTAAACATGTTCCAACAAGGAACAACATCTCCATATTCCAACAAGGAACAAACTTCAATCTTCACCTGCAACTAACAACGCTATAAGAGGGGCTGAGCAAAGCGGTAACATAGCCAAACAACGGTTTGCTAGGACAAGGTGGGTTAGAGGCTTGGCTCAATAGTATGGGAGGCATGATAAGCAAGTGGTAGGTATCGCAGCATAGGCATAGCAAAATAGCGAGCAACTAGCAAGCAAAGATAGAAGTGATTTCGAGGGTATGGTCATCTTGCCTGAAATCCCGCAAGGAAGAAGAACGAGTCCATGAAGAAGAACAAACGGACATAGACGAACAGATCCTCACAAGCGCGGCGTTACCGGAACCAACCTGAAGAAGCAACACCGGAAAAGAAGCACACAACATAGTAAACAACCACCACATAGACATGGCATGATGCGCAACCAAGTATGATGCATGTCCGGTTTAATGAAGCATGGCATGGCAAAGTGCACAAACAATCCTACAAATTAAGTGGAGCTCAATATGCAACGGGATGCATATTGACGGAACACCACATTCGAGTTACTTAGTTCGATCTCGTTTATGTACCCAACAATATTAAATGTTGTTAAACATGGCAAGAGGGTGAAGCATAATAAAACTATCTATCTAGGCAAGTTTAAATGAGGCCGGAAGCAACGAACAACAATTCCGGTAAATCCCCATATGCATATTATAGATTTGGTACTGTTCTGCCCTAAGCCATATTTTAGAGTTGTTAAACATGCAAGATGATGCCACCATGTTAAACTAGGCAAAATTCTACCCCATTTACATATAAAGATTATTTAAAATGGAGCTACGGTTAATTAGTTATGAATTAAAGCATTTTAGCATGTCCATATAGCAAATTTAAACAAACATCATTTTAAACATGTCAAACATGATCGAAAGTTGGATATTATTAAACTAGACAAGATTCTAAGCATCTTTCATATATAATTTATTAAGATCCGATGCACGGTTGTGAAGTTATTAAATGCATGAAGTTAGGGGGTTTTCTGTAAATCTGCCGTCACTGGATAAATAGGAAAATCGTAGATCTGGAAAAAAACATGGACGGGCTGAATCTGGTAGGCTGGCCCGACAGTGGTAGGCACTGGGAGGCAGCTCACCATGGGCTCGGCCCGGTTCGGTGGTAGAAGGGAGGCTGACAGGGGGTGCTCAGCTGGGCCTCGCGGAATGCTTGCGGCCCATGCGGGCATGTGCGGCAGCGGCCTGGTTCATGCTCGCTTGAATCACAGAGGAAGGGGACGAAGCAGGTCGACGAAGCAGAGGATCGAGCGGGCCGCGCTTCGCCTTGCAGCAGGACGACGGCGGCGGCCTAGCGTGTCTCCGGCGAGGGCCAGTGCGCGGGATGGCTGGGGAGGCGGATCCGCAGCGGTGCAGGCTTGAGGCGTTGGTGCGGGCAAAGCTCGGCGACGCCATGGCGCGGGGTACTCCTGTCGACAGAGAAAGGAGAACAGAGAGATGAGAGAGGGAGAAACGGGAGGAGCACAGGAAGGAGAAGAAGGGGGCGACGCTCATCTGGATCGGGAGGAGCTCGGGCACGGACACAAGGGCAGCGGCGAAGCAGTGGCTTGCGGGGGCTCCTCTCCTCTCGATGGAGCTCGGGAACGAGGGCACGGGGAGTAGCGGGGTGTAGGCGCCTGGTGGTGCTCGACGGCGGAGGAGCTCCTCTCCGGTTGGGTTCGAGCGAGGCAACGAGGTGGAAGCAGGCGCGAGGCCGTGGCCTCGATCCATCCTGGATCGGGCGCCGGCTGGCTGCGGGAGAGATCGATCATGGGGGCTGGCTGCGATGGGAGATGCAGTCGGATGGATGGATTGATCTAAAACAGTGGGGATTGGCCGGCGTTGAAAACGAGGAGAGTCGCGGCGGATGAGATGGATGGAAGGTACAAACTGCCTAGGATCTAGGGTTGGTCTAGTTTTAGACTAGGGAGTATATATATAAGGAAAGAGGAAGAGTTTAGGGGCTAATCCGTCCCCCCAATTAAAATCGAGCGGTCGAGATAAATAGACTAGGAAGTCCAAATAAGAAAACAGAGACGTTTTGTAGATGTTTGGGGATGATCCGGACACGACGGTGACGACTGCTCGGGTCGGGTCCGGGACAATTTTCGGACGCGCGCGCGAGGAGGGCCGCGGGCTGACGAGAGAGGTTAAGTTGGACCTGTCGGTAGTTAGTGGGCTGTGTAGACGGTCTCAAGCTGAGAGAAGAGAAGAGAGGGAGGCCCGGCGACTGTTTTCGGAGACTGAAAACGTCCGACGTTAGACCGGCTATAATGCCGCTATAGTTAACCGTTGGGGCATCAAACGATCTCCGAATGCAATGAAACTTGACAGGCGGTCTATCTACACTATAATAAGACCACATGTCAAATCTCATCCCATTCCGAGAACATTTTCCGGCCACTTATACTATTTCGGACATGCCGCGGGCGTGTGCAAGTGTGGTTGGGCTCAGAACGGACAACGGAGAGAACTCGGAGAACCCGGACGAATGCAAGTTTTAAAACATGATGATGCAATGCACATGATGACATGATAAGATGCAACACGCAAGCAAATGTCAAGGCAACAACAGCAAATAACTGGCAGACACCTGGCGCAACGGACTCGGGGCGTTACACGATGAGTATGACTTAGCTCTCCCATCGGACAGTGTTAAGGAGATCGCACCGGCAGCCGCTCCGACCCTCAATTTGGCGCCAGTGTCGCCTTCCGTGGATGGGTGGATGGACCCCGCCATGGAGGCCTTACCCTCAGCGGCGATCGAGCCAAACATCGACCTTACCTTGCACGAGAGCCGTGTTGTTAAACTGCTGGATCCTTCCCCGGCCACGGACTCCGAACCGCCTGCACCCATTCCTATCGAATCTGATTGGGCGCCGATCATGGAATTTACCTCCGTGGATATTTTTCAGCACTCGCCCTTTGGCGACATACTGAACTTGTTAAGGTCTCTCTCCTTATCAGGAGGATCCTGTCCGAACTATGTCCGGCAGGACTGGGATGCGGACGACGAAGAAATTCGCGACCCACCCACCACCCACTTAGTAGCCATTGTCGATGATTTAACCGACATGCTCGACTTCGACTCCGAAAACATCGACGGTATGGACGACGATGCGAGAGACAAAGAGGAACCACTGCCCATAGGGCACTGGACGTCCACCTCATCACATGACGTATACATGGTGGACACACCAAAGGAAAACGACGACAAGGAATGGAAGGACGCAATGAAGGGCTATCCCCTCGAGAAGCAGTCAAAGCGGCGGCGTAAGCGCCGCCCCAAATCCCGCCTTGACAAAAATAATGATCATATAGACCCAGCGTTAGAGCAGGGCGAACCACTGCCGGACCACGGCAACGCGGAGAAACAAACCGAACAAACCAACCCTGTCAAGGATAATAGTCCGGAGGACATAACACCGGACAGACGCCCGGAGCAACAAAATGCCCATCAAAGGCTTGTTGCCACCACGAGGAGTCTAAAAAGGCAGAAGCACAGGCTCAAGGCGGCGCAAGACACACTCCAAATCAGATGGAGTAAAGTACTCAACACAGCAGCGAAGTACGGCGACAGTCGCCACACAACAAGCTACCCAAAGCGAAAGCTCCTGCCTGAATTTGATGAGGAGGCCTTAGAACCTCCTCAATCAACAAATAAGGAAGCCACCCGGTCGGATAAACGACCCCATGGCCAATATAGAGCGGCAATAGGTGCCGCACACAAGCCAGCACGCGACCCACTCAAGGATTCGCATCAAAAAGATGGCCCAGCCAGATCTATCTACGGGCCAAGAAAGCAAGCTCTAGTAAGCAATGCAACACAACAAACATCCGAACACTACGGCACACCCAAATACAGGGGTGTCGCACACCCCCTATGTTTCACCGATGAGGTGCTGGACCATGAATTTCCAGCGGGATTCAAGCCCATAAACATAGAGGCATACGACGGAACGACAGACCCTGGAGTCTGGATTGAGGACTATATCCTCCATATCCATATGGCCAGAGGAGACGACCTCCACGCCATAAAATACTTACCCCTCAAGCTCAAAGGGCCAGCCCGGCATTGGCTTAAAGGCCCTCCTGAAAACACCATTGGAAGTTGGGAAGAGCTCGAGGATGCTTTTCGGGCAAATTTTCAAGGGACCTATGTCCGGCCTCCGGACGCAGACGATTTAAGTCATATAACTCAACAGCCCGGAGAGTCAGCCCGAAAACTCTGGAACAAATTGCTTACTAAAAATAACCAGATAGTCGACTGTCCGGACGCTGAAGCCTTAGCAGCTTTCAAACGCAGCGTTCGAGATGAATGGCTCGCCGGACACCTCGGCCAAGAAAAGCCAAGAACAATGGCCGCATTAACAAGCCTCATGACCCGCTTTTGCGCGGGAGAGGACAGCTGGTTGGCAAGATGCATCACCAGCGACCCAAGTACATCCCAAGTCAGGGACGGAAATAGGAAACCGCGATGCAGCCAGGACAAACGATGGAATAAAGAAGACAGCACGAAGAGCACGACAGTAAACGCCAGATTCAAAAGCTCTCGGCCAAGTCAGCAAAAGCTGCCCTCTAAAGGCGCCAGAGACGAACTGTCCAGCCTAAACAAAATTCTGGACCAAGTATGTCAGATCCATAGCACCCCTGGTAAACCCGCTAATCATACCCACAGAGAATGTTGGGTCTTCAAGCAGTCCGGCAAGCTCAACGCCGTACACAAGGGGGAGGATACACCAAGCGAAGACGAGGATGAGCCTCTCAAGCATGACACTGGGGAACAAAAGAAGTTTCCACCAGAAGTCAAAACAATCAACGTGTTACACGTGATCAAGGGAAGCAAAGCGGCACTCCCAGAGAGACATGCCCAAGGACCTATCACAGCGAAGTCCTACCACTGGTCGTCTCAAACGATCACTTTCGACCATCGTGATTACTCAGCAAGTATCCAGCGTGCAGGATGGGCTGCCCTGGTATTAGACCCAATAATTAACGGATACCACTTTACACAAGTCCTGATGGACGGTGGCAGCAGTTTAAACCTGATATACCAGGATACAATCCGCGAAATGGGGATAGACCCAACGAAAATCCGCCATAGCAACACTACCTTTAAAGGAGTAACGCCAGGCCCGGGGGCTCACTACACGGGCTCCCTGCTACTAAAAGTTATATTCGGCTTCCCCGACAACCTCCGTCGTGAAAAGCTAACCTTCCACATCGCCCCATTTTCAAGTGGCTATCAAGCACTACTGGGACGCGAAGCTTTCGCCCGCTTTAACGCAATACCGCATTATGCATCTCTCACGCTTAAGATGCCCGGCCCACGAGGCATCATCTCACTAAAGGGAAACATTGAATGTTCCTCGCGAGCAGAAGACTATACGGCTGCCTTGACAGCCACACATTAAAACAACTTCACCAACAAAAGCATCTAACAGGTCATTAAGACCACGGACACGGCTAGGCGAGTCCGGAGCAAACTTATAATTGATAAAGGTTTTTGTAGCCGTACACCCCTATACAAGGGGCTCCGCATATGTAAAATAAGCGACAATAAGGCTCAATTTTCCCCATCTTGAATTATACTTTGTTTACTTAGTACAACATATATTTCGTACGGTTATTCTGCTTTCAACTAAGTTCCTCTCTTTTACAGATGAACACCGTGCTACACCCGTCCAGGACACGGTGCAACGGAGACACAGGAGCAGACGTGCAGTAGGGACCCGTCCCAAGGATTCTCTTTAGATTAAGACCCTGTGTAAACCTTTTTCACTGTCTCTTGTTGATACACATCCCCCGGATTCACAGTATAACCGAGGAGGAGGCTGGCGTCTTGGCATGTGGCCATGTCAGAATTTCGCACGTACCTGGACACCAGGGGCTTATTATCATGGGCACTGCTCAGCCCGTTTTTATAAAGACCGAATACCTTAGGGAGTGTTCGGCGTCGCGAGTTTGGCCTTATATGCATCAGCTCCGAATCATGTCTTTGGTCAACTGTTGGGTTTGCCCGGCTCCTGTGTTTTGCTGCCTTACATTCCGCTCTATCGGCTAAGGCGGCACCAGGAGAACTACTGCGATTGTGCCCCGGTTCAGCCAAGAGAGCACCTTAGTAGAGAAAGCCGAAAATTGTCTGTCATGATATAGCGTGAGACTGGTCAACCACTCAATGACCTATCAGAGTCTTCGGGATTCCTCCGCATTAACAAAGGGCTGTTTCCCGGCCAGGTACACACGCGCCCCGAGTTCGGGCGAGCACGGCGCCACCAGGGGCTATATAGTAGCCCTACTGTCAAACTCCTATGGCTAAGTGAAAGTGATAAAGCATTATAGTCCGATTGCCTAGTTCGCTGCGCTATCACCTCCTTCATGGACCAATACGTTGGATCAAGTGAGAATGCGCCTTCTGTGAACACCCCCGCATTATATGCGTGGGGGCTGAAGCCGACGACTGCCATCTTTTAGATTATATACACATATACATCAACGGCCGCACAGGAGGCATTATAATACTTGCAGGCACAAGTATAAAAAGCTTCTACAATTCATCAAAATATTGTTTTACAATAATACACGTTATTCGAACATAATATCCTTCGAGCACTGCGTCTCTATTAAACGAGCGCCTTGCAGAACTTCCTGAAAATAGTGCTTAGCAGGTATTCGGCCTCCGTCCGAATCTTGGGATGCAACAGCGGCGGCCTCCATCTCTGCCCAGTATGTCTTCACACGGGCAAGGGCCATCCGCGCACCCTCTATGCATGCTGACCTCTTCATCGCATTGATATGCGGCACGGCACCAAGGAACTGTGCACCAAGCTAAAATAAATGTTCGGCTTTGGCCTTTCCGGCCACAGATGATCCACGACATCCTTCGTGGTGAGTCCGGACAACCTATTCAGTCCGGCCCATTCGGCCAAACGATCGGTCAACGGAAGCGGACGCTCCGGATTGTTGAATTGTGACCAAAAGAGCTTTTCCACTTCGCTATCTATCTGATCTCGGAAATGTTCGGCCGCATCAGCGGCACTCGCAGCTAAATCCAGATATGCGTCCGACAAACTCCACATCCGATCCAACGGAGCGTATTTAGGATCTCCGAACTTCATCCGCAGCATAAAGGGCTTTCTAGCCGCGATATCTCCGGCCTGACGCAGCTCCTCCTTCATCGCTCTCATCACAGAACGATCATCCTTGGCCGCTGTAGTGGCCTTGTCCAGGTCTGTCCGCTCCGCCCGATCTTCTTTTTCAAGAAGCTTGCAACGGTCAGCAGCGTTCTTTAACTTCACAACCATTTCGGCCACTTCCTTCTTGCTTCGGCAGTGAGCAGCCTGTTCGGCTTTCAGCTCTTCAATTGCCTTTACGGTAGCCGCATCACTTCTCCTGGCTTGCTCCTTGGCTCGGGCAAGTTCCGCCCGAAGGTTCTCCATGGCAGCGGGCCCATCTGCATCAAGCGCACACGCTGTAAGATATTGGCATCAAGCTCCTCTTACCAGGTGTCTCCGGAGAAATTACATACCTTGTGCCTCGTCAAGCCGCTTGTTGACAAGCGCGATGTCGGCATCTGCCACGTCAAGTTGCCGCGTTAGCTCGGCAAATTCATCAGTCCGGCTGGCCACCGGACACTTCACCACCTACATAGGAAGGCGGCAAAATTATACCTGGGACTATGATCCTCTGCGTGCTGTCATCTTCGACAACACACAGAGTCTCAGGGGCTACTATCTACACATGGCGCATCTTATATGCGGAACTATCAAAAGGTACATCACCTCGCGTACCTCAAAACCTGTCACTAAACTCCTGACGACCTCGTGCAACCCGCTTTCCGCGGACGAAATCCTTTCAATTACCGTACCCATCAACGTACGGTGTTTCTCTGAGATAGACGCTCGCCCTAACAGATCCTTCAGTTCATCCGACCGAGCACCAGGCGGTGCCGGACTCGTTCGATGGCCTTTTTCAAAGACCGGACACGGATGGCCTTGGGGGGCCATATGACTGCCTTCCGGTCCTGCCGGATTCGAAGAAACCCTCCGTGACGACACCTCAGGATCGCCCGCCTCGTAAGGCGGTACGACAGGGGGAGGTGTTCCGCTCTCCATCATCTCCGGAAGAAGATCCCCCGAAGATGAGCTCTGCTGAGAAGTGCTGAGATCCGAACTACAAGGTAAAATTTCGGTTATTTTCCTTAGAAATAAAACAAGGATTTCTCTCATTTTAAACCTCCCCTCTCTACATACGGCTCGGTGGAGGGCTGATCCCCTTGAGGGCATAGTACGGCCGAGGCATCCCCCGGCACAGGACCCTCTGGCGAAGATTTCTTCCCCCACTTTGAGACCATGGACTCCGGGTCTTCAGAGGCAGTCCTCTTCCTCCCCTGAGTAGAGGAATTTTTGATTCCTCCTTTCCATACAGCCTCCTTCGGGGAGGCAGCAGCTTCTTTGTCCCCCCCTTCGCTTCTTTCGAAGGCACGATCTCCAGCATCCTGATTAACACGGGATCCGGCGAGGTCTCGGGAAGGGGGGCCGGACACCTGATTAACTTCGCCTTCGCTACCCACTCCTGTTTCAAAGACAACTCTTTTAAGGGTGATGTTGTGATAAATGAATGGATGGTGTGTCCGGGCACAGGGCTACTTACTTGAGTATCCGGACGATTGCAGCTCAGACCTGCGTCCTCCGTAGAATCCGGACACACTACTTGTGGTCTGAAGAACAATTTGTACATTTCCACGGGCGTCATGCCAAGAAAATGTTGGAGAACTCGTGGTCCCTCCGGGTTGAACTCCCACAGGCAGAGGGGGCGACGTTTGCAGGGCAGAACTCGGCGAATTAACATAATCTGCGTCACCACGACCAGACAGATGTCTCTTTCTAGGAGATCTTGGATGCGGCCCTGCAACAGGGGCACGTCCTTTGCCGACCCCCAGTCCAGCCCCTTATTAACCCATGACGCCAGTCGTGGCGGGGGACCCGAGTGGGAAGCAGGCAGCGCCACCCACTTGGTGCTCCTGGGAGCTGTGATATAAAACCACTCTTGTTGCCATAAGCTGAACTCCTCTTGAAAAGAGCCCTCGGGCCATGGAGCGTCAGCATTCTTTCTTATAACAGCGCCTCCGCACTCCGCGTGCTGTCCCTCAATCATCTTCGGCTCTACTTTAAAGGTCTTAAGCCACAGTCCGAAGTGAGGAGTAATACGGAGGAAGGCTTCGCACACGACAATGAATGATGAGATGTGGAGGATGGACTCCGGGGCTAAGTCGTGAAATTCCTAGCCCATAATAAAACATGAGCCCCCTCACGAAGGGATCCGTCACGAAGCCTAGCCCTTGGAGGAAGTGAGACACGAACACCACGCTCTCACCAGGCTTGGGGGTAGGAATAACCTTCCCGTGAGCAGGCAGCCTATGCGAGATTTCGTCGGTTAAAAACATGGCCTCTCTCAGCTTTAGCACGTCTTCCTCCGTGATGGAGGAAGGCGTCCATCGGCCTCGAAGGTCGGAGCCGGACATCATTGAAGGTCCGAAGTGCCTAAAATCTGGGGCCTTGGGGTTTGGAACTCGAGGTGAAGGGCGAATTCGATTGAGATCAAAAGAAAGGAGTAAGGTCTTGATCTCTTTATAAGAGGTTGAATACCAAGAGCCCTCCCCGTGACCGTTTGGGACTAGCCTTTGATCGAGGAGACACACCAACGTGCACGATCGGGTTACCCACGTCCGTATTGATGAGAATCCCGTAAATAAAGGGGACACGATCTCTGCTTCGACGAGACATGCCAAGGAAACCGCCTCGCAAAACGCGATGAGGTGGGACAGTAAAAACGGTTCAAATGAAGGCTTGGCTGTGGCGTGATGACACGCTACAGAATACGTCAGCAGATTAGATTTGTGTAAATATTATTCTCTCTACGACAGTATGTGGAACTTATTTTGCAGAGCCAGACACTATCCTTGTGTTCAAAATCTTCTATGAAGTATTCGGAGGAGGAACCCGCCTTGCAATGCCGAAGACAATCTGCGCGCCGGACTCGTCGTCATTGAAGCCTGGTTCAGGGGCTACTGAGGGAGTCCTGGATTAGGGGGTGTCCGGATAGCCAGACTATAACCTTTGGCCGGACTCTTGGACTATGAGGATACAAGATTGAAGACTTCGTCCCATGTCCGGATGGGACTTTCCTTGGCGTGTATGGCAAGCTTGGCAATACGGATATGTAGATCTCCTCCCATTGTAACCGACTCTGTGTAACCCTAGCCCTCTCCAGTGTCTATATAAGCCAGAGGGTTTTAGTCCATAAGACGAACAACAATCATACCATAGGCTAGCTTCTAGGGTTTAGCCTCTCTGATCTCGTGGTAGATCTACTCTTGTACTACACATATCATCAATATTAATCAAGCAGGACCTAGGGTTTTACCTCCATCAAGAGGGCCTAAACCTGGGTAAAACATTGTGTCCCCTGCCTCCTGTTACCATCTGGCCTAGACGCACAGTTCGGGACCCCCTACCTGAGATCCGCCGGTTTTGACACCGACAGTGGGGCTTCTGTCTTTCTCTTAAATGAGTTTTTGGTTACCAGGGGCTTCCGGCTTAGGCATGAAGTTATGATTCCTCCTTGAACCGGCTATAAGCCAATATATAAAAAAGTTGGGGGCTTGTTACCGAGGTTAAAGGGACCAAAGAGAGTCTGTTGTCAAGACACGGCTCAAACATAGGTACCCCTTGGGCACAACCCACATAATCACTTGGGGGCTTGGTCGTATTTGAACCATAGCTACACCTCTTGATTGGCATAAGGCCACCAGGGAAATCACTTGGGGACTTGGTCATATTCGAACCATAGCTACACCTCTTGATTGTCATAAGGCCACCAGGGAAATCACTTGGGGGCTTCGTATTCGAACCATAGCTACACCTCTTGATTGGCATAAGGCCACCAAGGAAATCACTTGGGGCCTTGGTCGTATTCGAACCATAGCTACACCTCTTGATTGGCATAAGGCCACCAGGGAAATCACTTGGGGGCTTGGTCGTATCCGAACCATAGCTTAAACCATCTTGATCAGTACAACACCACAATTATGACTATTTAAATCCTTCTTGATTTTTTCAGTTTATAATGCTTTATGAGTATAATTTATCTATGCTTATTAAACCGGCCTGGCCTTTGACTATAAGTCACCAGTAAGAGGAAAACTAATGTCCGGTGTTTATTGATCCGGCCTGGTTCCGTTCATAAACCGGCAAATAGATGATGATTACCAATATTCGAGTTATGGGTTATCACCCTTATTATACCGGCTTGCTAAACCAGCAGTGTGATAAAATATCACAGGTATGGTATATCTTAAATTGCATATGGTTATTTTTATGCGTAGCAATGGTTATAAACTATGTTATTGGGCAAGATAACCCATCTAGCGGTAAACCGCTAGGACATTTTTATTTATTAATTGCAGGAGCAGATTCCATAGTGCTAAGTATCATAAGCAGACATAGCATATCTTAACATGGCGGATTAACAATGTCATGCAAAGTAAATATGCACGATGGCATAGCAGACCAAGCATTTAAACTAGCCTATTACATGGCGGTTTCATGCCCATAAGAACAATTGTTTCAAACAAGTCTTGCAGAAGGAAGAAGCTAAACCGGCTACCGGTTTATGAATCTTGATCGGGCTGGCTTGAAGGTTGTGGATCATCCTGCGCCGGTTCACCCTCCTCTTCTCTACCCAGTTGCTAGAAGTCATTGGTTGACAAATCGATCCCAGTTAAGGCTCTGAATACAACTTCATCGCTTATAAGTGAGGAGGGGTCAACATCAGGAGCATAAGTATGCTTACGGATTGGCGGAATAAGATTCGGAGCGTTGCAACTTGGCAGATTAACTTTCTTGTTGTTGGCATCATAAATCGACTGATAATGTCAGATCAGTTTCTTCAGCCAATTTGCTAGCCAATGGACGCATCTCCCTTGTCAAAGCTCAGAGGTCATCGTTATCAAAATCTGACCCATCCTCTTTTATGCTCGGATAGCCGTTTCCAAGATCGGTCGGGTCAAGATCAGAGATCCAGGCTTTGGCCCGAGTTAATGCGGTAAGAGCACCCGCTCTGGTAGCTGATTTCTGCAGTTCCTCAATCCAAACAGGCATCACAGCTAGCCTTACCAATGTATCCTTGATCAAGGTTGGGGGCGGTTTATTATGAGAGGTTGTGCAGATGACCCGTTGTATGTCGGTATATAGCTCTTCTGTAAATTTATAGGCAGCTTTCAGGCTTTGATGCATGTCCGAGCCAAGATGAGCAACACGACTCCCTGCATTGACAAAAATATTGGTAAACCGCCAGTCTATTCAATAATACATGTTTACGGTTTGTGAAGATGATTACTTACCAAAGATAGCAGTAGTCATGGCATTTATTTGCCGCTTTAAGCCACTCAATTCCTCCATGACCGGATTAGGGGCCGCTTCAGCATCCTCAGCCCTCTTCAGCAGAGTGGTTTTCTCTGTATCCCAGCCTGCCCGCTCACTCTTAAAGGTCTCCTTCAGTTTTTCCATAGCTGCTAAAGCGTTGGTCAGCTCTTCTTTGGCCTTGGAAGTCTCGGCTTGTTGAGTTTTGATATTTTCTTGAAGGTCGGCGACTTGGGTTTCTTTTTTGCTAAGTTCAGCCTGCAAGAGATATGCAATTTGTGAGTTGGCAGTATATATTTGAAGTCCCAAGCACATGACAAGTCATACACTTGGCACTTGGGGGCTAATGGCTATTGCTTCTTCTCCAAAATTATTACAAAGTCCCAAGCGCATGACAAGTCATATACTTGGCACTTGAGGACTAATGCATATTCGTTCAAGTTAAATACTATGGATTTTTCTGCCATCAATCAGCTTGGTGGTTCATCGGTTTACAAAGATTGTCAAATGAATGTTGAGTCTTATAGTAAAAAGACCCAGTTCATCTTGAAAAGATAAACCAGCCCTTAGGGGCTACACAGGAAAAGTTGAAGTATTTTCTAACAGTCTCGGTTCATATCAGTATTATAAACTGGCCCTTGGGGACTATTGGAGTTTGTAGCCTAAAACAGTTATAAGGGAAGAGTAGTTATGCAGAAATCAGCAGCGTTTACCTCATATCGCTCCTTCATCATGTTCAATAACCCGGCTTCATAATCACGGCTGGTGTATAGCCAGTTTAAAAACCCAGAGTGGATATCTTGGGTGCTGAGATGGGCATAACTTTCTAGATCCACCTTCCACTTGCCCTTATCTATAGCAGAAAATTCTTCCTTGGCACTATGTTTTGACAGAGCAGTGGGGTTGCCTGGGGCCGTATAGCTGACGCCAGTAACGACAGCATCGTCCGTTTTATCATCAACAACTTTGGTTGGGCTTGGCGGTTTATCGTCATGAGCGACCGGATCAATTTCCATTTGCTCAACAAAGGTTTCATGATCTTGTGCTGGCGGATCATCAAGGACAGCATCGTATTTGGTTCAGACGGCTCTGGAGTCTTTTCCGGATCAGCTGTCGTGTTGTCATCAGCCGGTTTATTCAACTTGGCCTTTTTGCTGGGTCTGGCCTTGGCTCTGAAAGGTATGAACGAAAAGTTTAGTAGGCAAACATAAGGTATAAAGGGTTAGTTTAATATGCTCACCCAGGAACGGTTTTGAGGGGTGGAAGTTGTGTTCCTGTGGACTCGCCAGAAGAAGAGTGAGAAGTTCCCTGATAGTTCGAATCAGACGGATTAAGAGGTTGTCGCAAATAACCCGCCTTGGGATAAGGTGTGTCAGAAATATGAGAGACCTCTGGGCGGCGTTTAGGAACCGGTGTGTTCGGTAAACCGGACGAAGTGACCACATGACCGCTATGCCGGGTTGTGTGGCGAGCTTCATGTTGTTGTTTCTTAAAAATAAAGTTTGTATCCAAGTGAGCTAGGGGTGAGAAAATTTTACTTTCCGGATTGCTTGTCAGGTTCTCTGCGTGGGCAGAGAGTCTGAACCGGATGAGAGAGTAATTACCTCAATGTCACTCGTGTGGCTGGCTTCCGCGTCATCCTGATAACGGTCATTGTCAATGAGGTGCATGAATAAAGAGCCAAGTGAATCAAATTCTACCTCTCACTCCGGATCATCATTGTTAATGATTAAATCAAAAGAGTCAGTCATCTTCTTCTTGGCAGATTTCTTCGTGACCTTGGTCTTGGCGCGGGGTGTTTTAGCTGGTTTATCTTGAGTTTTCCTCTTCCAGAATGGATCATCGCCCTGTTAAAAATCGGAAAAGGTCATAAGGGAGTATTAAAAACATGGATTAAGACAGGAGTAAAGTAACTCTTACAGCTGGCGGTTTATTCGTAACGCAGAAAGCACTAAGCCCCATTTTGCTGCAATCAGCTACCGGTTCATCCAGCATCTTCTTGACAAATTCAGTAATTTCAGCATCAGTTATCTGAATATCAATGTGCCGTTGAGGGTCTTTTACATCCCTTGTGTACTTGCACATTAAACCGGGCGACGGCTTAAGGGTAAAATGCTCCAAGAAACCCAGCAACGAACGAAATCAATGCGTGTCAAGCCGTTTGCTACAAAAGCTCTGAGCTTCGAAAGTTGTGGGGTATATTTGGCCCATTCCTTTGCACTGAGTCTTTGAGGGAGTGGGTGTGAACCGGTGAGCCGATGAGCAGAGTAACCCGGTAGAGGGTTTTCATCAGCAGGAGAGGTATCTTTGCAATAGAACCAAGTCTGGTTTCAATCCTTAAGGTGGCTGTGATGCTTGGCATGAGGGAAGCTGACATATTTTCTTTTCTGAATTGACACCCCACCAAGTTCATTATTGGGCCCATCAGTAAACTCAGTACGGCGGTTTAAGTAGAAGAAATCTCTAAACAGCTCGACTGTGGGCTCTTCTTTCAAGTAAGCTTCGCAAAAAACTTAAAAGTTGCAAATATTGGAGAGTTAGGTCCGATATCTTGAGGGTGGAGTTGAAAATAATGAAGTACATCACGGAATTTTTTTGATCCGGGAGGTTTAAACCCGTAGCTTAGATGATCAACAAACACAATCACTTCACCATCCTTGGGCTTAGGAGGATTTTCTGGACCGGGGGCCCTCCAATGGATCTCATTCTTTTTTCATAACGCGCCAGTTGCAACACATCTGTTCAATTCTTCTTCTGTAATCCGGGATAGAACCCAGTTAGAAGCATAAAACTGCTTGGCCATTTTTTCGGCAACCTGAATGAAGATTTGTGCCGGTTTAAGATTTGCGGCTAATCCGTCAAAGGTTAAAGGGCAGAAATTGTTCAAGCATGCAAGTACGGTAAACCGGAGACTGAGGTTATCAATTTATAGAAATGAGAAAGTGGCGGTTTAGAGGGGACTAATGGCATATGGCAGGTTATTTTCTAAAAGATAAACTGCCTACACGGACAATGAGAGTATAGATCTGAAGCCAAAAAACGACTAAGTGAGGAAGAACACGTTCCACAGTTTCACATTATAATTTCAGATCTACCGCATGTGAGGAAAAGGAAAATATTTAGACCTAAAGGTTGGTGCTTGAGCAGTTCATGAAGTTCTAGATTGGGATTTTCTACACAAAAGAGATGATCTGATGGCAAAAGAAGGACTATGGTTGCTACCGCACAAGGATATATCAGGTTTGGAATCTATCATGTATGCTATGATGAAGAACAGGGAAACAACACCACAGAACTTCCATGAGCCTGTGCAAACCCTAAACAGATCTATAGAGGAGAGTAAGAAGAACTCGCCGAAACGGTTGAATGGCGGAGGTGGATGAGAAGGGTCTGGTCCGAACAGGTCGATGCAGCGGCCAAAGTTGAAGCAGAGGTGAAGTTCAACGGCGGCGGCGGAGTTCGAGCACTGGGGCGTCGCAAGGAGGATGATGAGATGAACAGGCACAGGGGAGGAAAATGAAAGGGACCCCCGGTCCTATTTATAAGGCAAATGGATAAGCGGCAAGCGCGGGAATCAAGGAGGCCAAAAACGGATCTGTCGATGCATAGATGCCTCGATTTTCAGAGTTTCATTAAAGAAAAGGAGGCATATTAAAGGATTTGGGCTCTGTACAAAGGTAGTGGCAGGTGACGTCGCGGCGGATTACTAAGATTCCAGGAGATTACATCATGGCAAGTTATAAGTTTGGGAAGGTGATGAAGAAGGGATTTTTTCTAAGTATTAAAGATTGATATGAACAGGTTCAAATCAACCTGGGGCCTAATGTTGGGGATATAACTATTGAGCATAAACCTCCCTGGAGGGGCCGGGTTATACCCATAGTGAAGCACCTGTATTGAAGCTCGTGAAGACATAAAGGATGGCACTTTAGTAAAGAAATGTAATAACAAGACTCAGGGCCCAGAGACGGGTTAGAGCCCATAAATGTAAACCACCATAAGGTGTATGACTTGTATTGTACGTTAGGAAAGAGTAGATACTGAGCCGGGCACGATTATGAGCCGGCCGGGATTTTGTAAACCGATTGGGCATCAACCTGTGTATATAAAGGGACGACCCGGCGGCGGTTTAGGGACAAGAAACAAGAGGTCGAGAGCCGGGTCAAGTGTATTCGCTCCCCATTCATCGAAACCCTAGCAATTCCAACCACAACTGGACTAGGATTTTACCTTCGTCGTAAGGGGCCGAACTAGTATAAACTCCTTATGTCTTTGTCCTGATTAACCCCTTTAAGTTAACCTCAACGTGATGGCTCCACGACTAAGTCCTCACACTAGGAAATCTGTCGTGAAAATTCCACGACAAAATCAAAATGGAATGAAACCTTCGGGACCGTTATTTTTGGAACAAACGCAATCCAGGAGACTTGGACTGGACGTCAAGGAAGAAACGAGGCGGCCACGAGGTAGGAGGGCGCGCCCGGGGGGGTAGGCATGCCCCCCACCCTCGTGGGCCCCTCGTGGCTCCGCCGACCTACTTCTTTCGCCTATATATACTCATATACCCCAAAAACATCGAGGAGCACCACGAAACCCTATTTCCACCGCCACAACCTTCTGTACCTGTGAGATCCCATCTTGGGGCCTTTTCCGGTGCTCCGCCGGAGGGGGAATCGATCACAGAGGGCTTCTACATCAACACTATAGCCTCTCCAATGATGTGTGAGTAGTTTACCACAGACCTTCGGGTCCATAGTTATTAGCTAGATGTCTTCTACTCTCTCTTTGGATCTTAATACAAAGTTCTCCTCGATTCTCTTGGAGATCCATTCGATGTAATTCTTTTTGCGGTGTGTTTGTTGAGATCCGATGAATTGTGGGTTTATGATCAAGATTATCTATGAACAATATTTGATTCTTCTCTGAATTCTTTTATGCATGATTTAATATCTTTGCAAGTCTCTTCAAATTATCAGTTTGGTTTGGCCTACTAGATTGATCTTTCTTGCAATAGGAGAAGTGCTTAGCTTTGGGTTCAATCTTGCGGTGTCCTTTCCCAGTGACAGCAGGGGCAGCAAGGCACGTATTGTATTGTTGCCATCGAGGATAAAAAGATGGGGTTTATATCATATTGCTTGAGTTTATCCCTCTACATCATGTCATCTTGCCTAATGCGTTACTCTGTTCTTATGAACTTAATACTCTAGATGCATGCTGGATAGCGGTCGATGTGTGGAGTAATAGTAGTAGATGCAGAATCATTTCGGTCTACTTGTCGCGGACGTGATGCCTATATACATGATCATGCCTAGATATTCTCATAACTATGCGCTTTTCTATCAATTGCTCGACAGTAATTTGTTCACCCGCCGTAGAATTTGCTATCGTGAGAGAAGCCACTAGTGAAACCTATGCCCCCCGGGTCTATCTTCCATCATATTATTTTCCTATCCACTTGATATTTCTATCGTTGTTTATTTTGCAATCTTTATTTTCCAATCTATACAATAAAAAGACCAAAAATATTTATCTTATTATCTCTATCAGATCTCACTTTCTTAAGTGACCGTGAAGGGATTGACAACCCCTTTATCGCGTTGGTTGCGAGGTTCTTGTTTGTTTGTGGAGGTACTAGGGACTTGCGTGTTGCCTCCTACTGGATTGATACCTTGGTTCTCAAAAACTGAGGGAAATACTTACGCTACTTTGTTGCATCACCCTTTCCTCCTCAAGGGAAAACCAATGCATGCTCAAGAGGTAGCAAGAAGGATTTCTGGCGCCGTTGCCGGGGAGGTTGCACCAAGTCAAGTCAAGATTTGATCTCCTGTCAACAAGCCATTTTTGTCACCGTTGCTGGGGAGATCTACGCACAAGTCAAGACATACCAAGTACCCATCACAAACTCTTATCCCTCGCATTACATTATTTGCCATTTGCCTCTCGTTTTCCTCTCCCTCACTTCACCCTTGCCGTTTTATTCGCCCTCTTTTTCGTTTGCCTCTTTTCCGTCCGTCTCTTTTCGCTTGCTTCTTGTGTGCTTGTGTGTTGGATTGTTTGTCACTGATAACCCACAAGTATAGGGGATCAATTGTAGCCTCTTTTGATAAGTAAGTGTGTCGAACCCAACGAGGAGCTAAAGGTAGAACAGATATTCCCTCAAGTTCCATCGACCGCCGATACAACTCTACGCTCGCTTTGTTGGGTAACATAGTAATTTCAAATTTTTCCTACGCACATGCAAGATCATGGTGATGCATAGCAACGAGAGGGGAGAGTATTGTCCACGTACCCTCGTAGACCGTAGGCGGAAGCATTATGAGAACGCGGTTGATGTAGTTGTACGTCTTCATGATCCGACCGATCCAAGTACCCAACGCACGACACCTCCGAGTTCAGCACACATTCAGCTTGATGACGTCCCACGAACTCTGATCCAGCAGAGCTTCGCGGGAGAGTTCCGTCAGCATGACGGCATGATGACGGTGATGATGTTGCTACCGACGCAGGGCTTCGCCTAAGCACCGCTACGATATGATCGAGGTGGATTATGGTGGAGGGGGCACCGCACACGGCTTGGAACAATCAACTTGTGTGTATTTGGGTGCCCCCTGCCCCCGTATATAAAGGAGCAAGGGGGGAAGTCGGCCGGCCTTGGTGCGCCCCAAGGAGAGGAGGAATCCTCCTCCTAGTTGGAGTAGGATTCATCCTTTCCTAGTCCTACTAGGAAGGGGAAAGGGGGAAGGAAATAGAGGGAGAGGGAGAGGGAAAGAGGGGTCGCGCCCCCTCCCCTAGTCCAATTCAGACTCCTCATAGGAGGGGGCGCGCCACCTCCTGGGCTGCAGCCCTCTCTCTCTCTCCCCTCAGGCCCACTAAGGCCCAATACTTCCCCGGGGGGTTCTGGTAACCCCTCCGGCACTCCGTTTTCTCTGGAACCATCCGGAACATTTCCGGTGTCCGAATATAGCCGTCCAATATATCAATCTTTACATCTCGACCATTTCGAGACTCCTCGTCATGTCCGTGATCACATCCGGGACTCCAAAATACCTTCGGTACATCAAAATACATAAACTCATAATACCGATCATCACCGAACTTTAAGTGTGCGGACCCTACGGGTTCAAGAACTATGTAGACATGACCGAGACTCGTCCCCGGTCAATAACCAATAGCGGAACCTGGATGCTCATATTGGTTCCTACATATTCTGCGAAGATCTTTATCGGTCAAACCGCATAACAACATACGTTGTTCCCTTTGTCATCGGTATGTTACTTGCCCGAGATTCGATCGTCGGTATCCTCATACCTAGTTCAATCTCGTTACTGCCAAGTCCCTTTACTCGTTCCATAATACATCATCCTGCAACTAACTCATTAGTCACAATGCTTGCAAGGCTTATAGTGATGTGCATTACCGAGAGGGCCCAGAGATACCTCTTCGACAATCAGAGTGACAAATCCTAATCTCGATCTATGCCAACTCAACAGGTACCATCGGAGACACCTGTAGAGCACCTTTACAATCACCCAGTTACATTGTGAAGTTTGGTAGCACACAAAATGTTCCTCCGGTACACGGGAGTTTCATAATCTCATAGTCATAGGAACATGTATAAGTCATGAAGAAAGCAATAGCAACAAACTAAATGATCATTGTGCTAAGCTAACGGAATGGGTCAAGTCAATCACATCATTCTCTAATGATGTGATCCCGTTAATCAAATGACAACTCATGTTTATGGTTAGGAAACATAACCATCATTGATTCAACGAGCTAGTCAAGTAGGGGCAAACTAGTGACACTCTGTTTGTCTATGTATTCACACATATACTAAGTTTCCGGTTAATACAATTTTAGCATGAATAATAAATATTTATCATGATATAAGGAAATATAAATAACAACTTTATTATTGCCTCTAGGGCATATTTCCTTCAGTCTCCCACTTGCACTAGAGTCAATAATCTAGATTACACAGTAATGATTCTAACACCCATGGAGCCTTGGTGCTGATCATGTTTTGCTCGTGGAAGAGGCTTGGTCAATGGGTCTGCAACATTCAGATCCGTATGTATCTTGCAAATCTCTAAGTCTCCCACCTGGACTTGGTCCCGGATGGAGTTGAAGCGTCTCTTGATGTACTTGGTTCTCTTGTGAAATCTGCATTCCTTTGCCAAAGCAATTGCACCAATATTGTCACAAAAGATTTTCATTGGACCCGATGCACTAGGTATGACACCTAGATCGAATATGGACTCCTTCATCCAGACTCCTTCATTTGCTGCTACCGAAGCAGCTATGTATTCCGCTTCACATGTAGATCCCGCTACGACGCTTTGTTTAGAACTGCACCAACTGACAGGTCCACCGTTTAATAAAAACATGTATCCGGTTTGCGATTTAGAATCATCTGGATCAGTGTCAAAGCTTGCATCGACGTAACCATTTACGACGAGCTCTTTGTCACCTCATAAATGAGAAACATATCCTTCATTCTTTTCAGGTATTTCAGGATGTTCTTGACCGCTGCCAGTGATCCACTCCTGGATTACTTTGGTACCTCCCTGGTAAACTAATAGCAAGGCACACATCAGGTCTGGTACACAACATTGCATACATGATAGAGCCTATGGCTGAAGCATAGGGAACATCTTTTATTTTCTCTCTATCTTCTGCAATGGTCGGGCATTGAGTCTTACTCAATTTCACACCTTGTAACACAGGCAAGAACCCTTTCTTTGCTTGATCCATTTTGAACTTCTTCAAAACTTTGTCAAGGTATGTGCTTTGTAAAAGTCCAATTAAGCGTCTTGATCTATCTCTATAGATCTTGATGCCCAATATATAAGCAGCTTCACCGAGGTCTTTCATTGAAAGACTCTTATTCAAATATCCTTTTATGCTATCCAGAAATTCTATATCATTTCCAATCAACAATATGTCATCCACATATAATATCAGAAATGCTACAGAGCTCCCACTCACTTTATTGTAAATACAGGCTTCTCCAAAAGTTTGTATAAAACTATATGCTTTGATCACACTATCAAAACGTTTATTCCAACTCCGAGAGGCTTGCACCAGTCCATAAATGGATCGCTGGAGCTTGCATACTTTGTTAGCTCCCTTTGGATCGACAAAACCTTCCGGTTGCATCATATACAACTCTTCTTCCAGAAATCCATTCAGGAATGCAGTTTTGACATCCATTTGCCAAATTTCATAATCATAAAATAGGCAATTGCTAACATGATTCAGACAGACTTAAGCATCGCTACGGGTGAGAAGGTCTCATCGTAGTCAACTCCTTGAACTTGTCGAAAACCTTTTGCAACAAGTCAAGCTTTGTAGACAGTAACATTACCGTCAGTAACTCCAATTAGGCTGAATTTTGGACACGATTTTTATCCGGATATTAGCTTTATTGCGGCAAAATAAGGGCAACAACCGCCTTACGGGGTGTCATGAGGGTCAGAGGCGCGCTTGCCCCCCCTGCCTCGTGGCCCCCTCGGGCATCGTCTCGCATTGATTCTTCTTCCCAAAAAATCACATATATTCCAAAAAAATCTCCGTCAGTTTTTATCCCGTTTGGACTCCATTTGATATGGATTTTCTGCAAAACAAAAAACATGTAACAAACAGGAACTGGCACTGTGCACTAGATCAATATGTTTGTCCCCAAAAATAGTATAAAAAGTTGCCAAAAGTATATGAAAGTTGTATAATATTGGCATGGAACAATCAAAGTTATAGATATGACGGAGACATATCAGTCACAATGGCTCAAGACAATACTAAATTGTGTGATTTTTCTAATACCAACAATAATGACTTCATTAACACTCTGATTGCTCCTCTTACCGATGCTGAATCTTGTGAAATTAATACTGCTTTGCTGAACCTTGTTATGAAAGATCCATTTTCTGGCCTTCCTAGTGAAGATGTCGCTACCCATCTAAACAGCTTTGTTGATTTGTGTGATATGCAAAAGAAGAAAGATGTGGATAATGATATTGTTAAATTGAAGCTATTTCCGTTTTCTCTTAGAGATCGTGCTAAAACTTGGTTTTCGTCTTTGCCTAAAAATAGTATTGATTCATGGAATAAGTGCAAAGATGCTTTTATCTCTAAGTATTTTCCTCCCGCTAGGATCATCTCTCTTAGAAACAATATTATGAATTTTAAGCAACTGGATCACGAGCATGTTGCACAATCTTGGGAGAGGATGAAATTAATGATACGTAATTTCCCTACTCATGGATTAAACTTATGGATGATCATACAATTTTTTTATGTTGGATTGAATTTTTCTTCTAGAAATATTTTAGATTTGACCGCGTGAGGCACTTTTATGGAAATCACTTTAGGAGAAGCTACTAAACTCCTAGATAACATTATGGATAATTATTCTCAATGGCACACCGAAAGATCTACTAGTAAAAAGGTTCATGCTATAGAAGAAATTAATGTTTTAAGTGGAAAGATGGATGAACTTATGAAATTGTTGGCTAATAAGAGTGTTTCTTCTAATCCTAATGATATCCCTTTGTCTACTTTGATTGAGAATAATAATGAATCTATGGATGTGAATTTTGTTGGTAGGAACAATTTTGGTAACAACGCGTATAGAGGAAACTTTAATCCTAGGCCGTTTCCTAGTAATTCCTCTAATAATTATGGTAATTCCTACAACAACTCTTATGGAAATTTTAATAATATGCCCTCTGATTTTGAGACTAGTGTTAAAGAATTTATGATTTCGCAAAAGAATTTCAATGCTTTGCTTGAAGAAAAATTGCCTAAGATTGATGAGTTGGCTAGGAACGTGAATAGAATTTATCTTGATGTTGATTCTTTGAAACTTAGATCCATTCCACCTAAGAATGATATCAATGAGTCTCTCAAATCTATAAGAATTTCCATTGACGAGTGCAAAGAAAGAACCGCTAGGATGCGTGCTAAAAAAGATTGCTTTATAAAAGCATGTTCTTCTAGTTTTCACGATAATAAGGATGAAGATCTAAAAGTGATTGATGTGTCTCCTATTAAATCTTTGTTTTGCAATATGAATCATGATAATTATGGGACTGGAGATGAGTCAACTTTAGCTAAAAGGCGTCCCAATGATTTGGAGTTTTTAGATCTGAAGGAAATATGCCGTAGAGGCAATAATAAAGTTATTATTTATTTCCTTATATCATGATAAATGTTTATTATTCATGCTAGAATTGTATTAACCGGAAACATAATACATGTGTGAATACATAGACAAACAAAGTGTCACTAGTATGCCTCTACTTGACTAGCTCGTTGATCAAAGATGGTTATGTTTCCTAGCCATAGACATAAGTTGTCATTTGATTAATGGGATCACATCATTAGGAGAATGATGTGATTGACTTGACCCATTCCGTTAGCTTAGCACTTGATCGTTTAGTATGTTGCTATTGCTTTCTTCATGACTTATACATGTTCCTATGAGTATGCGATTATGCAACTCCCGTTTATCGGAGGAACACTTTGTGTGCTACCAAACGTCACAACATAACGGGGTGATTATAAAGATGCTCTACAGGTGTCTCCGAAGGTACTTGTTGAGTTGGCATATTTCGAGATTAGGATTTGTCACCCCGATTGTCGGAGAGGTATCTCTGGGTCCGCTCGGTAATGCACATCACTATAAGCCTTGCAAGCATTGTAACTAATGAGTTAGTTGCGGGATGACGTATTACGGAACAAGTAAAGAGACTTTCCGGTAACAAGATTGAACTAGGTATTGAGATACCGACGATCGAATCTCGGGCAAGTAACATAGTGATGACAAAGGGAACAACGTATGTTGTTATGCGGTTTGACCTGTAAAGATCTTCATAGAATATGTAGGAGCCAATATGAGCATCCAAGTTCCGCTATTGGTTATTGACCGGAGACGTGTCTCGGTCATGTCTACATAGTTCTCGAACCCGTAGGGTCCGCACGCTTAAAGTTTGGTGACAATCGGTATTATGAGTTTTTGTGTTTTGATGTACCAAAGTGTGACGCCCGGATAATTAAACTACAGTAAACCCTTGTTAATGGTGCCATGTCATCACTTTACTATTACTAATCCACGGTTGATAGAAATCGCAATCCAAATTCAAGTTCAAACTATAGTGCAAAATTCAAATTTCTCAAACATGCAAAATAAAATGTTCAAAGTGTTGCAAATATTGCATAATTATTTATGATGGTGAGACAACATTGTTTTAAAGTCTTTAATTGCTCCTAAGTATATATATCAGTGGCTAAAAACAATAATTAAATGCCTTTTATAAATTATAAAATATTAAACTAAATTTTTTTGGTGTCAAGCTTTTTGTGGCAGTTCTCAATGTTTCCTAGTATTTGTTTTGTCCAACTCCACTTTTTTAAAATTCATTTGGTGGCTTATTTAAATGCAAATGGAGGCTGTTAAAAGAAAACAGAATAATAAAAAGAAAACTGAGAAGAAGAAAAGGAAGAGAGAGCACATGCCCCCACTGGCCCTCACCCAAGTCAGCCCACCTAACCCCCGGTCGTCTTCTCCTGTTCACGACCGTGCCCGAACAGGATCGCGTCCCCGTCGAACCACCTCGTCGGCCATGCCGTGGGAGGATAAGGCCTCCACCGAGGCGCCCCTCCCCCCAGATATCTTCTTCCCACTCGCCTCACTCCTCCTCGGCGCCCTCCCTCCCAGATCCATCTTCTCTCTCTCCCTCGTCGTCCTCTCGGCTCACCCGAGCGCCAACGTCGCCGTCGTTGGCCACCACCGCGGCGACCGTCTTCCCCGTGCCTCTCCAACCTGTCCGTCTGCACCAACGTCGTCGACTGCGTCCTCCCCGTCCACAGGATCGAGCTTGGACCCCCTCGACCATCGGGATCGGGTTCTTCCCCGCACCTACGGCCGCCGACGAGCTCCGTCCGCTGCGACCGTCCTGCTACTGCTAATCCGTCGCCGGCCTTTCGTGTGCCACACCGTGAGCCTCTACTCCTTCTCCTCCTCTTCCCCGTTGGATTCGGTCCATTAGCGCATCTTCCGCTCGTTGCCGTAGCCTACGGCCGCTTGCACGACTCCCTCACCCGTGCTCCGTTGGCCTCTGGCCATGACCGGCTGCACCCGACCGCGTCCCCGTGCGTGCTCGCCCGCGCGTGGCGGTGCCTCCGCCGAGCCCACCGTCCTGCTGCCGCTGCTCATCGCCGGCCGGCGTTGCGGATGCCATGGCCGGAGCTCCGCTCCCGCGCGCGGTCATGCGCCCCTGTCGTGGCCCTCAAACGCACGCGAACCCCATGCATCGCCGCTCCCTGCGTTGCCACCCACCGCGCCCTGTCTCTGCTCGCGCCCGCCGTGGCCACGTCCTTGGACTGCACCCTGTAGCCGCCCCGCGCCTGCTTCGCGCGCGCCTGGCCGCGCCTGACCGCGCCGGCTGCTACCCTCGCCGCGCCTGGCCGCGCCTGACCGCGCCGGCTGCTACCCTCGCCGCGCCTTGCCTCCACCCCACCCGTGCTCGCCTGCTGCTGCTTGCTAGTTGCTACCACGGCGCTGCTGCTGCATCTACTACTGCCGCTGCTAACTGTACTATGTACTGCTAGCTACTGAAGATGCTACTAGCTAGCTTTTCTCTTTTTACAATGACTAACCCTCTATACAGCCCGTTAACATAGTCTAAACGGTTATTAACATTAGTAAAAATAATATGAGTAGAAACTATCCATGACAAACTTCATTTTATCCCATTGGAACAAATCCATTTGATGCATGGAATAAATCCTACGAAAATCACAAAATGCTATCTTTTGTTAACAGAAAACAGATTTGTGTGTTGCGTGGTGTGTGTGGTGTGTGTTTTGCGTGTGTGGCCGGCTGGGCCATTGTCCAGTACGGCTGGCCCCTTGTTTAATTAGGACTAGATTAGTTAGTGTTAAATTAGTGCTAATTTACTTTAATAGCAAATGACACGTGGACCACCCTGTTGGTTATCTCTAATTAATTGACTTAAAATGACAAGTAAGACCCACTAACACTGTTCACACATTGACCAAGGTCAACTTTGACTGTTGACCTGTTGGCTGGGCTTTGAGTGGCCTCACATGTCATTGACTGTGGCTGGCCCGGTCAGGGTATAAAAAGAATCAACATTATTTAAATTCGAAATAAATAATTAAAACAATTTTAGTATATTAATAAAACTTTGAAAAATCATATAAATTAAACCGTAAGTCAGATGAAAATGTTTTCTACATGAAAGTTGCTTAGAAAAATTCAACGAATCCGAATACGCGGTCCGTTCATCTGTCACATGCCCCTAGCATGTTGAACATGGAACTTTCCCCCTCTTTTTCCTTTGTCCGGAATCCGCCTAACGCCGGGAATTCATCCTCGGATGTTTCCCCCCTTCGTCTGCAATGTGTAGTACCGTGTTAGAGCACGCCTAGCGCTACGTATCGTCATGTCATGCTTAGTGATACCTCTGTTTGCTATGTATTTACTGTTTCTTCCCCCTCTTCTCTCCGGTAGATCCCGAGGCCGATGATGCCCCGGTGATCGACTACGTCGACGACGACCCCCCTCTCTTGCCAGAGCAACCAGACAAGCCCCCCCCCCTTAATCACCAGATATCGCCTACTCTCCTCTATACTGCTTGCATTAGAGTAGTGTAGTATGTTACTGCTTTCTGTTAATCCTATTCTCATGCATAGCCTGTCATTGTTGCTACAACTGTTGATACCTTACCTGCAATCCTAAATGCTTAGTATAGGATGCTAGATTATCATCAGTGGCCCTACACTCTTGTCCGTCTGCCATGCTATACTACTGGGCCGTGATCACTTCGGGAGGTGATCACGGGCATATACTATATACTTTACATTGTTACATTACCGGTGATACTGTTTGGAGATGGGGGCTGAAGGGGCAGGTGGCTCCATCCAGGTAGTGGTGGGCTTGAGTTTCCGACGGCCCCCGACTGTTACTTTGAGGTAGAGCGACAAGGCAGGTTGAGACTATCTAGGAGAGAGGTGGGCCTGGCCCTGGTCGGCGTTCGCGGATACATAACACGCTTAACGAGATCTTGGTATTTGATCTGAGTCTGGCTACTGGCCTATACGCACTAACCATCTATGCGGGGACAGTTATGGGCACTTGACGCCGTGGTATCAGCCGAAGCCTTCATGACGTCAGCGACTGAGCGGCGCGCGCCGGGTTGGACCGCGTAACGCAACTTCCTTTGTAACGGAGGTTGCTAGGTCTGCTCACCGGCCGCGTACGCAACGTGCAGGTGTGCAATGGGCGATGGACCCAGACCCCTACGCCATAGGATTTAGACCGGCGTGCTGACCTCTCTGTTGTGCCTAGGTAGGGCTGCGACGTGTTGATCTTCCAAGGCCGGGCATGACCCAGAAAAGTGTGTCCGGACAAAGGGGATCGAGCGTGTTGGGAAATGTGGTGCACCCTTGCAGGGAAGTTAAACTATTCGAATAGCCGTGATCTTCGGTAATAGGACGACTTGGAGTTGTACCTTGACCTTATGACAACTAGAACCGGATACTTAATAAAACACACCCTTTCAAGTGCCAGATATAACCCGGTGATCGCTCTCTAACAGGGCGACGAGGAGAGGATCATCGGGCAGGATTATGCTATGCGATGCTATTTGGAGGACTTTAGTCTACTCTCTTCTACATGCTGCAAGATGGAGGTTACCAGAAGCGTAGTCTTCGATATGACTAGCTATCCCCCTCTTATTCCGGCATTCTGCAGTTCAGTCCACATATGATACCCTTATTCCATTTGATACCAATGCATACATATGTAGTGTAGCTCCTTGCTTGCGAGTACTTTGGATGAGTACTCACGGTTGCTTTGCTCCCTCTTTCCCCCTTTCTATACTCGATTGCTGCGACTAGACGGTGGAGCCCAGGAGCCAGACGCCACTGTCGATGACGACTACTACTACTCGGGAGGTGCCTACTACTACGTGCAGCCCGCTGACGACGACCAGGAGTAGTTTAGGAGGATCCCAGGCAGGAGGCCTGCGCCTCTTTCGATCTGTATCCCAGTTTGTGCTAGCCTTCTTAAGGCAAACTTGTTTAACTTATGTCTGTACTCAGATATTGTTGCTTCCGCTGACTCTTCTATGATCAAGCTCTTGTATTCGAGCCCTCGAGGCCCCTGGCTTGTAATATGATGCTTGTATGACTTATTTTATTTCTAGAGTTGTGTTGTGATATCTTCCCGTGCGTCCTTGATCTTGATCGTACATGTTTGCGTGTATGATTAGTGTACGATCGAATCGGGGGCGTCACACAAAGGTAGTTTTGAGTCCCGGATATGATCACGGACATGACGAGGAGTCTTGAAATGGTCGATACGTAAAGATCGATATATTGGACGACTTTATTCGGACACCGAAAGTGTTCCGAGTGGTTTCCGATAAAAACCGGAGTACCGGGGGGTTACCGGAACCCCCCAGGGAGTTAATTGGGCCTCATGGGCCTTAGTGGGAGAAGAGGAGGGGCGGCCAGGGCAGCCGCGCGCCCCCTCCCCCTCTAGTCCGAATTGGACAAGGAGGGGGGCGGCGCCCCCCTTTTTCCTTCTCGTCCTCTCTCCCTTCCTTCCCTCTCCTACTCCAACAAGGAAAAGGTGGACTCCCTCCCTGGCGCGCCCTCCTCCTAGCCAGCCGCCTCCCCCCTTGCTCCTTTATATACGGGGGCAGGGGGCACCCTAGAATACACAAGTTAACCAGTTGATCTATTCCAGCCGTGTGCGGTGCCCCCCTCCACCATATTCCACCTCGGTTATATCGTAGCGGTGCTTAGGTGAAGCCCTGCATTGGTAGCAACATCATCACCGTCATCACGCCGTCATGCTAACGAAACTCTCCTATGAAGCTTTGTTGGATCGGAGCTCGTGAGACGTCATCGAGTTGAACGTGTGCAAAACTTGGAGGTGCCATCGTTCGGTACTTGGATCGGTCGGATCATGAAGACGTATGACTACATCAACTGCGTTGTGCTAACGCTTCCGCATTCCGTCTATGAGGGTACGTGGACACACTCTCCCCTCTCGTTGCTATGCATCACCATGATCTTGTGTCTACGTAGCAATTTTTTTGAAATTACTACGTTCCCCAACAGTGGCATCCGAGCATGGTTTTATGCGTAGATGTTATATGCACGAGTAGAACACAAGTGAGTTGTGGGTGATACAAGTCATACTGCTTACCAGCATGTCATACTTTGGTTCGGTGGTATTGTTGGATGAAGCGGCCCGGACCGACATTACGCGTACGCTTACGCGAGACTGGTTCTACCGACGTGCTTTGCACACAGGTGGCTGGCGGGTGTCAGTTTCTCCAACTTTAGTTGAATCGAGTGTGGCTACGCCTGGTCCTTGAGAAGATTAAAACAACACTAACTTGATGAACTATCGTTGTGGTTTTGATGCGTAGGTAAGAACGGTTCTTGCTCAGCCCGTAGCAGCCACGTAAAACTTGCAACAACAAAGTAGAGGACGTCTAACTTGTTTTTGCAGGGCATGTTGTGATGTGATATGATCAAGACATGATGCTATATTTATTGTATGAGATGATCATGTTTTGTAATGGAGTTATCGGCAACTAGCAGGAGCCATATGGCTGTCGCTTTATTGTATGCAATGCAATCGCCCTGTAATTGCTTTACTTTATCACTAAGCGGTAGCGATAGTCGTAGAAGCAATAGTTGGCGAAACGACAACGATGCTACGATGGAGGTCAAGGTGTCGCACCGGTGACGATGGTGATCATGACAGTGCTTTGGAGATGGAGATCACAAGCACAAGA
This sequence comes from Triticum aestivum, assembly GCF_018294505.1. Taxonomy (NCBI): domain Eukaryota; kingdom Viridiplantae; phylum Streptophyta; class Magnoliopsida; order Poales; family Poaceae; genus Triticum; species Triticum aestivum. The sequence continues at coordinate 563,429,106 of NC_057806.1, forward strand.
TGATGATGGCCATATCATATCACTTATATTGATTGCATGTGATGTTTATCTTTTATACATCTTATTTTGCTTTGATTGACGATAGCATTATAAGATGATCTCTCACTAAATTTCAAGATAAAAGTGTTCTCTCTGAGTATGCACCGTTGCCAAAGTTCGTCGTGCCGAGACACCACGTGATGGTCGGGTGTGATAAGCTCTACGTTCATCTACAACGGGTGCAAGCCAGTTTTGCACACGCAGAATACTCGGGGTTAAACTTGACGAGCCTAGCATATGCAGATATGGCCTCGGAACACTAAGACCGACAGGTCGAGCATGAATCATATAGTAGATATGATCAACATAGTGATGTTCACCATTGAAAACTACTCCATCTCATGTGATGATCGGACATGGTTTAGTTGATTTGGATCACGTGATCACTTAGATGATTAGAGGGATGTCTATCTAAGTGGGTGTTCTTAAGTAATATGATTAATTGAACTTAAATTTATAATGAACTTAGTACCTGATAGTATTTTGCTTGTCTATGTTGATTGTAGATAGATGGCCCGTGCTGTTGTTCCGTTGAATTTTAATGTGTTCCTTGAGAAAGCAAAGTTGAAAGATGATGGTAGCAATTACACGGAGTGGGTTTGTAACTTGAGGCTCATCCTCATTGCTGCACAAAAGGATTACGTCCTGGAAGCACCGCTAGGTGTGCCACCTGCACCGGCAACTGCAGACATTGTGAATGCCTGGCAGTCGCGTGTTGATGACTACTCGATAGTCCAGTGTGCCATGCTTTACGGCTTAGAACCGGGACTTCAACGACGTTTTGAACATCATGGAGCATATGAGATGTTCCAGGAGTTGAAGTAAATATTTCAAGCAAATGCCCGGATTGAGAGATATGAAGTCCCCAATAAGTTCTATAGCTGCAAGATGGAGGAGAATAGTTCTGTCAGTGAACATATACTCAAAATGTCTGGGTATCATAATCACTTGACTCAACAGGGAGTTAATCTTCCTGTTGATAGTGTAATTGATAGAGTTCTTCAATCACTGCCACCAAGCTACAAAAGCTTCATGATGAACTATAATATGCAAGGGATGAATAAGACAATTCCCGAGATCTTCGCAATGCTAAAGGCAGCGGAGGTAGAAATCAAGAAGGAGCATCAAGTGTTGATGGTCAACAAGACCACCAGTTTCAAGAAAAAGGGTAAAGGGAAGAAGAAGGAGAACTTCAAGAAGAACAGCAAACTAGTTGCTGCTCAGGAGAAGAAACCCAAGTCTGGACCTAAGCCTGAGACTAAGTGCTTCTACTGCAAATAGACTGGTCACTAGAAACGGAACTGCCCCAAGTATTTGGTGGATAAGAAGGATGGCAAGGTGAACAAAGGTATATGTGATATTCATTTTATTGATGTGTACCTTACCAGAGCTCGCAGTAGCACTTGGGTATTTGATACTGGTTCTGTTGCTAATATTTGCAACTCGAAACAGGGCCTACGGATTAAGCAAAGACTGGCTAAGGACGAGGTGATGATGCACGTGGGAAATGGTTCCAAAGTCGATGTGATCGCCGTCAGCATACCTCTACACCTACCTTCGGGATTAGTTTTAGACCTAAATAATTTTTATTTGGTGCCAGCGTTAAGCATGAACATTATATCTGGATCTTGTTTGATGTGAGACGGTTATTCATTTAAATCTGAGAATAATGGTTGTTCTATTTATATGAGTAATATCTTTTATGGTCATGCACCCTTGAAGAGTGGTCTATTTTTGTTGAATCTCGATAGTAGTGATACACATATTCATAATGTTGAAGCCAAAAGATGCAGAGTTGATAATGATAGTGCAACTTATTTGTGGCACTGCTGTTTGGGTCATATTGGTATAAAGCGCATGAAGAAACTCCATACTGATGGACTTTTGGAATCACTTGATTATGAATCACTTGGTACTTCCAACCATGTCCTATGGGCAAGATGACTAAGATACAGTTCTCCGGAACTATGGAGCGAGCAACAGATTTGTTGGAAATCATACGTACTGATGTATATGGTCCGATGAATATTGAGGCTCGCGGCGGGTATCATTATTTTCTCACCTTCACAGATGATTTGAGCAGATATGGGTATATCTACTTAATGAAACATAAGTCTGAAACATTTAAAAAGTTCAAAGAATTTCAGAGTGAAGTGGAAAATCATCGTAACAAGAAAATAAAATTTCTACGATCTGATGGTGGAGGAGAATATTTGAGTTACGAGTTTGGTCTACATTTGAAACAATGCGGAATAGTTTCGCAACTCACGCCACGCGGAACACCACAGCGTAATGGTGTGTCCGAACGTCATAATCGTACTTTACTAGATATGGTGCGATCTATGATGTCTCTTACTGATTTACCGCTATTGTTTTGGGGTTATGCTTTAGAGACGGCTGCATTCACGTTAAATAGGGCACCATCAAAATCCGTTGAGACGACGCCTTATGAACTATGGTTTGGCAAGAAACCAAAGTTGTCGTTTCTTAAAGTTTGGGGCTGCGATGCTTATGTGAAAAGGCTTCAACCTGATAAGCTCGAACCCAAATCGGAGAAATGTGTCTTCATAGGATACCCAAAGGAAACTGTTGGGTACACCTTCTATCACAGATCCGAAGGCAAGACATTCGTTGCTAAGAATGGATCCTTTCTAGAGAAGGAGTTTCTCTCGAAAGAAGTGAGTGGGAGGAAAGTAGAACTTGATGAGGTAACTATACCGGCTCCCTTATTGGTAAGTAGTTCATCACAGAAACCGGTTCCTGTGACACCTACACGAATTAGTGAGGAAGCTAATGGTGATGATCATGAAACTTCAGATCAAGTTACTACCGAACCTCGTAGGCCAACAAGAGTAAGATCCGCACCAGAGTGGTACGATAATCCTGTTCTGGAGGTCATGTTGCTAGACCATGACGAACCTACGAACTATGAGGAAGCGATGATGAGCCCAGATTCCGCAAAATGGCTTGAGGCCATGAAATCTGTGATAGGATCCATGTATGTGAACAAAGTGTGGACTTTGATTGACTTGCCCGATGATCGGCAAGCCATCGAGAATAAATGGATCTTCAAGAAGAAGACAAACATTGATGGTAATGTTACTGTCTACAAAGCTCGACTTGTTGCAAAAGGTTTTCGACAAGTTCAAGGAGTTGACTACGATGAGACCTTCTCACCCGTAGCGATGCTTAAGTCCGTCTGAATCATGTTAGCTATTGCCGCATTTTATGACTATGAAATTTGGCAAATGGATGTAAAGACTGCATTCCTGAATGGATTTCTGGAAGAAGATTTGTATATGGTGCAACCTGAAGGTTTTATCGATCCAAAAGTTGCTAACAAAGTATGCAAGCTCCAGCGATCCATTTATGGACTGGTGCAAGCTTCTCGGAGTTGGAATAAACGCTTTGATAGTGTGATCAAAGCATATGGTTTTATACAGACTTTTGGAGAAGCCTGTATTTACAAAAAAGTGAGTGGGAGCTCTGTAGCATTTCTAATATTATATGTGGATGACATTATTGTTGATTGGAAATGATATAGAATTTCTGGATAGCATAAAAGGATACTTGAATAAAAGTTTTTCAATGAAAGACCTCGGTGAAGCTGCTTACATATTAGGCATCAAGATCTATAGGGATAGATCAAGACGCTTAATTGGACTTTCACAAAGCACATTGATGACCCACAAGTATAGGGGATCTATACTAGTCCTTTCGATAAGTAAGAGTGTCGAACCCAACGAGGAGCAGAAGGAAATGATAAGCGGTTTTCAACAAGGTATTCTCTGCAAGCACTGAAATTATCGGTAACAAATAGTTTTGTGATAAGGTAATTGGTAACGAGTAACAAGTAATAAAAGTAAATAAGGTGCAGCAAGATGGCCCAATCCTTTTTGTAGCAAAGGACAAGCTTGGCCAAAATCTTATATGAAGGAAAGCGCTCCCGAGGACACATGGGAATTATCGCCAAGCTAGTTTTCATCACGATCATATGATTCGCGTTTGGTACTTTGATAATTTGATATGTGGGTGGACCGGTGCTTGGGTGTTGTCCTTACTTGGACAAGCATCCCACTTATGATTAACCCCCATTGCAAGCATCCGCAACTACAACAGAAGTATTAAGGTAAACCTAACCATATATAGCATGAAACATATGGATCCAAATCAGCCCCTTATGTAGCAACGCATAAAATAGGGTTTAAGCTTGTGTCACTCTAGCAACCCATCATCTACTTATTACTTCCCAATGCCTCCCTCTAGGCCCAAACAATGGTGAAGTGTCATGTAGTCGACGTTCACATGACACCACTAGAGGGATGACAACATACATCTCATCAAAATATCGAACGAATACAAGGAGTAATCAACACTACTAGCAACCCACAGGTACCAATATGAGGTTTGGATACAAAGATTGGATACAAGAGATGAACTAGGGTTTGAGATGAGATGGTGCTGGTGAAGATGTTGATGGAGATTGACCCCCTCCCGATGAGAGGATCGTTGGTGATGACGATGGTGATGATTTCCCCCTCCCGGAGGGAAGTTTCCCCGGCAAAACAGCTCCGCCGGAGCCCTAGATTGGTTCCGCCAAGGTTCCACCTCGTGGCGGCGGAGTCTCGTCCCGAAAGCTTGCTTATGATTTTTTTTCCTCGACGAAAGAATCCATATAGCAGAAGATGAGCATCGGAGGGCCACCGGGGGGCCCACGAGGCAGGGGGCGTGCCCAGGGGGGTAGGGCGCGCCCCCACCCTCCTGGCTGGTGGGTGGCCCCCCTCTGGTACTTCTTGCGCTCAGTATTTTTTATATATGCTGGAAATAACTTCCATGAAGTTTCAAGACTTTTGGAGCTGTGCAGAATAGGTCTCTAATATTTTCTCCTTTTCCAGCCCAGAATCCTAGCTGCCGGCATTCTCCCTCTTCATCTAAACCTTGTAAAATAAGAGAGAATAGGCATAAGTATTATGACATAATGTGTAATAACAGCCCATAATGCAATAAATATTGATATAAAAGCATGATGCAAAATGGACGTATTAACTCCCCCAAGCTTAGACCTCGCTTGTCCTTAAGCGAAAGCCGAAATCGAAAAATATGTCCACATGTTTAGAGACAGAGGTGTCGATAAAAATAAAATACGGACATGAGGGCATCATGATCATTCTTATAACAGCAATATATATATATATATATATATATATTGTCATATGATCTCTTATGCTAAAGTAACAATTCAATCACAATTTCAAGTATGAATCATAAACTTCATTGAGAACCAACAAACTCTAATCTCAGTCATTGAGGCAATTGCAATTTATCATAACATAGGAAAGAGTCAATATAAGAGCTTTTCAGCAAGTCCACATACTCAACCATATTTTAGTTTTTCACAATTGCTAACACTCGCGCAATATTTATGGGTATGAAGTTTTAATCGGACACGGAGAAAGATAGGGGCTTATAGTTTTGCCTCCCAACGTTTTACCTCAAGGGTAATGTCAACAATAATAGTTCATGAAGACTCACATCCAATTAGCTATATATATCAGGATCTTTCCAACACATTGTGCTTTCCAAACGATAAAATGTAAAAAGAAAAGGTGAACATCACCATGACTCTTATGTAAGGTAGAAGATAAAAGTAAAAGATAGGCCCTTCGCAAAGGGAAGCAGAGGTTGTCATGTGCTTTTATAGTTGGATGCACAAAAATCTTAATGCGAAAGAACGTCACTTTATATTGTCACTTGTGATATGGACCTTTATTATGCAGTCTGTCGCTTTTATTTCTTCCATATCACAAGATCATATAAAGCTTATTTTCTCCCACACTAATAAGTCATACATATTTAGAGAGCAATTTTTATTGCTTGCACCGATGACAACTTACTTGAAGGATCTTACTCAATCCATAGGTAGATATGGTGGACTCTCATGGCAAAACTGGGTTTAGGGATATTTGGAAGCACAAGTTGTATCTCTACTTGGTGCAAAGAAATTGGCTAGCATGAGAGGGAAAGGGAACCTCAACATGTTGGATGATCCATGACAATATAATTTATCTCAGATGTAAGAAAACATAACCCATTACGTTGTCTTCCTTGTCCAACGTCAACTCTTAGCATGTCATACTTTAATGAGTGCTCACAATCATAAAAGATGTCCAAGATAGTATATTTATATGTGAACCTCTCTTTCTTTATTACTTCCTATTCATTGCAACGATGACCAAAACTATGTTTGTCAACTCTCAACAACTTTTATTCATCATACTCTTTATATGTTAGCTCATTACTCTCCATAAGATCCATATGATCTCTTTATTTATTTTTATTTCTTCTCTTTTATTCCCTCAAGATCATAGCAAAATCATCAAGCCCTTGACTTAACACTAATCTTTATTATATATAGCTCATGGACTCGATTACATAGAAGGATCATAAAGCAAAACTCACAACTAGACCATACTAAAACTTTATTCTACTAGATCAAGATATTATCAAAAGGATCGAACTAAGAAAAATGGTAAAGATAAAAGTGATGGTGATATGATATCGGGGCACTCCCCCAAGCTTGGCAGTTGCCAACGGGAGTGCCCATATCCGATGCTCAGTTCTTCTTTGTTGGTGAAGAAGGTGATGGTTTTGTTGATGGCGTAGGCTTCTTCCTTAATTTGCGCTTGAGGACAGAATTTTGGTCCCTTAGGTCATCGATCTCCTGCTCCAGGCTCAGTATATTTTTGCATAATTCCTGCTTGTTTTCCTGCAAGAGGCGAAAAGGGATAGACTCGATCTTAGGTTTCTTTACTCTATCTGGGAGGCTTGAATTTTTGAACTCCACATGCATGTCCCCAGGTTGAGGTAATGGGACTTCATCTTCTTCTGAGCTCATCTCCTCCTTTCCCTTGGGTTCTTAGTCCTCTTCTTCTTTCGTAGTCCGACCACAATGCTCCACATCCCCATAGACCTTAGGATCTACAAGGTAATCAGCCACATAGCTTTCTCCTTCCGAATCCTGGGACAACATGTTGCTCTAATCTGCAGCAGGACAGCTCGAAACAAAGACAGGAGATGTTTGCGTGATACGGAGGTCAAAACCTTTGGGAGATTATATAATGAATTTTTACCGACCAAAAGAAGTATCGTGCAAGAAAATGCAGTCCGGAGAGCACACGAGGTGCCCACGAGGTAGGGGGCACGCCCTCCACCCTCGTGGAAGCCTCGTGTCCTTTCTGGTCTGCTTCTTATTTTCATATTTTTCTAAATATTCCAAAACGGAGAAAAAATGCCATTAGCACTGTTTTGGAGTCGGTTTACTTACCGTACCACATACCTATTCCTTTTCGGAGTCTGAAACGTTTTGGAAAATGTCCCTTATGTATTCCTCCGGGGTTACGGTTTCAATAATATTGGTTTCAACATTTACGGTATTACCTGAGATATAATGTTTGATTCTTTGACCGTTAACCACCTTCGGATTTGTGCCTTCGAAGTTGTTGATTTTTATGGCACCGGAACGATAGACCTCTTCGGTAACGCAAGTACTTTCCCATTTAGAGAGAAGTTTTCCTACAAAAGATCTTAAACGAGAGTTGTATAACAATACATAATCACCTACATTGAACTCACGCTTTTGTATCCTTTTATCATGCCATCTTGTAACTTTTTCTTTAAACAGTTTGGCATTCTCATAGGCTTGGGTTCTCCACTCATCAAGTGAGCTAATGTCAAATAACCTCTTCTCACCGGCAAGTTTGAAGTCATAGTTGAGCTCTTTAATAGCCCAATATGCCTTATGTTCTAATTCAAGAGGTAAGTGACATGCTTTACCATAAACCATTTTATACGGAGACATACCCATAGGATTTTTGTATGCAGTTCTATAGGCCCATAATGCATCATCAAGTTTCTTGGACCAATTCTTTCTAGATCTATTAACAGTCTTTTGCAAAATTAAGTTGAGCTCTCTGTTACTCAATTCTACTTGACCACTAGACTGTGGGTGATAAGGAGATGCAATTCTATGATTAATGTCATACTTAGAAAGCATTTTACGAAAGGAACCATGAATAAAATGTGAACCAACATCAGTCATTAAATATCTAGGGACTCCAAACTTCGGGAAAATAACTTCTTTAAGCATCTTAATAGAGGTGTTATGATCAGCACTACTAGTTGGAATAGCTTCTACCCACTTAGTAACGTAATCAACATCAACTAAAAATATGTGTATACCCATTAGAGGAAGGAAAAGGTCCCATATAATCAAAGCCCCAAACATCAAATGGTTCAATAACAAGTGAATAATTCATAGGCATTTCTTGACGTCTACTAATATTACCAATTCTTTGACATTCATCACAAGACAAGACAAACTTACGGGCATCCTTGAAGAGAGTAGGCCAATAAAAACCGGATTGCAATATCATATGTGTAGTTCTATCTCCAGCATGGTGTCCTCCATAAGCCTCGGAGTGACACTTGCATAGGATATGTTCCTGTTCATGCTCAGGTACACAACGTCTAATAATACCATCTACTCCTTCTTTATAAAGATGTGGGTCATCCCAAAAGTAATGTCTCAAATCATAGAAGAACTTTTTCTTTTGCTGGTATGTGAGACTAGGTGGTGTAAATTTAGCAACAATATAATTAGCATAATCAGCATACCATGGAGCAGTACGAGAAGCATTTATGACATTTAATTGTTCATCGGGAAAGCTATCATCAATAGGTAGTGGGTCATCAAGAACATTCTCTGACCTAGACAAGTTCCCTTTCTATCAATAATATGCAAATCAAATTCTTGTAGCGGGAGAACCCATCTAATAAGTCTAGGTTTAGCATCTTTATTTTCCATAAGGTATTTAATAGCAGCATGATCAGTGTGAATAGTTACTTTAGAATCAACAATATAAGGTCTGAACTTATCACAAGCAAAAACAACTGCTAAAAATTCTTTTTCAGTAGTAGCATAACTTCTTTGGGCACCGTCTAGGTTTTACTAGCATATTGAATAACATTTAATTTCTTATCAACTCTTTGTCCTAGAACAGCACCTACAGCATAATCACTAGCATCACACATAATTTCAAAGGGTAAATTCCAATCAGGTGGCTGAACAATAGGTGCGGAAATTAATGCTTTCTTAAGTATTTCAAATGCTTCTACACAATCATCATCAAAGACAAAAGGAATATCTTTTTGTAATAGATTAGTCAGAGGCCGAGAAATTTTTGAGAAGTCCCTAATGAACCTCCTATAAAAACCGGTGTGACCGAGGAAACTTCTTATACCTTTGATGTCCTTGGGACATGACATCTTTTCAATAGCATCAACTTTAGCTTTATCAACTTCAATGCCTCTTTCAGAAATTTTATGCCCCAAGACAATACCTTCATTAACCATAAAATGGCATTTCTCCCAATTCAGAACAAGATTAGTTTCTTCACATCTCTGCAAAACTCTATCAAGGTTGCTCAAGCAATCATCAAAAGAGGATCCATTAACGGAGAAATCGTCCATCAAAACCTCACATATCTTTTCACAAAAGTCAGAAAATATAGCCATCATGCATCTTTGAAAGGTAGCAGGTGCATTACATAAACCAAAAGGCACATGTCTATAAGCAAAAGTACCGAAAGGGCAAGTAAAAGTGGTATTTTCTTGATCATCAGCTGACACGGGTATTTGAGAGAAGTTAGAGTAACCATCTAGAAAGCAAAAATGTGTATGTTTGGATAATATTTCTAGCATTTGATCAATAAAAGGCAAAGGGTAATTATCTTTTTTAGTAGCCTTATTTAATTTGCGGAAATCAATTACCATCCTATAAACTGTAATAATTCTTTGCGGAATCAGTTCATCTTTATCATTAGGAACAACAGTAATACCTCCCTTCTTAGGGACACAATGGACAGGACTTACCCACTAACTATCAGCAATGGGATAAATTATACCTGCCTCAAGGAGCTTTAATATTTTCTTTCTTACCACTTCTTTCATCTTAGGATTCAGCCGTCGTTGGTAATCAATAACTGATTTGTCGTCTTTCTCCAAATTTATTTTGTGTTGACATACAGTGGGACTAATGCCCTTAAGATCATCAAGAGTATATCCAATAGCAGCACGGTGCTTCTTTAGAGTTTTCAATAATTTCTCTTCCTCCTTCTCTGAAAGGTTAGCACTAATAATAACAGGATATATCTTCTTTTCATCAAGATGAGAATATTTAAGAGTATCAGGTAATGGTTTAAGCTCAAACACGGGATCACCCTTGGGTGGAGGAGGATCCCCTAGGATTTCAACAGGCAAGTTGTGTTTCAGAATGGGTCCTTGTTTAAATAATACTTCATCTATTTCCCTTCTTTCATTGATAAACATATTATTCTCATGGTCTAGCAAATATTGTTCTAAAGGATCATTAGGAGGCACAACAGTAGAAGCAAGACCAATAATTTCATCTTTACTAGGCAATTCTTCATCACGGGGTTGTCTATAAAATTTAGAAAAATTAAACTCATGAGACATACCATCCAAACCAATGGTAACAACATCCTTCTTGCAATCTATCTTAGCATTAACAGTATTCAAGAAGGGTCTACCAAATATAATGGGACAAAATCTATCTTGAGGGGAACCAAGAACAAGAAAATCAGCAGGATATTTAACTTTCCCACACAAGACTTCAACATCTCTAACAATGCCAACTGGTGAAATAGTGTCTCTATTGGCAAGCTTAATCGTGACATCAATCTCTTCTTTCTCAGCAGGTGCAATATCATGCATAATTTATTTGTATAAGGAATGAGGTATTGCACTTGCACTAGCACCCATATCACATAAGCCATGATAGCAATGATCTCCAATTTTAACAGAAATAACAGGCATGCCTACAACAGGTCTATGTTTATTTTTAGTATCAGGCCTAGCAATTCTAGCAGCTTCATCACTGAAGTAAATAACATGCCCATCAATGTTATCGGCCAAGAGATCTTTAACCATAGCAATATTAGGTTCAACTTTAACTTGCTCAGGGGGTTTGTGTGTCCTAATATTACTTTTGTTGACTATAGTTGAAACTTTAGCATGATCCTTTATTCTAACAGGGAAAGGTGGTTTCTCAACATAAGCAGTAGGAACAATAGGATCATTATAAGTGATAGTATTTTCTTCAACTTTAATAGGTGCAACTACTTTTACTTCAATGGGAGGATTATATTTAAACCACTTCTCCTTAGGAAGATCAACATGAGTAGCAAAGGATTCACAGAAAGAAGCTACTATCTCAGAGTCAAGTCCATATTTAGTGCTAAATTTACGGAAAACATCAGTATCCATAAAAGATTTAACACAATCAAACTTAGGTGTTATACCTGACTCCTTACCTTCGTCGAGATCCCAATCTTCAGAGTTGCATTTAATTCTATCCAATAAATTCCATTTGAATTCAATAGTCTTCATCATAAAGGAACCAGTACAAGAAGTATCGAGCATGGAGCGATTGTTGTCAGAAAGTCAAGCATAAATTTTTTGAATAATCATTTCTCTTGAGAGCTCATGATTGGGGCATGAATATAACATTGACTTAAGCCTCCCCAAGCTTGAGAGATGCTTTCTCCTTCACGAGGCTGAAAATTATATATATAATTACGATCATGATGAACAAGATGCGTAGGATAAAACTTCTGATGGAATTCCACTTTCAACCGTTTGTAGTCCCATGATCCCATATCATCACATATCCTATACCATGTCAATGCATCTCCCTTCAAAGATAAAGGGAATACATTATTCTTGACAACATCATCGGGCATACCTGCAAGCTTAAATAATCCACAAACTTCATCCACATAGATTAAGTGTAAGTCGGGATGCAATGTTCCATCTCCTACAAAAGGATTAGCTAGCAGTTTCTCTATCATACCCGAAGGAATTTTGAAGTAAACATTTTCATTTTCAGTACGTCTAGTAGGTTGAGGAGCAACTATTTGCTCTACCGGTCGGGGTGAAGATACCCCGAACAAGCCCCTCAAAGGATTACTTTCCATAGTAACAAGTGACAGTAAATTTCAGCACACTATATAAATTTTTCCTTACCAAATTCCACCTACCAAAGGCGCTTCACTCCCCGACAACGGCGACAGAAAAGAGTCTTGATGACTGTCGGTGTCAAAACCGGCGGATCTCGGGTAGGGGGTCCCGAACTGCGCGTATAGGCCGGATGGTAACATGAGGCAGGGGACACGATGTTTTACCCAGGTTTGGGCCCTCTTGATGGAGGTAAAACCCTACGTCCTGCTTGATTAATATTGATGATATGGGTAGTACAAGAGTAGATCTACCACGAGATCAGAGAGGCTAAACCCTAGAAGCTAGCCTATGGTATGATTGTATGTTATGGTTGTTGTCCTATGGACTAAAACCCTTCGGTTTATATAGACACCGGAGAGGGTTAGGGTTACACAAGGTCGGTTACAAAGGAGGAGATATCCATATCTGTACTGCCTAGCTTGCCTTCCACGCCAAGTAGAGTCCCATCCGGACACGAGACGAAGTCTTCAATCTTGTATCTTCATAGTCTAACAGTCCGGCCAATGGAGATAGTCCGGCTGTCCGGAGACCCCCTAATCCAGGACTCCCTCAGTAGCCCCTGAACCAGGCTTCAATGACGATGAGTCCGGCACGCAGTATTGTCTTCGGCATTGCAAGGCGGGTTCCTTCTCCGAATACATCACAGAAGAATTTGAATACGAGGATAGTGTCCGACCCTGCAAAATAAGTTCCACATTCCACCGTAGAGAGAATAATATTTTCGCAGATCTAATTTGCTGGCTTGTTTTGGCAGCATGACGTTATGTCATGGCCCGGTGATTATTCGAACCGTTTCTTTTAACCAGCCCCGCACATAACGCGAGGCAGTTTTTCGACACGTCTTGTCAAAGCAGAGATCGTGTCCCCTTATTACGGGATTCTCATCAATACGGGCGTGGGTAACCCAACCGCGCCATCAATTGCGGCGCTTGGGGGATAAGCGAGTTTTACCAGGCAAGTGGGGACGCTTAGTTTCGTCCGCCCATATAAAGGGATAAGGATTCACCTTTCTATCCACGCCTTCTTCCTCCTTTGCTCATCCGTTTTCGCACACTCGAGCTCTAGCGCCCAAGCCCACACTTCCCACCTCAACCTTCTCCAACCATGTCCGGAGCGGGAGGCAGGTGGATGGGTCTCCTCCGTCACGGAGGGAGACATCAAGAAACTGCGGAGAGCCGGATACCTGCCCGACGACATCGCGCACCGGCTCCCAGATGAGGGGCAGCTCATCCCCACCCCCAGGCCCCATGAGAGCGTAGTATTCCTCACCCATTTCCTCCGCGGACTGGGATTCCCTCTCCATCCCTTCGTCCGGGGGCTCATGTTTTATTACGGCCTGGATTTCCACGATCTGGCCCCGAACTTCGTCCTCAACATCTCGGCGTTTATCATCGTGTGCGAGGCCTTCCTCCGCATCAAGCCCCACTTCGGCTTATGGCTGAAGACCTTCAATGTCAAGCCGAAGGTGGTGGGCGGCCGCCAGGCGGAGTGCGGAGGCGCCATGGTGGGCAAGATGCCCAACGTAACATGGCTCGAGGGCTCCTTTGTGGAAACCATAAAGGGGTGGCAATCGGGGTGGTTCTATATCACCGAGCCGCGCGACCCTGCATGGGCAGCGGCCCCCGAGTTCCGATCTGGCATCCCCACGCGGCTCACCTCCTGGAAAGAGAAGGGCCTGTCCTGGGGTAGTTCGAAAGAGCTGACCGGACTCCAAACATGTATTCAAAACATGGTGGACAAGAAGCTCAAGCTTGTCAACATAGTCCAAGTTATGCTCATCCGCCGGATACTCCCGTGCCAACAACGGGAGTTCAACTTGTGGGAGTTCAATCCGGCGCAGCACCGAACTCTGAACAGGCTCTTCGACATGACTCATGAAGACGCCTGGAGGGTGCTGTTCAAAAGTGCCGAGGTCCCCCCCCCTATTACTGAGGATCGCGGATTCAGCGCGAAGCGCCAAGCCAGTGCGGTAAGCTGCTTTACCTTTCACAGGATACTTATTTTTTTTATATAGATTGACTCTATGCGGGATCTAAACTCCCATACCTTTGACAGGACTGGCAGAAGATGGCCGGACAGATCGACTGTCCGGCTCATTTGCCCAAAGGCCCCACAGACGCTCTTCTGGAAAAGATGTTGACTCCGGCCCCTTATACGGTGCCGGAGAAGACCAAGAAGGCCAAGGGAACCCGAAAGAGTTCCCGACGCCACGCGTCATCGGACTCACCGTCCGATGACTCTGCGGCGCACTCTTCCCCCGAAGACGAGGAAGAAGAAGAAGAAGATGCTCCTCCACCGACTGGGGGAGACAAGAAAAGGAAGGTCACCCCAACTGGGGAGGCCAGAGGGTCCAAGAAGGGAAGGACTCTCCTTTCGGACAGTTCCACCGCCACCGACGAAGGCGAAGGCGAGTGGTTGCCCAGGGTCAAGCCCCCGGGGAGATCGTAAGTATTCGGATACTAGAGTAACTCATGTGATTCCTTTGTCGCACTGCTTTCCCTAACGTCGAACGCAATTATGCAGGCCGCCACGAGCCAGTATCGATGTATCATCGGACGGCTCCTTGGGCTTGCCGGACATGGATAGTGATCCAGTCCCGACCGCCACCTCCCCTCATCCTGCCGACGACGCCGAGGTGTTGTCTCAAGAGGCACCGGATCGAGGGGAGACAGTCCTGGAGGCGCCTCAAGATGACCTTCCGGACTCTGGGAGCCGAGGGGACGGGGCCCCCGAGAGCTCCGAGTTCGGCCCTCAGCCGAACACCGTGCCGGACCCTCCAGCGGTTCCGGGCTCGGGCAGGCGGCCTCCTTCTAAGAGGGGCAAGACGCCTGTGCCGGTGACCTCTGTCCATCCAGAGGCGCCGGACAATCTGCTGGAAGCGCTTCGCAGCGCTTCCATCAACGAGGAGCACCGCACTATCATGAGTGCGGTGATCCAGAAGGTTCAGTCCGCCAAGAGCGGATTGACTAAAGCCTGTGCCAGCCTTCTAGCAGGCTTTGAGGTAAGTGTTTTAAAGTGCAGTAGAAATATTACCGCATAGACAGTAGCCCCTGATGCTCTGTTCGGTGTTCACAAAGAAAAGCCGAACAGTGGATCAAATAATATCGCAGGAGTCTAATATAAGTATATCAATATGCGTATGCAGGCTTCGCTGCTGGTGTCTGCCGCACTGACTGCGGAGGTCGCCGTACTGAAGCAGGACCTTGAGGGGTCCAGGAAAGAGCTCGGCCTTGCCAAGAGGCAGCTCGAGGAGAACAAGGGTAAGTAATACCCCGTATATAGATATGTATATATATAAAAGAGGACGCGATTGCAAAATGACAGGATCATCGTATGTTTGCCAGGGGCCACGACCGAGGTGGCGACCCTGAAGCAAGCGCTAACCCAAGCCGAAGATAAAGCGGCCAAGGAGCGCGCCGAGCGAGAGAAGCACGAGGCTCGGGTGGGTGAGGTGCAGCAAGAGCTCCAGGCTCTTGTGACAAAGCACGAGGCGTTGGAGCTTGACTCGAAGACACGAGAGTCTGAGCTTGCCGCGGCCCTTGAGAGCGCAAAGAGGGCCAATGCCGAGGCCCAGAAGGCCCTCCAAGAGATCGACGCGATGAAGAAGATAGTGGCGGGTAAGACTTTCTATATGCAAAGCAAGCATGTAAAAGTAAATTACCGATTACTTACCCGGATCCGAAGCTCTTTAGGATCATTCACAGATTTGCCCCGCCGTGTATCCGATGCCGCACAATTTTACTAGGCCGAGGACGGAAGCTCGACGGAGAAGTTGTTCTGGTCTCAGTATGCTGAGGCCGAACATCCGGTGCCAATGAGCGACCAGCTGAAGCAGATGGTCGAGCTACATAAGGCGGCCGATCAGGCCATGAAGAGCTTTATAGTCCGACTGTGGCCTAGCGATGCCCTTCCGAACACCTTCTTCGGCCTGGTGAGGCGGCTTGTGGATGCCTGCCCGTGGCTGGAGGTCATCAAGCAATCTGCCTGCATTGAAGGTGCACGCCGGGCTTTCGCCCGTGTGAAATTGCAGTGGGTCAAGCTAGATGTCGTGAAGCTGATCAAGGAGGGGCCACCAGAGGGCAAGGAGCACCGCCACCCCAAGATGTACTATGAGGGTGTTCTGTCGGGTGCCCGTCTCATCGCGGACGAGTGTTCAAAAGATGTAATATTTGAATGAGACTTGCTCATTTTATCCTGTATGTATGAAAACTTGTTTCATATGCGCTATGCAACGCTTGTTTGAATTTAAAATATTACCTTCTGTTTAGCTATTTATCCAATCTGAGAGATGGCTAGTCCTTGGATTCTGCCCCCATGCCACGAGTGCTGGGGTGTTCGGGATAAACCCGAGCACTCTTGTTCCCATATTTGGGTCCTTCGAGGGAGTTGCTCAGCACAACGAACAAGGCAACCAGACTAATAATGCTTTATCACTCTCACTTAGCCATAGAATTCTATAATTTTAAATTTCAGAGAAGCCCCTGGTATTCGGAAGGCCGAATTCGGGGCGCGATACACGCCTGTAAGCCGGACAGGGCCGGCCCCTCGCCCTAAGCGGCATAAGTCTTTAGGGACTCGAAAAACCTCGCCAAACAGCGACCAGTCTCTCTCCTTATCATGACAGTCAGTTTTAGCTTTCTCTATTGAGGCGCTAAGCCCGGCAGAACCGGGGCACAATCGCAGTAGTTCTCCTAGCGCTACCTTAGCCGATGGAGCGAAACGTAAGGTACCAAAACATAGGAGCCGGGCAAACCCAACATTTGACCAAAGACATGATTCGGAGCTGATGCATATAATGCTATAAGTTCGGGGTGCCGCACTTGTGAAAGTGTTCGGACTTTTCACACCGTATTATGGGGTACGTAAGCCCCTGGTGTATTGGTCGTACCAGAGTGTACGGTTGCAAGGCGTCATTAATGAACACAGAGATATATATATATAACAAGAATGCAATAATAGTCGTAATGTCATGCATTATTTATTAAAAAATTGCGTTAAAGCAGAGTGATACAGATAGTGTGATAAGCAAAGAGTAGGACTATGTCCCTTCCAAGGGCAAGCTGAGGAATGATGTTAAATTGAATATTTCGTTACTGTAATCAACCTGGGAATTCCGTGGTATGACGTAGCTGTCTGCCTCCTTGGTTGTTGCATCGTGTGTTTGGCAATAGTGCTGCCGGACAGTGTTTCCAGAGATTAAGGTCCTGAAAGAAAAAGAAAAATAACCAGACGGGAAGCCCCTAGTGCGGTTTAGGCCGCGTCTTGGGGCGTGCCGCCGTTGTCCCCCCTCCCCACATGTGCCCATGGTATTTTTAATGCGTAATTATGTATGCACGGCACGAGTTTCGCCGCTGGGCTAGGATTGGGGTGGCCGCCATATTGCTACGCGAGCTCAGTTTGCGCCAGGCGGTTTATTTGCCGATTGCCCCGAGCGCGCTTGAAGGTGTCCGGGCTGTGAAGCACCGAACTGGTTGATTGCCTTGAGAGGCTGCTTTGCATTTCTGCTGCGAGGGCTGTGGTGTGCTCCTCTGTTCAGAGAGAGCGCTCTGTGTTTCCATTGACTGTAATAACTCCACGAGGTCCTGGCATCTTGAGTTTGAGGTATGCATAATGTGGTACCGCATTGAATCTAGCAAATGCGGTTCGTCCGAGCAGCGTGTGATAACCACTGCGGAACGGGACTATATCAAAGATTAACTCTTCGCTCCGGAAGTTATCTGGGGATCCGAAGAGCACTTCCATTGTAATTGAGCCTGTGCAATGGGCCTCTACACCTGGAATGACGCCCTTAAAGGTCATTTTTGTGGGTTTGATCCTTGAGGGGTCTAGACCCATTTTACGCACTGTGTCATGATAAAGCAGGTTCAGGCTGCTGCCGCCGTCCATAAGGACTCGAGTGAGGTGAAATCCGTCGATGATTGGGTCTAGGACCAGTGCGGCGAATCCTGCCATGACGGATACTAGTGGGGTGGTCCCTGCGATCGAAGGTGATCGGACAGGAGGACCAAGGGTTGAACTTTGGGGCGACTGGCTCCAACGCATATACGTCCCTGAGCGCACGCTTCCGCTCCCTCTTGGGGATGTGGGTTGCGTATATCATGTTCACCGTCCGCACTTGCGGGGGAAACCTTTTCTGTCCTCCTGTGTGCGGCTGCCGGGGCTCCTCCTCGTCATCGCTATGCGGCCCCTTGTCCTTGTTTTCGGCAATTAACTTGCCGGCCTGCTTGAACACCCAACAATCCCTGTTGGTGTGATTGGCTGGCTTGTCTGGGGTGCCGTGTATTTGACACGAGCGATCGAGTATATGGTCCAAGCTGGACGGACCCGGCGTACTTTGTTTGAATGGCTTTTTCCGCTGACCGGGTTTAGAGCCTTTGAATCCGGCATTGACTGTCGTATCCTCAGTATTTTCGCTGTTAATGCGGCGCTTATGCTTGTTGCGACGTGACCTGCTATTGCCGTCCTTGGTATCTGAGGTACCATGGTTCTTTGATATGTTATTACTGCGAGCCAGCCAGCTGTCTTCTCCCGCACAAAAGCGGGTCATGAGCGTCGTGAGAGCTGCCATAGATTTCGGCTTTTCCTGACCAAGGTGCCGGGCTAGCCACTCGTCTCGGATGTTGTGCTTGAAAGCCGCTAAGGCCTCCGCATCCGGACAGTCGACGATTTGATTTTTCTTTGTAAGGAACCGAGTCCAGAATTGCCTGGCCGACTCTTCTGGCTGCTGAATTATGTGGCTCAAATCATCGGCGTCTGGTGGTCGCACATAAGTGCCCTGAAAGTTGTCGAGGAATGCGGCTTCCAGATCTTCCCAACAGCTAATGGAGTCCGCTGGCAAGCTGTTAAGCCAATGCCGCGCTGGTCCTTTGAGCTTTAGTGGGAGGTATTTGATGGCGTGTAAGTCATCGCCGCGGGCCATGTGGATGTGGAGGAGGAAGTCCTCAATCCATACTGCGGGATCTGTTGTGCCGTCGTATGATTCAATATTTACAGGTTTGAAACCTTCTGGGAATTGATGTTCCATTACTTCATCTGTGAAGCATAAGGGGTGTGCGGCGCCTCTGTATTGGGCTATATCGCGACGCAGCTCGAATGGGTCTTGCCCGTTGTGTTCGGCCCGGCCGGATTTGCCTTTACTGTATCCGGCGTGACGTTTGTCGTCTCGCAGAGTGGTGCGCCCTCGTGATCCGTAGATCGATCTTGAATGCTTTGCCTAGTCCTCCAATATGTCTCGCAGGTCTGGCGTATCTCCCCATGCCTTTTTATTTGAATGGCGTTGGGGTGGAGGCTAAGCTTTTGGCTGGAATGCCTCTCTATCGTGGCCACGAGGTGGCCGATCAGCCGTATCATACGCTTCTTCCTCCAGTCGGGGTAGTAACCTGCGCCTTGGGTAACTCTTGGAGGGGCGCTCGAGTTTATATTCCTCGGCCGCGAGGACTTCAGTCCATTTGTCAGCTAGCAGATCTTGATCAGCTTGAAGCTGCTGCTGCTTTTTCTTCAGGCTATTTGCCGTGGCCATAAGCCGGCGCTTGAAGCGCTCTTGTTCGACGGGATCCTCTGGTACGGCGAATTCATCGTCGCCGAGGCTTGCCTCGTCTTCGGAGGGGGGCATGTGATTGTCATCCTCCTCCTCTCCGTCTGCCGCTCTCTCAGGAGAGCTGGCTCCTCCATCCTCCTGCTCTAAATCTTGCTGGAGGGGTTTGTTGTTTTCTTCGGCACTATCCGGAGTGTTATTATCTCCTGTGCCGGTATCACCACTTTTGCTTTGGCGGGACTTAGAGCGGCGCCGCTGACGTCGGCGTTTGGGTTGCTTCTTGGAGGGGTCATCGTCCGCTATATCGTCGCCATTGCCTTCTTTGGGTGCATCCACCATGTATATGTCATATGACGAGGTGGCTTTCCAGTGCCCTATAGGTGTTGGTTCATGTTCGTCTCCTACATCGTCGTCCATACCGTCGATGTCTTCGGAGTCGAAGTCGAGCATGTCGGTTAAATCATCGACAGTGGCTACGAAGTGCGTGGTGGGTAGGCGTCGAATTTCTTCGTCGTCCGCATCCCAATCCTGTTGGCCATAATCCGGCCAGGGCTCTCCTGACAAAGAGAGAGACCTTAGTGAATTCAGAATGTCGCCGAAGGGAGAGTGCTGAAAGATATCCGTGGCGGTGAATTCCATGATCGGCGCCCAATCAGATTCGATTGGCAGGGGCGCGGATGGTCCGGAGTCCGGAAACGAGTCCGGCACCTTGGAGTCACGGGCTGCGCAGAGGGTTAGGCTGGTGTTCGGCTCGATCGCCGTTGAGACTGCAGCCCCTGAGGTGGTGTCTAACCACCTGTCCTCGACTGGCGCAGTTGGCTCCGAGCTAAGGGTCGGAGCTGATCCAGGCGCAACCTCTGGGGTACTGTTCGGCGACAGAGCTAGGTCATACCCATCGTGACAGTGTGGCGCGCCCGGCTGCGGCTCGAATCCGTCGAAGATCAAGTCTCCGCGGATGTCGGCCGTGTAGTTCAAACTTCCAAATCTGACCTGATGGCCAGGGGCGTAGCTTTCAATCTGCTTCAGATGGCCAAGCGAATCAGCCCGCAGTGCAAAGCCGCCGAATACGAAGATCTGTCCGGGGAGAAAAGTCTCACCCTGGACCGCATCCTTATCGATGATAGTAGGAGCCATCAAGCCTAACGGCGACGACACAGAGGAACTCTCAATGAAAGCACCAATGTCGGTGTCAAAACCGGCGGATCTCGGGTAGGGGGTCCCGAACTGCGCATCTAGGCCGGATGGTAACAGGAGGCAGGGGACATGATGTTTTACCCAGGTTCGGGCCCTCTTGATGGAGGTAAAACCCTACGTCCTGCTTGATTAATATTGATGATATGGGTAGTACAAGAGTAGATCTACCACGAGATCAGAGAGGCTAAACCCTAGAAGCTAGCCTATGGTATGATTGTATGTTATGGTTGTTGTCCTACGGACTAAAACCCTTCGGTTTATATAGACACCGGAGAGGGTTAGGGTTACACAAGGTCGGTTACAAAGGAGGAGATATCCATATCCGTACTGCCTAGCTTGCCTTCCACGCCAAGTAGACTCCCATCCGGACACGAGACGAAGTCTTCAATCTTGTATCTTCATAGTCTAACAGTTCGGCCAATGGAGATAGTCCGGCTGTCCAGAGACCCCCTAATCCAGGACTCTCTCAATGACCCACAAGTATAGGGGATCTATCGTAGTCCTTTCGATAAGTAAGAGTGTCGAACCCAACGAGGAGCAGAAGGAAATGATAAGCGGTTTTCAGCAAGGTATTCTCTGCAAGCACTGAAATTATCGGTAACAGATAGTTTTGTGATAAGGTAATTGGTAACGAGTAACAAGTAATAAAAGTAAATAAGGTGCGGCAAGATGGCCCAATCCTTTTTGTAGCAAAGGACAAGCCTGGACAAACTCTTATATGAAGGAAAGCGCTCCCGAGGACACATGGGAATTATCGCCAAGCTAGTTTTCATCACGATCATATGATTCGCGTTCGGTACTTTGATAATTTGATATGTGGGTGGACTGGTGCTTGGGTGTTGTCCTTACTTGTACAAGCACCCCACTTATGATTAACGCCCATTGCAAGCATCCGCAACTACAACAGAAGTATTAAGGTAAACCTAACCATAGCATGAAACATATGGATCCAAATCAGCCCCTTACGAAGCAACGCATAAACTAGGGTTTAAGCTTCTGTCACTCTAGCAACCCATCATCTACTTATTACTTCCCAATGCCTCCCTCTAGGCCCAAACAATGGTGAAGTGTCATGTAGTCGACGTTCACATGACACCACTAGAGGGATGACAACATACATCTCATCAAAATATCGAACGAATACCAAATTCACATGACTACTAATAGCAAGACTTCTCCCATGTCCTCAGGAACAAACGTAACTAATCACAAAGCATATTCATGTTCATAATCAGAGGGGTATTAATATGCATAATGGATCTGAACATATGATCTTCCACCAAGTAAACCAACTAGCATCAACTACAAGGAGTAATCAACACTACTAGCAACCCACATGTAGCAATCTGATGTTTGGATACAAAGATTGGATACAAGAGATGAACTAGGGTTTGAGATGAGATGGTGCTGGTGAATATGTTGATGGAGATTGACCCCCTCCCGATGAGAGGATCGTTGGTGATGACGATGGTGATGATTTCCCCCTCCCGGAGGTAAGTTTCCCCGGCAGAACAGCTCCGCCAGAGCCCTAGATTGGTTCCGCCAAGGTTCCGCCTCGTGGCGGCGGAGTCTCATCCCGAAAGCTTGTTTATGATTTTTTTCCTCGAGGAAAGACTCCATATAGCAGAAGATGGGCATCGGAGGGGCCACTAGGAGGCCCACGAGGCAAGGGGCGCGCCCAGGGGGGTAGGGCGCGCCCCCACCCTCGTGGCTGGTGGGTAGCCCCCCTCTGGTACTTCTTGCGCTCAGTATTTTTTATATATTCTGGAAATAACTTCCGTGAAGTTTCAGGACTTTTGGAGCTGTGCAGAATAGGTCTCTAATATTTGCTCCTTTTCCAGCCCAGAATCCCAGCTGTCGGCATTCTCCCTCTTCATGTAAACCTTGTAAAATAAGAGAGAATAGGCATAAGTATTGTGACATAATGTGTAATAACAACCCATAATGCAATAAATATCTATATAAAAGCATGATGCAAAATGGACGTATCACACATACCTTGACAAAGTTTTGAAGAAGTTCAAAATGGATCAAGCAAAGAAAGGGTTCTTGCCTGTATTACAAGGTGTGAAGTTGAGTAAGACTCAATGCCCAACCACTACAGATGATAGAGAGAAAATGAAAGATGTTCCTTATGCTTCAGCCATAGGCTCTATCATGTATGCAATGTTGTGTACCAGACCTGATGTGTGCCTTGCTATTAGTTTAGCAGGGAGGTACCAAAGTAATCCAGGAGTGGATCACTGGACAGCGGTCAAGAACATCCTAAAGTACTTGAAAAGGACTAAGGATATGTTTCTCATTTATGGAGTTGACAAAGAGCTCATCGTAAATGATTACGTTGATGCAAGCTTTGACACTGATTTGGACGATTATAAATCACAAACCGGATACATGTTTATATTAAACGGTGGAGCTGTCAGTTGGAGCAGTTCTAAATAGAGCGTCGTGGAGGGATCTACATGTGAAGCGGAGTACATTGCTGCTTTGGAAGCAACAAATGAAGGAGTCTGGATGAAGGAGTTCATATCCGATCTAGGTGTCATACCTAGTGCATCGGGTCCAATGAAAATCTTTTGTGAAAATACTGGTGCAATTGCCTTGGCAAAGGAATCCGGATTTCACAAGAGAACCAAGTACATCAAGAGACGCTTCAACTCCATCCAGGATCAAGTCCAGGTGGGAGACATGGAGATTTGCAAGATACATATGGATCTGAATGTTGCAGACCCATTGACTAAGCCTCTTCCACGAGCAAAACATGATCAGCACCAAGGCTCCATGGGTGTTAGAATCATTACTATGTAATCTAGATTATTGACTCTAGTGCAAGTGGGAGACCGAAGGAAATATGCCCTAGAGGCAATAATAAAGTTATTATTTATTTCCTTATATCACGATAAATGTTTATTATTCATGCTAGAATTGTATTAACAGGAAACATAATACATGTGTGAATACATAGACAAACAAAGTGTCACTAGTATGCCTCTACTTGACTAGCTCATTGATCAAAGATGGTTATGTTTCCTAGCCATAGACATGAGTTACCATTTGATTAACGGGATCACATCATTAGGAGAATGATGTGATTGACTTGACCCATTCCGTTAGCTTAGCACTTGATCGTTTAGTATGTTGATATTGCTTTCTTCATGACTTATACATGTTCCTATGACTATGAGATTATGCAACTCCCGTTTACCGGAGGAACACTTTGTGTGCTACCAAACGTCACAACGTAACTGGGTGATTATAAAGGTGCTCTACAGGTGTCTTCGAAGGTACTTGTTGAGTTGGCGTAATTCGAGATTAGGATTTGTCACTCCGATTGTCGGAGAGGTATCTCTGGGCCCACTCGGTAATGCACATCACTATAAGCCTTGCAAGCATTGTAACTAATGAGTTAGTTGTGGGATGATGTATTACGGAACGAGTAAAGAGACTTGCCGGTAACGAGATTGAACTAGGTATTGAGATACCGACGATCGAATCTCGGGCAAGTAACATACCGATGACAAAGGGAACAACGTATGTTATTATGCGGTTTGACCGATAAAGATCTTCGTATAATATGTAGGAGCCAATATGAGCATCCAGGTTCCGCTATTGGTTATTGACCGGAGACGTGTCTCGGACATGTCTACATAGTTCTCGAACCCATAGGGTCCGCACGGGTTAATATGTATAATATGTAGGAGCCAATATGAGCATCCAAGTTAAGCATGCGGACCCTACGGGTTCGAGAACTATGTAGACATGACCGAGACACGTCTCCGGTCAATAACCAATAGCGGAACCTGGATGCTCATATTGGCTCCTACATATTCTATGAAGATCTTTATCGGTCAGACCGCATAAGAACATGCGTTGTTTCCTTTGTCATCGGTATGTTACTTGCCCGAGATTCGATCGTCGGCATCTCAATACCTAGGTCAATCTCGTTACCGGCAAGTCTCTTTACTCGTTCTGTAATACATCATCCCACAACTAACTCATTAGTTGCAATGCTTGCAAGGCTTAGGTGATGTGCATTACCGAGAGGGCCCAGAGATACCTCTCCGACAATCGGAGTGACAAATCCTAATCTCGAAATACGCCAACCCAACAAGTACCTTCGGAGACACCTGTAGAGCACCTTTATAATCACCCAGTTACGTTGTGACGTTTGGTAGCACACAAAGTGTTCCTCCGGTAAACGGGAGTTGCATAATCTCATAGTCATAGGAACATGTATAAGTCATGAAGAAAGCAATAGCAATAAACTAAACGATCAAGTGCTAAGCTAACGGAATGGGTCAAGTCAATCACATCATTCTCCTAATGATGTGATCCTGTTAATCAAATGACAACTCATGTCTATGGTTAGGAAACATAACCATCTTTGATCAACGAGCTAGTCAAGTAGAGGCATACTAGTGACACTCTGTTTGTCTATGTATTCACACATGTATTATGTTTCCGGTTAATACAATTGTAGCATGAATAATAAACATTTATCATGATATAAGGAAATAAATAATAACTTTATTATTGCCTCTAGGGCATATTTCCTTCACTTCGGGTACATAGTTATTAGCTAGATGGCTTCTTCTCTCTCTTTGGATCTTAATACAAAGTTCTCCTCGATTCTCTTGGAGATCTATTCGATGTAATTCTTTTTGCGGTGTGTTTGTCGAGATCCGATGAATTGTGGGTTTATGATCAAGATTATCTATGAACAATATTTGATTCTTCTCTGAATTCTTTTATGCATGATTTAATATCTTTGCAAGTCTCTTCGAATTATCAGTTTAGTTTGGCCTACTAGATTGATCTTTCTTGCAATGGGAGAAGTGCTTAGCTTTGGGTTCAATCTTGCGGTGTCCTTTCCCAGTGATAGCAGGGGCAGCAAGGCACGTATTGTATTGTTGCCATCGAGGATAAAAAGATGGGGTTTATATCATATTGCTTGAGTTTATCCCTCTACATCATGTCATCTTGCCTAATGTGTTACTCTATTCTTATGAACTTAATACTCTAGATGCATGCTGGATAGTGGTCGATGTGTGGAGTAATAGTAGTAGATGCAGAATCGTTTCGGTCTACTTGTCGCGGACGTGATGCCTATATACATGATCATGCCTACATATTCTCATAACTATGCGCTTTCTATCAATTGCTCGACAGTAATTTGTTTACCCACCGTAGAATTTGCTATCTTGAGAGAAGCCACCAGTGAAACCTATGGCCCCCGGGTCTATCTTCCATCATATTATTTTCCTATCCACTTGCTATTTTTATCGTTGTTTATTTTGCAATCTTTATTTTCCAATCTATACAATAAAAAGACCAAAAATATTTATCTTATTATCTCCATCAGATCTCACTTTCGTAAGTGACCGTGAAGGGATTGACAATCCCTTTATCGCGTTGGTTGCGAGGTTCTTGTTTGTTTGTGGAGGTACTAGGGACTTGTGTGTTACCTCCTACTGGATTGATACCTTGGTTCTCAAAAACTGAGGGAAATACTTCCGCTACTTTGCTCCATCACCCTTTCCTCTTCAAGGGAAAACCAATGCATGCTTAAGAGGTAGCAACAAATGGCACAAAGGGCTACCGCCTTGCTTGAGCAACCTCGTCGGTTGCCACTCCAGCCACAACTCCGTGATGCATCGACCGTTCCGACTGTGGGAGGAGGGGTGTCCGTCGGCTTGCCTTCGAATTCTTCTCCAGTCTCACTGTCTGCGTCGCTACCGTTGTGACTGCGGGGGATGTTGAGTATATTGATTATTAGGAAGTATAGGATATACTAGGATTTGATCCTGCTTTGTCTTGTACTCCAAGTTGATCTTTGTACTCCTATATATATATATATATATATATATATATATATATATATATATATATGCCCACGGGGCTCAAGCAATATAACGAACTATTCCACCAAACCCGTCTCTTCCTTCTAACACCCCCCACAAAAAAAGTCCCTTCTTCTCCCGTCGGCACCACCATCAGTCCACCCCATCTCCGATGCCCTCTGGGCCATGGAGGAGTGGAAGATCTCGCCCCTTTTCTCGTTCTTATTAGGTTCAGCGTCTTGATTAGGGTTGTGTGGCGGCGGCGATGTCCCTTAGAAGGAATAATGTCTCCCACGCTTCATCCCCGTCGCGATGGTGCGCTTGGCATCATCAGAGGGCGTGTGGAGATTTGTCTCCGTCGGATCTCGTGGGACTCGGTCGGTGCTAGTCTTTGGTAAATCTGTTTGGATGTGGGTATTCTGGCCTCCTGGCTTTTATGGGGCCGTGTGGGTCTTCTGGCCTCTCCCCGAAGCTTCTAGGGTCTCTTATGGTTCAGAAAAAATTAGCAAAAAGGACTTCAGGAGGTATCGATTTTATGTAAAACCAAAAACATGGGGGAAAAATAGGAACTATCACTGGGCACTAAATTAATAGGTTAGTCTAGAAAAATAATATAGAATGACATATAAAGTATACAAAAGTGATAATATAATAACATTTAATAATGCAAAATTATAGATGCGGTTGAGAAGTATTAGGTAGCAACCACGGTATCTTGGATCTCTCATTCAAGATTGTGTGGCCAATGTTAGCATATGGTCTTCAATTTGTTTCGAAACTTTGGCTGAAAGAATCAAAATTAACCAAATTGTATTGAAACATTGGAGAAAACTGAAAGCAAATCCAGAGGACTCTAACGATGCATGGTCGTGTCCTCTAATTGTCGCATAATGCAAGGATCCTGCCATCATTTCCCTGCTCGACTTAAATTACAAAATAGAGGGCATGTTCGTCCTTCTCGATTCCTCCTCGGTTGACCCCTAGCGAGTGGTGGTGGCGGGGTCCTGTACCAGGGGTGGATAACACCAAGGAGCCCGGCCTCATCAACTACATGGCCCTGCTAGGCCCAATGTGAGGAGAAACTCTAAGGATGCGAAGACGACCTTCGAGACCCCAAAGACTAGAGGGAGGCTGCACCCCAGATCGCATCTGCCACGTAAACCCTAGACCTCTCCTGCCTATATAAAGGGAGGTCTAGGGTACCCATTCACAGATACAAACTCTCAGTAGCAATCTCACACACCATTGTGACCCCTCGCACGAGGTATCCCTTCATTATGAATCAACAAAACCTCTCAGGATGCCCGAACCTGGATAAACCCCTCGCGTGACTTCCGATCCATGACTTCCTGCTGCACTAGGACCCCAATCGAGGTATCCGACGGTATTTCGCTCTGTCAGGTGGCACAAGCATACAGAGGCAAGTAGTAGAGCCCCTATTGGTATCGGCGGTGCATCCAGTGACAAGTGGTGCGGGCGCTGAGGTGCACGACGATAAGTCGAGGCAGTGGAGCTTTTCGGTTTCCAACCTACATATCCTTTAAGGTTTTAATCTTTTTTATGAGAAGTAGCAGCGCTACATTCCCTTCCTTAAGAAGGGGGAGTCAGGAAATTACAAGGGAAAACAAGGGTGAGAAGGTACACATCACATGAGAATAACTAGGGTTACATGCTACAACAAGATAGTAGAGGGGGGAAACGAGGGAGCTACATAGGATGGAAAGAATGCCACTTGCAACCACTCATCGCATCCACACAATCAACATGGAGGAGCACTTAAGCTTCCATCTTCATCTGATCAAGGAAGGACGGGGCTTTGATCTTGATCGTCTCGTTGCCACCTGACAACACGCCTCAAAGAGGGGAGGGGTTCAAAGGAAGGGGGCCAAGGTGAATCGCAGACTCGCTAACCCGGCTTCAGATGAGAGCATTAGTCTCTTCCACAAACTTGGTCGAAGAGGCGAGACCGATGCGCACACCGTGGCAAGAAACACCACATGAAATAGGAAGGAAGCAGGATCGGAGTAGCACCACCAATCTAGTCGTTGTCCGTGTCCATTGACCTCAAACCGACCAACCAAAACAACAAACAACCAATGATGGGTCAGTGACTCTGAGACGTCGCCTCCAAGGAGATTACGACATCGAGGACGCCATCATCCGATCCAGAAGATGGGTCTAAGGCTTTCACCCAGAGAGCACCAGGGAGGCAAGGTGCCGGAGCTTCACGAAGATGCTTACGACGAGGAAGATGACGCCCAAACATTATCGTCAACGTTGCTAATAAAATCGACACATGCTTCTCTTGTAGCATCACACCTCGATGCCCATACCAAACCACACAGCAGCTAAGTCTGATAGCCTAGAGCATGGGGCCTCACTAGCCTCTGCCATCGGCATCGCGTGCTTACTAGCTCTGACAAGGCACCACAGAGTCATCTCCTGCACAAAAACAAGAACCAAGACCTCCTATCTACGGATGACTACGAGTCGTGCCCAGATGCGGAAGTAGCACCTGCCCACATTGGGGCAAGCCAGATCCATGTGCCTTTTAGCGTGAGGAGGCAACTAGCTGCAAGGGAGGGACGTTGACGCACGACGATTAGATATGATGTTGAGGCCCCTCCACCATATAATGTCTTGCAACACAGTAGCCACACCGGGACAACCCCGCAACCTTCGACAGCGGACCACCATGCTGCCACAGAGGCCGACGGCAAAGGAGGGAAGGAAGACGGGGGGCCGATAATGGCGGCAGGGTGCTCCTCCTGAGTTGCGCCGGTGCAGGCGACACATGAGTCCATGTGTTTGAGTGCTAGCAGTAAACCTTTTTTAAGGTCTATAATCTTACTTTCAAGGCCCAAAATCAACTTGGACTTACGAGTGTGTTCGTTAAAATCCCAACACCTAAGTGCAATTTGATAGATTAAACATTTGCCACTAGTTTCATCTACTCTGATTCAAGTCTCCAACCTGCCTGAAAATGACAAGAGGCCAGCCTGGCTGGTTCCGCACGCAACGCAAGCGGCGGCAGCAGCAGCAGCATCGATCGCCGCCAGGTCAAACGAGACGGGCACGCAGACGCAGGCGGCACGTGGGGACGTGCGGTCAAGTCCGGCGGGTGGACGGAGGACGGGCCGACACTCTCCGCGGGATTTCACATTTCTCGGGGGGCCTGGGCGCGAGAGCCGGTTATCCGATAAAACCCCCGGCGCTGAGATCCGCGCACCCGAAGCTTCTCTACTTCCCTCCGCCCCACCCCCACCCCCACCCCCACCCGCCTTCCTTCCCAGCCAGCGCGCGGTTTGGTCGTCGCCTCCTCCTCCCCCTCGCCGATCCACCAGCCCGTCCCCAGATCCACGCCACCGCGCGGATCCCCGATGCGGGCGCCGGCGATGCTCCGGTGGGCCGCCGCCGGGCTCGCCCTCGTCGCGCTCCTCGCCGCCGCGCCCCCCGCCGCCGCCTTCTACCTCCCCGGCGTCGCCCCCACCGACGTCGGCAAGGTGAGAACTCGCGTCCTCCCCCCCTGGTGCCACCCACCGCCCCCCTCCGTCCCCGCCGGCCGAGGGGACGAGCTGCTCGCGCCCGCGCCCGCGCCCGGGCTCGCCGGCTAGATCCGGTCAACGGGCGGCGCTTCCCCGCGCGCAGGCTCCCGGGATCCGCGGATCTCGCGACCGGCCCGTACGCGCAAGTGTTAGCAGTCCAATTACCTTCGCCGCGATCGCAGACAGGGGCGCACTAGGATGCGGGATCCGCATGCACCCTTGGTTGCTCCATGATTCGCGCGTCGCCTCCTCCCTCCCCGCGCGCTCCCTTCTGATCCGGAACGTGCTCGCTAGATTCACTCATGCTGCTTGGGTTACAGTTGTTGGTTATGTTGCATGCGTGTCCTTGTACACTTGCAGTGCTGGTGGTTTAAGGCACTGATAATTGGAAGCGGGCGCTTCTCGCAATCTAGATCTCATCTTGTTCTTAGTTTGATCTGATCGTTTATGGCAATTTACAATTGGAAGCAGGCGCTTATGGCAACTGATTGAGCGGAGTATCCTTCTCAGCCAAGCACAAATCTGATCGTTTTTAAATGCCCAATTGGCAGTAATTGCACGTCCTGCTGGACATTACCTTTTTATGTTTATTATTATTACTGTTTAAAAGGCTGCACCATTTATCAGATTTGTTTGGATCTTTTATGTCATAGTATAATCTAAAGAAAATTCCTGTTTGATACACCGGAGTTTAGTACATGTTCCTAGGAAACTTTGCTCTGCAGAGCAGTATAGAATATTGTGTAGGGTGGTTGAAACGTAGTTTTGAAAACCAAACTGATGAGTCAAGCGGTCACACACCGGATCTGCTTCAACTGTCAATGTACTGGTTGAGCCAGATATCTTTTGTGCCAAGTTATTTATATCTTGACTGTATCTGATATTTCTATGAACAGCTTTCTGCATATAGCATTTTTTTGGCTGCTTAAAAGTAAAAAATGTCCTTGATTATCCCTCGGTTTATCTGTCTACAGGGAGATGAACTGTTGGTGAAGGTGAACAAGCTGACATCAATAAAGACTCAGCTACCCTACACGTATTACTCCCTTCCTTTCTGCAAGCCGAATACCATAGTTGACAGCGCTGAAAACCTTGGCGAGGTTCTCCGTGGTGATCGAATTGAGAACTCTCCTTACGTGGTAAGTAATCGGTAAAGAATAATCAAGAATTTATGTACCTGGGAGGGAAATGTGCCTAGTTTTTAGTTTAACACATCCTCCTTGTCTCAACTGCAGTTTCAAATGAGAGAGCCCAAGATGTGCCAGATTATCTGCAAAATAACTGTTACTGAGAAAGAAGCAAAGGAGCTCAAGGAGAAGATTGAGGATGAATATCGTGTCAACATGTAAGGACAATATCGTAGGTGTTGTTGCGCTTTATTTGGCATGGTAATTTTTTAAATTGACCGGCTTTGCTTTGCAGGGTTCTTGACAATCTGCCACTGGTTGTTCCAGTTCAAAGGCCAGATAGGAACACTGTCGCCTACCAAGGTGGATATCATGTTGGTGTCAAGGGCCAGTATGCTGGAGTAAGTTCATATAGCCTGTTCATGCTTACCCTTGTCTTTACATGTATGATCGGGACTTAACTAATTCACATATATAAATATATTTCCAGAGCAAGGATGAGAAGCACTTCATCCACAACCATTTGTCATTTTCGGTTAAGTTTCACAAGGATGATGATTCAGAACTTTCTAGGATAGTGGGATTTGAGGTCAAACCATTCAGGTTTTCTTTCAACTTTGCTTGTCGTGTTGTTAATAATTTTTGCCATACCTAAATGGAATGTACCTAATTTTTGTGTTCTGTCTTGTATGTTTGCGCCAGCATCAAGCATCAGTTTGATGGGAATTGGAATGACGCAAACACTCGTTTGACCACATGTGATCCTCATAACAGCAAGTTTGTAGTAAATTCTGAAACTCCTCAGGAGGTTGAGGTCGGCAAAGATATCATATTCACCTATGATGTTCGCTTTGAGGTACTATTTTTTTAATTGTTGTCTCCTATGGCATGATAGTTTCTTAACCTTTAATGTTAGATCTGCTTTACCGAAAAATTCATGGAATTTGTTACTTCTGCAGGAGAGTGAAATTAAGTGGGCATCTCGATGGGACACCTATCTGTTGATGTCTGATGATCAGATTCACTGGTTCTCTATCGTTAACTCTCTCATGATCGTGCTTTTCCTATCTGGTATGGTGGCCATGATCATGATGCGCACCCTGTACAGAGATATATCTAGGTACAACCAGCTTGAAACTCAAGAGGAGGCACAGGAGGAAACTGGCTGGAAGCTTGTCCACGGAGATGTTTTCCGCCCTCCAGTCAACTCTGATTTGCTTTGCGTCTTTGTTGGCACTGGAGTCCAATTCTTTGGCATGCTGCTGGTTACGATGATCTTTGCTGTTCTGGGTTTCCTCTCTCCATCGAACCGTGGAGGATTGATGACTGCAATGCTTCTCGTCTGGGTCCTGATGGGGTTGATTGCTGGCTATTCTTCTTCGCGACTCTACAAGATGTTCAAGGGTGCAGAGTGGAAGCAGATAACCCTGCGCACGGCTTTCCTGTTCCCAGGGATTGCCTTTGTTATCTTCTTCATCTTGAATGCCCTTATATGGGGGGAGAAGTCATCCGGTGCTGTCCCATTCACCACCATGTTTGCCCTGGTCCTCCTCTGGTTCGGCATCTCAGTGCCCCTCGTGTTTGTTGGGAGCTACCTCGGGTTCAAGAAGCCCGCCATGGAGCCTCCAGTGAAGACCAACAAGATCCCGCGTCAGATCCCCGAGCAAGCCTGGTACATGAACCCGCTCTTCACCATCCTGATCGGCGGCATCCTGCCGTTTGGCGCGGTCTTCATCGAGCTCTTCTTCATCCTCACCTCGATCTGGCTGCACCAGTTCTACTACATCTTCGGGTTCCTCTTCCTGGTGTTTGTGATCCTCATCATCACGTGCGCAGAGATCACCATTGTGCTCTGCTACTTCCAGCTGTGCAGCGAGGACTACAACTGGTGGTGGAGGTCATACCTCACCTCAGGGTCGTCGGCGCTGTACCTCTTCCTGTATGCTGGGTTCTACTTCTGGACCAAGCTGCAGATCAGCAAGCTGGTGTCGGGCATCCTCTACTTCGGGTACATGCTGCTCGCCTCCTTCTCCTTCTTTGTGCTCACCGGAACCATCGGCTTCTGCGCCTGCTTCTGGTTCACAAGGATGATCTACTCGTCCGTGAAGATCGATTAGTCGCTGGAAGCACAGCAGGCAGAGACAGAGCATAGCATATGTTTTCAGCTTTCGCGGTCAGAGGTGATAATTGTATGATTAAGGTGAAGGTGGGGATCATCCCCGTGTTTGTTACTCTTTTGAGGGAAAAGTTACATTTTGGGATTAGTTTATGAACTGATGATTTATGTTTATTGTTGTGGTCACAAGTGATGATACTTGTTAGTGATAAATGTTGGAGTTACAAGGGTAGAATACAATACACTGTTGGAGTTGTCTGTTTTGGCAGAATTTAATGGATCAGCGTATAAAATTCAATTTATATTTCATGGCCTGTAATTCTTGTGCTGCTGGGTCGGTTTGCTGCTTGTAAGTTTTTTTTTTCTTTCGAATTGGGGGCATGAGATTTGCCTTACCTGTTAAATAAGAAGGGAAATAGAGATTTACAAGTGGCTCACATACACGGCATGACAACTACTCGTGCAGTACAATATGCCCTGGTTTCTTAGCACCTGCAGAAACCCAAAGCCTAGCCTCGTTGACAACAATTTTAAGAAGAATTGGTGGCGGTGCACTTGTGGTGTAGTAAACACAGAATTTCTCTTGTTTCAAATTGTCTTGGTGCACTTGTGGTGTAGTAAACACAGAATTTCTCTTCTTTCAAATTGTCAAGACGAGCATGGTGAGGGAGGTCATAGTTTGTTTATTTGGAGTTTTGCATCTATTGGGGGTTTTGCAGTCGGTTCTCTTATCCCACCAATCCTCGAAGGATCCCTCTTAAGTGAAGCTCATACTTATTGAAGAAGAGGCGGGTGCCTGTTTTTTTGCTCCCTTTTGCAAAGAGGGCAAAGACCATAATTTGCCCAATCACGCCTCTCCAACTGACCGGCAGTCTAAATCCGACCTCGCAATGCGAAAGGGGTCCAAACTTTTCAAACCATGAAATCCATGGGGGTAGCGTAAATTCCATCCATAGAATATTTCCAAATAATGTCATCTTTGTTTTCTTCGTCAAGGTGGTAGTCATGCACAAGCATTCAAAGGGTGAAGAATTCTCATATGTGGTCTCTGGAGAAGACGGTGTCATGGTTGATCTTTAGCATCCAACCCATTGAGAGCCTCGCGCACTTTTTGACTTTTTCTCCTCGAGGCCTAAAAAATTAGCGGAGCAATATCCTCGGGCCTACGCCCAAGTAGCCAAGGGGAATCCCAGAAAGGTGTTTTGGCACCATTGCCAACAATGATAGCGGTGGAGGCATAGAAGAAACCAAGGCCTTCCTCGTTGCATGGGTTACCCAACCCAACCCAAAGCTTGTTTGGCTCACTCCATTCATACCAAGGCCATCTCAGCGGCAACCACGTGCAAATTTGTCGGTTTCAGGACCCCAAGGCCTCGGTATTCCGAAGGACGACAAACCACCTCTCTATTGACCATACTTGGCCCTCGTCGTCTTGTCTGAACTAGACCAAAGGAAAGCCCTCTCATCTTGTTGAGGTTATGAAGAGAGCCCTGCGGCACAACAAGGGGCATGATGAGTACACCGCTTTGGAGGTGATAACCGATTTGACGAGGGTCATGCGCCGAATGATGGTGATGTTTTGCCCTCCCAAGCTAGCAATTTTTTGGCTGCTTTGTCTTCAGGATATTGGAAGTCAGCCTTCCTAAGTTGCCAAACCGAGACTTGGAGGCCCAAGTATTCCATAGGGAAATAAGCTCTAGTTGTCAGAACACTATGGAGGATATGCCCCGAATCAAGATGATTGCATCAAATGAGCACCACCGAACTTTTATGGAAGTTGGTGCAAAGGCCCGTCACACCGCCAAACCCCTTAAGATGGCCGAGAGGTTTTCCATGCCCCTATTAATTGGAGCCATAAAAATGGTCGTGTCGTCCGCATAGAGGAATGTACACGCCATGGCGCCACGTCCTCGGATCTTATGTATAATGCCTTTTCTAGTTGCAAGGTCGAGGATTTGGGGAAGAGGGTCGATCGCAAGGCGGGGAATGGGGGTCCCCTTATCAAAGCCCTGGGCCATGTTTGATAGAAGGCCCCGGCAACCCGTTGAGGAGGAACCGCAAAGAGGAAGAGGGAAGTAGCGTGGCAATCCAATCCTGAAATTGCTTGTAAGGTTGTAAAAGCTTTCGGCCAGCGCCATTATGAGAATATGTTCTTGTGCTCTAGAGCTCTACGCCTCTACCAGTCTACTACTGACTTTCATTACTATCGTTGTACTATCTTCTAGAGTGCGCTTTGGGCATCGCCATGGAATTGCTCCGGCATTTGTGGCATGTGTATGCGTTGCTTAGCACAGAAGGCGGCAAGCACGGAGCGCAAGAGGCAAACTTTTTTTTTGTTTGAACTGCCCCGCCGGCAAACTTTTGCTGGCGACTTGCCGTGGTTGGCGCGTAGGGATTCAAAAAAGTTTAAAACTCAAAATCTCCGACGAATCTGCAGGAAAAAAAAACT
Source organism: Triticum aestivum (assembly GCF_018294505.1). NCBI lineage: Eukaryota > Viridiplantae > Streptophyta > Magnoliopsida > Poales > Poaceae > Triticum > Triticum aestivum. Next base: position 563,465,046 of record NC_057806.1, read on the forward strand.
CGCTTGCTCGCTGCTGGCCCGGCCAGGAGTGGGCCAGGATGAGGACGAGACCACCAATGAGTGCGGCCTGGCACGAGCAATTTACTTATATGCCACTGTTGCCCCCGTGCTCTGCTTGCTTTCCCCATTCACTGCTCACTCTGCTCGCCACTCCCCTCCTCTGCTCACTCTCTCTGGAGGAGAGAGCTGAGCAATGGCGGCGTCCAAGGCGCTGATGCTGGCGGTGGGCGTGGTGGTGGTGGCGGGGTGCGCGGTGGGGCTGTCGGGCGCGACCGCGGGTGGAACCCCAACATCAACTACTCCAGCTGGTCCGCCAACCAGACCTTCTACGCCGGCGACCTCATCTGTATGTCTTCTCTTCACCTCTGCCTCCCCTCCCCTAGCTCCACCAGATCTACTACTTGCTCTCTCTCTCTTCCCTGCCGCCTCACTCGTTCGAGTATGTACACGCAGCGCTCCGGTACCAGAAGGGGACGCACAACGTGTTCAAGGTGAAAGAGACGGGGTACGACAACTGCACCATGGACGGGGTCACCGGCAACTGGACCTCCGGCAAGGACTTCATCCCGCTCCCGCGCCCCGGCCGCTACTTCTTCATCTGCGGCAACGGCTTCTGCCAGTCCGGCATGAAGGTCGCCATCACCGTCGGCATCTTCGATCTCGGCCCAGAGATCTACCCCCCGCCCGCCCCCGGCGCCGACAACCCATCCACCTCCGCCTCTTTCACCGCAGGGGCGTGGCCGGCAGCGGCAGCGGTGGTCACCGCGCTGGGAGCTGCCCCATCCTTGTCCTTTAGTTCCAAGGAGTATCATCTGCAGCGATTGACCGAGACATGGTCTCTAATCTAGTCTAATTGGGGGGCATTTAGCTAGCTAGCTTTCCTGATGTAATGCAACCGCACCCGCATTTCGAGTATCAGTAGAATGTACTCATGAATCACCACGCTAGTTGCAATTCACCAAGATAGATCCAAATCGCTGGAAGAAAAAAAAGCTCTGCAATTTATCCACAACCCATATCCACCAACCAAGATGCTGCTATGTATATTGGACAAAAGGCTACAAAAACAAACCCTATGGGAATTGTTGAATAGAATCCCTCTGTTATATACACCACTTCACTTACTGCTATCTGATTTTGTCTATCACCGATCAGACCTTTCTGAACCATGTGGCTTGGCCTCGGAGCGCTGCTGTTTCGACCGGGTCACGACCTTCTGACCATTGCTTCGCCTCGGAGTGCTACTTCGACGAAGGGGTCTCTGGGGCATCAGGCTCGCTGTTCACAAAGGGGACAGGAGAGGGGCTCAGATTCTGAAAGAGTAGCTCGGGTTTTACAATGTTGTATTTCATAATCTGTAATATGTGTTGCTTCAGCAGAGGAAATCTTGCTTACCTGGGCCGCATCTCTTCGTTGGTGACTGCAGATTGCTCCGAGCTAGAAGTAGCAGACGGCTTGGTAGGCGTGACCGGAGATTGCTCCGAGCTAGAAGTAGCGGCCGGGTCGGTAGGCTTCTTGAGCACAACCAAGATCATCGTCATGTTGTCACAACCCTCCCCACCACTCTCAGGCGCCAAGCACCGGTCGAGCAGCTTCTCACACACGGCAGATAGACTATCCTCCTGCAGATTTTCAACCCCCTGGTGTATGAGTACCATAACAATACACGATATCAATAATCTATGTTCGACGAAACAGAGGTGCTTACAGTCTTCAACTTCTCGTGCACAAAGTCCACTACTTGTTGACTTGACATGCAGTCCCTGTCATAAAATAAGGGAGTTAATGAAAACCAAGTCGAAACGGAAAGTGTAATTATGAATGCATGTGTGCATTGTAAAGCTCATCAATCAGGTCACACAGGTAATAAGTTGATACATCATCAGGTCACATGACAAAAGTAGCATGCTAAGAGTCTATGAGAGTAGCCTCAGATTCTAGTATGGAACCTCTGTTGCCTTACGATGTGTAATTCATCCGTCTTAATTTTGAACAACATTTCAGTGATAGCATTTAAGGTGACGTGGATAAAAAAAACGTCCCACAGCCTAAAAGATCAAAAACTCTGGACTGATCCAGATCAAAGGTGTTGACTCCATGGCATGGAACTAACCAAGTCCCATAGTATCTGCAAAACTGGTTGCAACTGAGCTTCCACTAGTACCAGTCTGACCATGTCTGACACTGCTTGCTAAATGTACAAAATCTAACCCCTCAACGATCACACATATGCATACGAGAAGAGTGTGATCAACATTATTTGGTCACTACAGATCCAAGGACATGCTGAGATAACTAAGTTCTCTAAAGACACATTGGTATTCTCCAATTCAAATTTAGTACTGTATATAATTTGTCTGGATGTACGTGGCATCTGAAAAAAAGGCACCAGTTCTGTTGAGCGACCATTGTGCTCTCAATTTTCAAGAGACAACATAACATCTCAGCAGAATCTGTGTGTCAATGGGCTCTAAGCGTCCAGAATGTTACACTGGGAAAACATGATGTTATGCTTTCAGTCTATTCTTAACACAAACTATTGCGTACTTGTTATTTAAGGTTCAGAACTACAAACATACTACAGACCCTCAGCAAAATTTTGAAAATTTAGCAGCAACTTGTAAAGCTAATAAATATGTTCCATGCCAATTACGTTGATGACAATAAGCTCCTGTACTATGTAAACTTGCCAAGATAGCCGTGTGTTCTTGATTAACATGCATCATATGTAGTGCCCAGATCAAACAATGGCATGCCCGGTGGTGGCAAGTTTTTCTTTCACTCTATGCTTTCAGACAGTAGTTATAGTACATGGAAATCAAGGAAAATGATTGTGCTATATCCACTTCAAGTTTCATGACTCTGATACAAAAGGCACAATTGGGAAGCCTTACTATGATATAAATCATGAACAACAAGAAAAAAAAACCAGGCAAAGCAGGTATCACGATAAGTCTCAGCCCTGAGAATGAATAATTATTACAGCCAAAAATTCATACCATATACCATCACAGGCCAAAACAATGAATTCATCATCCTCAGAAAGTGTAACCTGACCAACAGTAATGCAATCCTGAGTTGAGTAATTTTGTTCAAACAAAACTGACAGAAAAGAGGCAGCAAAACTCACTGTGTTCACTTCAGGTTCAGCTGAGACAGTCTGTTTCTCGGCTGGTAAAAGCTTATTTTCCTTCATTTCCATATCCCCTGGGGATTAGATTTACAAAAATGAGTACAAACAATACATCCAATATATAAATGTTCTACTTGAGGAGTGTGTGCTACCAATTGCTCTTGTCAAGTTCAAACTTCCATTGACCCGCCCAGCAACAATGTAACCACCAGCATTCTCAATCCTCTCTTTTTCTGACTGAAGTTCTGGCTTGTGATCTCTTGACAAATCGTGAGCCTTAACAGTAGATGAGTTAGGAAAACATAAGCTAGCATTTATACTTCAATTACAACTAAAGATAGTTACAACTGGCATACCTGACCCTTCCTTGAGATAACACACCGGGAATCCCCGGCATTTGCAACAACCAGTTGATCATTTCTTATGATAGCCACACACGCTGTGCTTCCACATGTTGGCCCAGAATAATCTGAATGAGGACCCTGGTTGAGTAGCATAGTTAAACAAAGGTCAGGTAAACTTAATATTCACTAGAACATCATAAAACTAGTTTTTGTGAGTTTGCTGTACAAGAAACGAGGACACATAAATATAACACCCCAACATTGTTGTACTGCAAGTAACATGACGGACCTATGTTTTAGAAACAATGATGTTAGGTAATTATTGCAGATATGTTCTCGTATTTCAATACAGGGGTATGGAACAACCTGCAGTGTGTTTTACGACTGGTCAGTATTAGGAGATTCACTAATCTCATCTGAGCAATCCACCGGTCCAGTTCCCACCCATCCCTGCAGAAACTCCATCCGTCTCCCTTTCTAAAGCAGGGCACAAGCCTCCTAGCCAACCCACTTTGCTTAACAACATCACAAATTTAAAGCAAACCCCTCTTTAAATATGGGTTGAGAAATGCCCACAATCCAAGCAGTTCTATCCATCAAATTTATTCTCAAATAAGAGATGAGCTTTGCCATGAAAAGTAACCTGTTCAATTCCATATCCAGCAAAAGGGATTGAGCAGAGAGAAAGAGGAGGAAGCAATTTTACCTCCTCCGAGTGCCATCCGTCCCCAAGTTTATCTGCATCTCCACCTTTGGGAGACCAAATTATACTCTCCAACATTCCAGCGAACTTTGGCCCCTTTTCTCCCAGCTCAGCCAGTTCTCTCCATCCCCTTTGCCCTTTCATCATCTCATCCATTCTGAAAGAGCAATACAGATTCATTGAACCATCAAACATGTCAGTTTCAAGCAAAAAGCATACCACAGTGCAAAGAAAGAACATGGTAGATACCTCAAAAAGGCTTTCCGAGCAGAAGAAGCTAAATCACCAGAACAATATGCTGCACTTCTTAAGAATTGCATGTGTAGATGTTTGGCGCAGAATTTAGCGACCGCTTTCCCTGTAATATTGTATTTTGTATTGGCTAATAAATTCATGTCACACATAAGAAGACAACACATAATGCAGCTATTTTTTTTCACTAAAAGTTAAAGCACGTGTAAATTTTCAGCTGACATTTTCCAAACATGTGCTTGTATCTCTTACACCCAATGGTTAAATGGAAACATGTAACTACTGAGTCATTTGATTAGCTATTGCCATGTTAGGATACTGCCATGCTGTAAAGCCAAACTCAACATAGCTAATCTCCACAGCGTACACACAACAACTAGCCAATGCTACAAATATTTAATTCTCAGAGTTAATAAAGCCAGTGAACACATTTTGTTGTTGAAGCAATCTTTTAGGTTTAAAAAAAAATAAAAAATCCAATGAGGGAATCAAAAGGCGAGGAGAGGACAACACAGTAAGCAAAAATGATGATCAAATCACAAGTCCTGCCAGTTAACATGAACATTGCAGTCCTGTCAGTAGCTACTTATATACACATCCAATACTGTATGAAAGCACCAGCATGATAAATAGTGCTAATCATATTTATGTTGAACAGAATAACAGCAAACGACATAGTGATGTGCAATACATGATTTAGTGTAAGGTAACAATACAGAATTTCGTTCTATGGAAGGCTTTAAAGGGTTAGATTATACTAATCCACTCAAAGTAAGATGTGACCAGCTTAAACCAAAATGGGTACAAACCATTGTGAAACAAACAGAACAGGTACGAGTACGACTGAATAGATGGTACGGTATAAAGTTAAACGAGAAGAGAAAACAGCCAGTATTTACCTCCATGCCCATCGAAAACGGCAAAAAAGGATGTGCGTTCATCAAGCTGTGGCACAGCAGTATGCTACAAGGGTAAACAGGTTCCAAGTCAGCTTTTAACGAGTAATAAACATGCCGATACACTCAAACTTAAGTATCACAAGCAAACAATTCGTATCCTCGGCAAGATAGCTTCAGATATGATGCAGCACTCTAAATCTGCAACGTTAGTCATACGTCAGAATCAGAATCCATTTACATGAGTTAGCAGTGAACTCCCAAATGCAAGTCAGCAAGCCGAAAAACCGCTATCTCAAGCTTTTCGCCTATAGAGAAGCGCTGGCGCCATCGAGTGAACCAATGGAATTTGCAGTGCAAGTTGCAAGCCGACAAACCGCGTCTCAAACTTTCCATCTTATAGAGGAAAGGCGATTTGGAACAGATAGAAAACAACCAATGCGAGTGGCAACCGACAAACCGCTACGCCGAGCCTTTCCGTTTGCACAGAAAATGTTGCCATTGGGTGAATGAGTAACAACTTTAATTCTAATAACTAGGTGGTCGGTTCCCAAATAACAGGAAGAGACCAAATCACACGAGGCAAATGAATAACGGGGTCAGAAACAGCGAACTCGCAGTGCAAGTGACAATCTGACAAACCGGTACAACCAGTGGGGGTGAATGAATCACAATGGAGTTCAGGGGGATCAGTTCAGCAGTCACGCGAGTGAACAGGGCAGGACGGAATCACAAAGAGCGAACTCCCGATGCAAACCGGCCAAACCGCTGCGTGGAAACGCCGTTGCGGGGAATCGCTCGCTAACGGGAATTCATCACAGCACCGGTATTCGGTCACAGGAGAAGCGGGGATCGCCTGGCCAACCAACTCCTCATGACGCGGGCGAGCAAATCTATCTATCTAGGCAGAATCGCCACCCGGGACTCGCGGATTCGTGCCGCACTGGCGCATCGAGCAACGCGCTTCCTGCGCACCCTAGGCCGCACCGTGCCGAGCGGCGCGCAGAGAGGCGAACGGAACGCAAAACGGAGAGAGCAGGGGAGGGGCGGGTGGGGAAAGGAGGAGGAACTCACGGCGTCCTCCATGGTGGTCCGCCATCCCTGCATGGAGGCGAGGCCGTAGCGGACGCGGGCGCCGTCGCCGTCGGCGGTCTGCTTCTCCGTCTTGGGCGTGCTGAGGTACGTCCCCATGGCGCCCTAGCCCTCGAGCCCGGCGGCAGGTGCGTCAACCAGCAAACACCCCGGCCCGCGCGATCGCGGCAATTGCGGCCTCGCGGCGCGGGGGCGCGATTCGGCGGATGAGGTGAGGTGCGGGGGTGGGGAGGGACTCACTGCGGTTGCGGCGGGCGGGCGGTGGAGCGGACGCGGAGGAGGAGGAGGAGGGTGGAGCGTCCCTCCTCCGTATTTGTATGGAGGTGGCTTTCCGTCGCCGCGGCGCGGGGGAGGGAGGGAGGGAGAGGAGGTGGGGTGGGGGATTCGGGGAAGATGTTGCGTATCTACTCTCCGCCTTTTCTATTCACCGCCAGCTCCCCGGATCGCCTCCCTGCCGGCCGGCTTCAGCCTTCCCCCTCCCCGCTCGCTCCCCCTCTCTGTCGTGGACGGTTCCGATCTCTCTGCTTCTCCCTCCGCCCACGCCTCCCCGGACTAGTAAAATCAAACCGGCACCGGCATGCTAGTTGCGGTATGCGGTTGGTTTTGGATCTGGTGGCCCGTGTGCAACGGGGGTAAATCCAACTGTGCCTTTCATTCTTTAAATTCAGATGCCATGTTTTTTTTAACACAGGACCGACGCAAGCGTTTATACATACGCGCATACATTCATCAACGCACACACGGACACCCTATCCCTATGAGCACATTCGGGAGACCGAGCCGGCATATCTTCTTGAGATTTACGAAGTCACCATGGGCGCCTCGTTGTCGATGGAAACGTTTTCTCCCACTAAAAGCGCATCGCCGAAAATCCTGAAATACATCCAGAAATAATGCAAGCACCATAACTCCTCAAATACCCTTCAAATACATTATTATGAATGAACTAAAGAAACATAAACATTCTTATCAAAATTAAAAAAACACATCCAATTCCTTCGGGTGCTGAAGTCTTCTTTCTGCCGCATCCATCGGCAGTGCGCTGTGACTAAAGCTCGTTGCCGCCTCTGCATCTCCGTCCTAACGGAAATGTATGCCAACGTCTCATGACCGTCAATCGAAGACAAAAGCTAACTTTATTTGTAATCATACAACCATCAGACCAAAGCCTTGGGATCCCCGCCTCCTCTCGTCATCGGAGTGACATACAAAGGAAGAGGGGACCCGTGGACTCGCTAGGGAAGAAGGTACTCCCTCCGTTTTTATTTACTCCGCATATTAGAGTTGACTGAAGTCAAACTTCGTAAAGTTTGACTAAGTTTACATAAAAGATGTAAATATTTACTATAAGAAATTTATATGATGTGAAAGTACATTCAATAATGGATCTAATGGCATTGATTTGTTATTGTACATGTTAATATTTTTGTCTATAATACAAAGCTTGACTTTGACCAAACCTAGGCTCCGTTCGGAATCCCTTCGCTCCGTAACTCCACCGTGGAGCGGAGCGACATACAGTACAAATACTGAGAGCGGCAAACTGGCTGCTCCGCGCGCTCCGCTTTCTGATGACGGAGCGGTGGATTGCCGAACACAACGCTAATACGTGGAGTAAATAAAAACGAAGTGAGTAGATGGTCGCCACCCTGTACACCTAGGTCATGGAGCACGGGAAGTGGAAATGATTTGTTCCTTTCGTATTACCCAATCATTGCTGATGCCATGCAAGTAAGTAAATCTTCATTTTCATTTAAGTTGAGCTGGAGCCAACGACAACGGCGGGGGTGCCTTGACCTAGCCAGACATGGTAATACCATGGTAATGGGGATGATGGTTCACGATGTAGGTAGGGACACCGTCGTTGAGGAAATTGGCACGATGTGGTGGGGGTTAGAAAGGTGAATGATCAGTGGTAGCAGTGCTCGAGTGAGGCGACGATGTAGCAAGACTGGTTGTGTATGGGAAGACAACCGGTTGGACCGTGTAGGGAGGCCGAGGGGGTGAGGGGCAGGTGTTGCGGAAGTAGGCGCACACTCAAGCGGTCCACTAAGGAGTAGGGTGCTTTGGAGGTCGACCACCATGAAAGCCATTTTTAAAAAATATAAAATTCAAGCTTTTCAATTTAAAAAATTTCTGAAAAAACATACATGTACACATGGATGTAATGTATATATGTCTGTAAAACATCCTTGATGAAATACCTTGAAATACGAGCTGCCTAACAAAATTATGGACTTTGAGAATGAATAGTGCATGTGTTGGAAAAGCCACATATTTTTAATGTATTCTGTCCTGAAAATTTACACACATAAATTATGTCCCTAGATATATGTGTATTTTTATTTATAAAAAATTGAAATGCAAATATATGAATTTTGTTTTCCATATTTAGCCTCCATGGAGCCCTTCCTCCATTCAGCAATTCCCTCGACTAAAAAATACAACCTTTGTTTCTAAATATAAGAGATGTTTCTTACCTTTAGAAACAGAGGATGTAGTACGTACGCCTATAAAGTTAGAGCAAGTATAATAGTGATCTTATAACCCGCTTACATGACATTTTTGCCTATGTGGAGAAGAGAGATATGAAAAAGTAAGGGGAGTGGGCTCTCATGCAAGAGCCTAACTATATGCGCATTCCTAGGTAAATGTAATAAGAGCATCTCCAGCCGTTCACCTCCAAGGGGGTTTGAAATATCGTCGCCCGGGGACGAACCAGCGCTAAAATCGGCGTGGGGGTCATTGGGTTTCCGGCCGCCGCCCCCAGGCGCCGATTTCGGCCCACTTTTGGCGCAAATTTGCCCACTTTTCAGCCCACTTTCGGCACGGATTGGCCCGCTATCGGCGCAAATTGACTAATTTCTGCCCATATTCGTCGTGCTTCGACGCAAATTCAGCAGAAACTATTTTTTAATCACATAATTCATCACAGGAAATCAACAGAAATCAAATAGTTCAATACAAATTATATAGTTCGACAAATAAAAACTCATATTTCATCACACATCGAGCTAGGCATTGCCCTTGAGCCTCCATAAGTGCTCCACCAGATCCTGCTGCAATTGTTGATGCACCAGTGGGTCTCGGATCTCCTGACGCATATTGAAGAAGACCATCCATGTTGCCGGTAGGTGGTGATCAACTTGGGCAAAAGGACCCTACCTGTAATATGGTTCAGTGTCAAACACTGGCTCTTCCTGCTCGCTCTCAATGATCATGTTGTGCAAGATGACACAACAAGTCATGATCTCCCACATTTGATCTTTCAACCAGGTCTGAGCGGGGTACCGGACAACAGCAAATCGAGATTGGAGCACACCAAATGCCTGCTCGACATCCTTCGTGCAAGCCTCCTGAACCTTCGCAAAGTGGGAGTTCTTGCCTCCTGACGCAGGGTTTGAGATAGTCTTCATAAATGTGGACCGTCTCGGATAGATGCCATCTGCTAGGTAGTATCCCTTGTTGTAGTGCCGCCCATTGACCTCGAAGTTCATCGGAGAAGAATGTCCTTTAACAAGCTTGGCAAAGACAGGAGCACTGCAGTACATTGATGTTATTGTGAGTTCCTGGGATACCAAAGGAGTGCAAAATCCATAGGTCGTGTGTGGCTACTGCCTCAAGTACCACACTGCAACCGCCTTTGACGCCTTTGGACATCCCTTTCCAAGCAAATGGACAATTCTTCCATTTCTAATGCATGCAGTCGATGCTTCCAAGCATCCCTATCCTCTTGCTACATTCTGTGCTAGGATCTGAGCAGTGTCTTCAGCATTGGGTGATCTCAAGTATTACGGTCCAAACACTGTCATCACTGCCCTGCAGAATTTGTAGAAACACTCAATGGTCGTGGACTCGGCCATGCATCCATAGTCTTCCAGTGAATCATCGGGAGCTCTCTATGCAAGCATCCTCATAGCTGTCGTGCACTTCTAGAGTAAGGTGAATCCAAGTGTGCCAGTGCAATCCTTCTTGCATTTGAAGTAGCTGTTGAACTCTAGATGGAATTCACAATCCTGAGGAAGAGCTTTCGGCTCATCCGATAACGACGCCGAAACACTTTGTCGCCGTGCAGTGGAGCGTCAGCAAAGTAGTCGGAGTAGAGCAAGCAATAGCCTTCTAGTCGATGCCGATTCTTTGGTTTCAGCCGGCCTGGCGCCGAGCCACCTCGCCGCGGCTTTGCATTGTTCGCGAGTAGGCCGGCCAGGGTGGCGAGGACCTTGAGATGCTCTTCTTCCTGGACGTCGGCATCGGCTTCCTCCTCCAGCAGCGCCGCGAGCGCCTCCTCGTCGTCTGAGTCCACAGCCGAGCAGACAAATCGCCGAACACCTGGCGGGCGTGGTTGGCGCACAGCCGCCGGTATCCCTCCTTGCGTAGCCGGAGCACTGGAAAACTCGCCCAGGTAGGCGGCGGAGGATGGCGCGGCTGAACCCTCTCTCTTTCCCGGCGGAGGAATGTCCTATCTAGTGGCGGTGGGGGGTGGGCGGCGCCGGGATCGGCAAGGCGGCGGGAGGGCATGCGAGCGGGGGGGGGGGGGGGAGGGGGCGAATCTGGACGCAAAAGATGCCTTTTCGCCTGACAGTGTGGTCGAGACGCGATTTTCCCTTTCGTCGGAGCCCCCAAGCGCCCCCAGTGAGCTTGGGTTCGGCCTGGGATCGCCGGGCCCAAAAACGGGCCGAGCCGGTGGATTTCGGCGTCTTGGGGACGCGACTGAAGGGTTTTCTCGGCGGTGGCGCGAAAAATGTCGCCCTGGGGGCCTGTTGGGGACGCGGCTGGAGATGCTATAAATGTGAAGAAAGAAATAAAAAGATGAAAAAAAAATACTAATGCAATAGCCAACCTTATAACCCACACTGTTGTATGAGTGCATCTAGATGATAATTATAGATGATATGACTGTTTCTTATAGTCATCAGTTGTCTATATTATTAACCATGCTTTTATAGACACTGGCGGGCATCTGCCCCGAGGTTATTCCTATGACCAGACTACGCAGCCTGGGAGGGATACTGTAGGAGCAGCATCGACTGACTAGTCAGCGTGACTCTGAAATACTCGCCAACGGACTGGGATCAGGTGACATGCGCTACGGTGACATGCACTGTAACATGCGGCTTAAATTCAAATTTAAACATTGCGAAAAAATTTGAAAAAAAATCATCCATGTTCACAACACATACTAAGATATCTCCTAAAAATTTCAGATCAAAATTCGAAACATACATCGACAAATAAAAAAGAAAAACTCAGAAGTGAATAGTCTACAGAGAACCATTCGGGAATTATTCATGACAGATTTCTTTTTTTTTCTTGATGTATGTTTTGAATTTTGATCTGAAATTTTTAGGGGTTATCTTAATATGTGCTGTGAACATGCATAATTTTTTTCAGATTTTTTGGCAATGTTTAAATTTGAATTTGGGTCGCATGTCACCGTGCATGTCATCGTAGCGCATGTCATCTGATCCCAGTCCCTCGCCAACACAATTGTCGTATTATTAATGGCCTCTTTGATTTCATAGGATTCTGAAGACGTGACACTATAATGCCATGACCACTTCAAGTATACAGAAATGTGTGTGCTACGTACTTCGTCAGATTTCTTTAGAAAAAGAAGGCGGAGGATTCTTTACGAAAGGCTTAAATCCGCAGGAAACAATCTTTTAGCACGGATTAAACAGAAAAGAATCCTGCGGAATTCATATGACAATCCTCCCTGTGCCAGAGAGCTCTGTGAATGAGAGGACTGTTCCATAGTGCCGACCAGTACATTTTGTACATTTGGAAGCTCTTTTTATTCCCCCCTAATAACAACTGCTACACCTCTGATGAGGACACCCGCATCATTCTCATTCCGTCTCGTCGCCGTCCAACCCATGCCCCCCACGTACGTCGGTCGCCGCTGCCGACCAGGCGGCACATCGGCTCATGGATTTATCTTCCTGTCCAAAAGTCAAAAAGGAAAAAAAAACTTAACTGATGATGGAACTGAAAGAAATATCAGCCCGCATTTGAGAGCTTAAACTGAAAAGGACTCTCCCAACTCCCATGCTCGTCGCAGGCTCGGAGCCGGATCCTCAAACTTAGAGAAGGAAAGTCACTGTGCTACAATGCTTGTCTAGTGCAAAATGAAGAAGGAATGTTAGGGACTATTAGAAGGTTATTTACTTTTGGTAATTACTGTAGATATAAAAAATCCAAAATTAATTTTATCTCACCATGAACTTGTTTGTATGTAATTACTATGAATGTACATACTAGATTTGTAATTTAAAAATTATTTAAAGTTATTTTAGCCTTAATTGTATGAATTAACAGAAGGAAAGTCAGGGTACGGTAGCTTCTCTAACATTCCTTGAGTATGTTAGAGGATCCAGTTCCTGCAGGCTCACGTCAGCTAGCTAAGCTAAGCTGGGACTTTTGGCTGGTTGACACGTGTCATCGATAGTTATTCCATCTGTCGACCCTGCGGGCGTAGTGGTTGGTGAGCAAACAGCACCATTGGTGATGAGTTCGACGATGGTTACGTGCGTGCGTACGGAGCACTTGCTTTAAAACACCTGGCAGTGGAGGATTAGTGTCTGCTGCAATGATTCAGCCGGTGCCCTTTTTAATGAGAACCAAAATTCCAACATCCTACGTGCTACCCCAACCTGAGTATACTTGTTCTAATGTTTTGTTCAAACAGATAATGCTAAGTTAGTAGTAATTCAGATTCTGACGCCATATTCTTATTTTGATGCTGATAGATGGTGTCTGGCTTGACACATTACTCAGATGTAAACAAAGTACAAATCTTTGCAAGAGTAATCAAACATGAGATCGTCTTTATAGATAATGTAACTGTTGCCAACATATCTTGGCGCATTGTCTGGTCCATCCCATAGGTGCAGCATGCCTAATTCTAAATAATGACATAATGTCAAATCCAAAATAAAAAAGAGCAAAGTAGCTGCCTATGATAGATTGCTATTTGATTGGACAGCATAAAGACCCAAGCAAGGAATAGTAATAGCCCATGTCAATAGAGTCACAACTATACATTCATTATAGAGAATAGAAGGTTCACAACTATACATTCATTACAGAGGATAGATGTTTAATATAACAGAAGCAAGTCAGAATCCAAAATAACAAAGAGCAGAGCAGCCACCCTTTGATAGATTCTATTTGATCACAAAGGCATAAAGACCCCATTCATAGCATACAAATGGTTGTGCACAACAATAAGTTCACTACAATATACCAAAAGCAAGAGATACGTCATAACAACAGAAGTACATCGAAAGGTGTAGCGGATGCCGATGCGTCTTAAGCTCGTAGCAAGCACGCAACTTCCCATGCAGAGTATATGTCCTGGCAAGAAGAGAAAAGGAGGTGGAGCACCACAATACATAATTTATAAGACTAAAGAGGACTACAATATCACAATAATTCGAAGGAGCAATTGTGCCTACTCATGATCTCAACAGATGCGACTTTGGTACATATATTTCTTCCATCATTTTTCATTTGAATAATCACGATCTTAAAATTATGTCGGTGCAGTTTGGTTATAATCAAATCAATCAACCAGCTATGCAAGTATGATAGTTATCAACAAAGAGGTACTAAAACCAAGGTATAGTCAACCTACAGGATAATTAAGGCCCTGGCTTTGATTAATGTAGTAGCCACGACCGACAACCATGTCAACAATAATTTTCTACTTGATCTCCTAAAGAGTCCTGGTTCAATGATATAGAAAAGGTTACACATGTGAAAACTAACACCTTTTTAAATTAAAGCATGGGGTGGTCATATTTCACATACTTGTAAATTGCTTTCATATCATCTGGAATCTCTGTGATCTTTTGGACAGAGACAACTTTGTAGATAGTATTATTTTTCAGGACAGCAGACCAGATATAAAGTTCAGTAGTGTGTCGATTCGTTTCAAAGGATGCAAAGAACAAACTGCCGAGTAGGGTGGCTCACCCGCTGCTGTAGGCGTTGCTTGGAGGTGCTGGCAAATGGACGGGTTGTATTGGCCACCGGATCCAGCGCACGCGCAAGCTCGACGGGGAGCAGCGGTGCGAGAGCTTCGATGTCGCGGTGGCTCACCTCTTCCTCGTTGGGATCCTCAGCGCACACCTCGTCTTCCGCCGCCAATAGAGAACTACAGACTATACGTATACAATGTGATTGGCAAGAGCTAATACTAAGTAGGATTAGTTAACTACTTTGATAACCATCACAACTTGCCAACGTTCTTAGACTATCCAGATTTCTGAAAGTAAATACCATGTGTAATTCATATAATGGTGCATCACCCAGAAATCTTTGATGTGTCCTTCAAGAATATTAAAGCGGCTGAACTGGGCAAGAATCTTCCTTCAAGTACTTCCAGAAGGAAGATTTCAATAGCAATCTTGAAATAGTTCTGGTGTGATATATTTGAAACCTTCAAGCACCATTTTTGCTAATATAACTGAAAGCTTACCAAGAAGAAAAATACTAAAATCAACTTAGGTTGCCAGTCAAATGTACAGCCCAACCATGATTATTTTTGTAGCAGCACAAAGAACTAAAAGGTGCCACTTCCATGCAGCCAATAATTTTAAATTAGATGCCCAAAACATATGTGGATTAAACTTCCTTAAAATAATGGTGATGCAAGCCTTCCTAATGCAGTTGCGGCATGGCTTGCTCAAATTCTCGCTTCTGGCTTACCTCCTTCGACCAGTTAGATTTATCATTTTTCTTCATTTATAAATACCCATAGTGACACAACAACATCTCGACTATGCTACAGCTATCATAGTGGTCTACAAATTACAGATTCGTATATGTATTTTGTTGTCGCCTCAAGTAGTTTTAGATTAAAATCCTGATTCAGAACTACAGCTAAACTGGAGCGAGCGGTAGATTTCTTAGTCTGGTAATCTGATTTGGTAGTGCTTATACATCAAAAATTTGTTTATCGACAGAAAAACTATGTTATGCATTATTTACAAAAAAAATTGTTTTCGTATAGGGTCAGAAATACATTTCAGCATCCAAAGCAATAAGAGAGAAATAATTTCAGTATAATCAGTACAGAGCAACAATATCTGAATTTCTTGTCAGTCAAAAGTAATAATATATGGAGATAATCTATCTTGCATGTGGCGCAACATTAAATTTAGCAGATCTCAAAACCAGACATGAATGTACTGAGTATAAAGGACATACCAGAACCATATATGAAGTAGAAAGGAAGACGCTGGAGTGACAAGTGGGTTCGAGCTAGGCACATTTCAACTTTCTGTAGTTAAGCTGGAAAAACACCATAGTTGTTCACTATTTATCATCAATGGAAAGCAGCCATATGCAACGCAGGAATCATAATCATATTTGTTCATATCCATAGACAAATACAAAGCAGAAAATATCAAAGGAAAGCAACCGTATGAAATGCATATCACAAGACACGGGATTTCGGTCAAGTGGCTTTCAAGGGACCTCCATTGTGCAAAATGATAAGGAATTGAGCTTGACATATGAGAGAGAGGGAGAAGGAGAAATGGACCTGTAGATCATCAGCAGTACGATGTCCTTAACGGCACCATCTGGTACGTGGTGGTGGCGGCTTGCACTCTTCCTAGCCAGTACCTCACCAGGTAAGGCAAGTCATGACCTTGTCCGGCTCTAGCAGCGACCTGCAAGCCAAGAAAATGGAAAGATCAGCGGTCACACACACAGAGGCTTTGTAATGGTTATTGATTAGAGTCATTTCTAATTAGGTGGCTTCGTAATGGTTATTGATTAGAGTTATTTCTAATTAGACAAAACTCAATAGTATTTGTTCTGTATAGGCAGCAAATAATAAAAAGAATTCCGCGGTAGTTTTAGTTTTGTTTCCCACAGTTTCTATGCGGGCTGCCAATACAATAGTCAGTGCGTGAGTGGCGATCCCGATGGGGCACAGAAGAGCAGACACAGAGAAACAGAGTAACAATTTAAAGCTAGAAAATCCCGTAAGTGACTTTCATAATGCAAAACCGTTGGAACTAAAAACACATGTTATAGTTTGAAGCAAAGAAGCAACATAGGCATCAGAGCCATCATTGTTTTAATTACTAAAGTGGCGTCAAATAAAGAACCCGCAGAAATGGCACACCAATAATTCGTCAAGCGGCTTTGGCTCATCACACTCGGTCACCAACACGATATAACCCTGAGGTATTATTTTACTTACATTCTTAGTGAACTGATGACAAATCAAAGAGATAAAGTTGTAAACTGCATATAGTTCAAGAAATATGAATTGTACAAAGCAACTCACTAATTTGAGATGTGCTTCGTCCTTTGAAAGCAAAAAAGGAGAAAGTTTTTGAGCTATATTTTGCAGGACAGGCAAAAATAATTAAATTTGATTCAATTCAAATTTTTTTATATCAGCATCAAATCGTTGCTCACATTCCTCCCAACGAAGACCAACAATAACACACAAATGTTAAAATGGAGTGATTACCATGGCAACAACTGCCAGAGCCTCGATCCTATCCATCCCATTCATTTGGATGTATATACAGGACGTATACGGGCATGCTGTCCAAAGTGTAAGTTATAATATCTACAAACATAATAACAAATTTAAGTAACCAAGAGAATCCGCCAGATTGAAAGCGCTCACGGTAAATAACATTTTTGGTGTCTCAATTGCAGATCTTACTTCAATTTCACTAACTGAATGGCCAACAACAAGTATTTCGCTCATTTATCTATAAGAATATACATAGTTTTCAAGGGTTGTATCCTTACATAATCATTTGTATCTATCTTCTAAACCCCTTAAAAAAATATAGGAAGAATAAGTTTCCAAGAGTACTCCATAAACTGGAGCATGCCAAACTATTTACTCGCCATGGCATTTTCGTCGTTTCACTCGCACGGGGTATAAAAGGCCGGCTCCGCCCGTGGTGAAATCCTAGCCGGCTCCTCTCCCGCTCGCTCTGCCTCCTCCTTCCCACCCACGCCTCCCTCTCCTCCTTCCCCGCTGCCGCCCGGCCTCCTCCCCACCCGCCGCCGCCCAACCTCCTATCCACCCGCGCCTCCCTCTCCTCCTTCCTCGCCGCCGCCCGGCCTCCTCCCCACCCGCGCCTCCCTCTCCTCCTTCCACCCCCGATTTGGCGCCGCCAAACCCTAACGCCCCGCCCCTGCCCCGCCTCCCACGGCAGGGAAGGAGAAATGGCGAGGCGAGGTAAAGGCGACGGCGTATGGGACGCGGCGCGGGTGGCGTGGCCCAGGGGGTCGGCCTCCTCCTGCCCTACGCCTCTCTCCTCTGCCCCCAGCGGATAGTCGCGCCGCTCCTCTTCCTCTCCCGCGTCCGTCTCGTCGGCGGCGGCGACTTGCAGGCAATAGGCGAGTCCCTATAGGGGAGAGAGAGAGGATGAGGGCGTCTCGCGCTCGCTTGTGACCCTCAGCCGTGGCTAGGGTTTCGGGTTGGGCATTGCCTTCGTCGCCGGCGCAGCTCTGGTGGACTCCGGCGGCTCCTCTTCGTCTCCTCCCTCGCCCCCACGCGAGGCAAAGAAGAAACGAAGCACCTCACCTGGCTCCTCAGAACTCAGGCACTTTTGTATTTTTAGGACTTGCTCATATATTTATGTCTAGCTAGGTTCCTGCAAATTGTGTTTAAGAGATGTCTAGATCTAGCTAGGCTCCAATAGAGTAGATTTTTTTGATGTCCTTTTAGGTTTGTTGGCTACCTTGGCTGTTTTTGCATGGGAAGTTTGTTTGTTCCTATCCAATAGATGCTCATATCTAGCTAGATTCCAAGATTGTTTTGTTGTCTTTCTTAAGTTGTTTGGTACCTTCTTTTTTCTTTGGTGTTGATGGGGGCAGATTTATCATATAGTTCTTTTGCTATTTGCAGATAATTTTTTTGTTCTATATAGAAAAACTAAAACTACTCCTTTTAGGCTATCTAAGGGTCTGAAGTGACTAACATTGTAATTAGCGTGTGTAAGTATTTATGCTACAATGCTCCCATTTTTCCAATCATAACTCTTGCTCCAAAATGCACTTTCAAAGAGGTGGTTGAGGCAGAGGTTGTTCTGCTATGCCCCTGAACGTTGTAGTGTCGGGCTGCATTATTTTCTTGTTTTGTATTCTTACTATTCTACCTCCCCATTTGAAGCTGCTTGAATCTAGGGTGATTCTTCCTTTTGTTTACATTGTAAGCTCTTTCGCCATAAGTTGACTGCGGTTTTTACCACATCTGTTAGGATGGCTTTATTTTTCTTTTCTGGTGGGGAATGGAAGGATCGGGTTAACTATTTACTTGCAATCAAGGACGTCGTCAACATGTAAGTTCAAAAGAACATATTTTAACATATTCCTGCTATATACATTTTATTTCCTCTCTGCTTCCTTCAAAATCAACGATGGAGACCTTGGCCCTCTCTGATTTTGAAGGAACCATAGAGGAAATATACAAAGCATATAGCAGCAATAGTTAAAGACGTTCTTTTGAACTTACATGGCTATTTTTTCTGCAAACATGCCAATCTACTTCCATCGTATCGACCTTAATTTGTACCTTTTCATAGATGTACATTTGATTTTGAGCAAGTAGGGAGGCACTATATGATAGCATACAACAAGAAATAGTAAAAGATTGTTACCATCCATGGGACTAACAAAAAATAGAAATTAGAATTATCCGATTGTCCTTATCATGCAAGTTGTAGTTGCGAATGGGACTAACAAAAATTAGAAATAGCATGCAGTACGCTAACCAACATCAAATCAAGTAACTATTCAACTAACATAAATGAGAGATAAAGAGAGTATTTTCACCTCGAGATTAAACCATCAGAATATGGTTGTGGTGATGCCGTTCATAGATCCGCCTGCCCGCCCGTCGTCCAGAAGGTAGCAACAAAACAAAATAACCTCAAATGCTTACTTAGCAAGGAAATAAATTACAAAGCCAACAAAACACACATCCTTCAAAATTCACTACATTTAGTCTGGTGTGTGATCCAAAAAATGCAGGGGTGACTTGGGGAAAGCTTCAGCACAAACTAAAGAAAACAAAATGAAATGGCCGCTCAATGGCTCGGATTAACCCAACAACTTAATCACAACAGTCGAAAAGGTGTCTATGGATGCAGACAACAACATGGGACATGCTACCTCAGACACCCTTTACATGAACAATCCAACATTATCTCCAAATAACACTCAAAAAATCCTGTAGCATTATTATTTGTAGCATGTAAGAAAAAATAGCTGCAACTGGTAACTTGTGGAAAAATAGAAGTAATAGTATCACACCGAATTAAAATAAGCCATTCAACCGTTAACTTGCTGGGAGCGAGTCTTTCTAGTATAACAAAGTGCAACTTACTTAACCAGATTAAATCAAGGACCAACAACAAACAATAAAAGATCAAGAACAACTTAAATGCAATAAAGGTATGAGAGACAAGAAATCTTTGCATAAGACAACTGTAAACACTGGAGCATAAATAAGCAACACCTTTAAATACAAATAAAAGGGTTCAAGGTTCATTGCATAGTGGGCTCAGATTCTCCTTTTCTTGATCATATAACCTACCCCCGTCATCTCTTATCACCAGATCAATCTGTTTACACAGTGGAGCTGCCCTGGTTATCACTCAACAAGAATGACCATCCAAGGACAGGACAACATGTATCACAAGATCAAAAAGAATTCTAGAGACAACAGGGAGGATTCAACTTGATACCCACAAGTGCCTCAATTGCTCAAAGGCACACTTATTTCAACCATGATTAATCATCATGGCCCTAAAAAGAATGGCTTCCGACCGGCCGGCTACAGTGCCCTCGGCGGGTCACTAGAATTACACGTGGTGGCACGAACGAGAGGTAACTAAATTAAAGTCCAGGGCGCGAGAGGACTCTTCGCCTGCCAAGAAAGCTCAATTATCATGGACATGCAGTACCAAGAGAAACACATCCTTAATCAGGTATGAGCTTAAGGATATATCAGTACTGGCAAAATAGACACATCCTTAAACAATATGAACCAACAATGCTAAAATAGACCATCTGATGTTGAATGAGCATGTGACGACAAAACAAACTTGTCCTCATACAAATACTATGAGCATGTTGCTCCTTCATCCTCAACTAAAAATGAATCAATGCAGATGAACATTTTTTAGCTTAAACGCAGAAGGACATTCAATTACAACACTAAGCTTCCAAGATATTATACACCCTTGATAACTAAAGTTTCATTAGTATAACATGTAAATCAATAGGAACAAAATATCGATGTTGAATCACACGAAGCATCAAGAGTAAGCATTCGAGAAGAACACACACTGCCCAAGCCCAAACTGAACTGCGGGTGTTCATCCAATTATATGGAAACAACTTAGAAGGGAGGACGATTCGCTATACCTGCGTTGTGCAGAAGCGGGCGAGGTTGATGGCGTCCATTCCTTCTTCTGGCCAAGCACATCCACCTAAGATGTTAAACAATGTCAGCTTGTGCTACAAATCAACAACAAATAACACAGTGTAAGTACGATGCATGAACCAAACCATCCCTTGACCACACATGCACCCATCGAAGCCATTCATTTTCCAGGGCTAATAAGCAGGTACTCGTACAGTTCAAAGCAGAGAATCAAACATGTATAATCCAATCTAATAAGCAGTAAGTCATACATTTCAAAGCAGATTATCAAACACGCATAAACAAATCATCCATTTCGAAGAAAATAACACATCAAGACTCCTAAAAAGATAGAAAGATTGCTAACTGCAGGGCATGTGGTACATCGAATTCGAGTGGACGGCGAAGAAGAGCACCTGAGATGGATACCCACAAGGTAGGCCAGCCAATTCCGAAGAAAGCAATGTGGGAGAGAGACAGTGACCTAACCAGCTTCCATGCAAGGTAAAGGAAGTGCTTCTCAAAGTTGTAGTTTCTCTTGGCGGAAACTTCATAGTACTACGGGTTCTTCTTCCTGTGGAATGTGACCACTTTGTTAAAGAACTATCATAACAGAGGCGATCAACGACATGGATAAATAACTCTGGAGGGGCACGACAACATTCAGGCAAAATATATGAACCCCAAACACAGTGCAAGCAACACAATCACTGCCATCCAATGGGCAACATTGGAAATAGAAATAACATACATAAGTATGCCACCATAATGCTAATAGCTAGATCAACGACATATATGTGTGGAACTGGCATTAACAACAAATAGAACAGTCGACTATTAAGTCTACATTATTCTTCCGGCCAATTCCAATCTGGATAACAAAAGGAAACTGTGGTTAACATCACCCACACACTCTCTCTCTCCCTCTCTCTCCCTCTCTCTCTCTCAGTGCAACTAAATATGGCACTTCAGATTCTGAAATCACCAAGGTCATCCAAAAGATTCATTGCTTATAACAGTACACAATAACAAAGAAATTTGCAATTGGGACAGAGCTGACCTACTGCTACTACTCCCTGCTGCCATAGTGGCATTCATTGATGTTCAATGCAAGTAGCAAGCAATCAAGCACAATAGAGTAAGCACAAAGTAAAATAGAGATAAGAGAAAGAAAGAAGAGGCTACCAGTGTGCACTGGAAGCTGGAGTATGGAGAGGATGAGATCTTTGCCACCCCTCACCATGCACAGCCTCCCCTTCACCCAACCCCATCCCAGTCCATGCCTCCTCCCTTCGCCGCCACCACCAATCCATGCTGGAAGCCTAGGGTTTGCACGAGGAAGGTCAGGGGTGCTAAGATCAGCACGCCGACACCGACCCTGAGCCCCAAGCAACAACAACAACTGGAGCAACCACCCCATGCCGTTGTCGATCCTCTCTATAGGGTGATGTTCATGATCCCCACATCCACCGCCACCGCCACTGGCCATGTTACCTGGGCCAAGAGGAGGGAGCCGAAGAAGCCGTCGATGAGAAGAGGGAGCACGAGAGGAGCACTAGGGGAGCCGCAGCCGCATCCGCATCAACCCGCCGCTGCTACTCCTGGCTCCGCCACCCTTCATCACCGAGAGCGGCTAGCACAAGGGAGGGCCGCCTGCGATTCCGTGGGGAGGAGGAGGGAGGCGCGATGGGGATGAGAAGCGGGAGGAGGAGGACGAGCGGCGAGAGGGGAGGAGCCAGAGGTGGCGGCCGGAGGGGGGAGGAGGCAGAGATGGCGGCGCGGGGGCGAGAGGAAGAGGGTGGGGAGCCGCGGCTGGGAAGAGGGGAGGGGGCGCGAGTGCGGGAGGAGGCGGAGACTAGGTCATCTCCAGAGGAGCCAATGTGATTTATACCCCCTGCGAGTGAAATGACGAAAATGCCCTCGGCGGCCACCCAATTTTACAGGCGGTGGCACGAAACGGGGTAACTATTCATTTCAGCAGTAACTTTTCTTTGATCCGACGGACGAGGTCATCCAGCGGCTCGATCCGACGGCCTGAATTCCATCAAGCGAACCGATCCAACGGCCGAGAGTGCCTGAGCTCTGAGAGAGCTCGGTGGAACATCCTTCTCTTATCTCTTGATATACAGATCGCATACAGATATACTTTCTCTCGCCGGTCTTGTTGGCCCCCCTCGTGTAAAAAACAAGTACTACTACTCATCTATTTCTTCAATATAAGTAACTGAGGGAGTATACATGGAGTATATTCTTCTCATTTAAAAAATGGATCCTCGGAGCTTTAGGCATTGTTTGTTTGAGTTTTTGCTTCTCTTTTGCACTTTGGCCAAAAGCCATAGTATCTCTTAAATATGTGCTTTTAGAGCTTTTATGGCTTTTGAAGCTATCAAAAGCCATAAAAACTCCAAAAACACCTATTTAGGAGCTTTTATGATTTTTTGGTCAAAATGAAAAAGTTGTTTGTTTGAGTTTTTTGTTTCTGCTTTTGCAGCCTTTTCACTTTAACTAAAATAACAAAAAATTCATACATAGGGTTTTTGCCTTCGACTTTTGGCTTATACCACCGTATAACAATATTGATACATAAGGCAAGAACCGAAGCCAAAAGCCCCTATTTAGGATTTTGTTTTTGGCTTTTAAGCCAAAATGAAAAGGCTGCAAAAGCTGAAACATGAGCACAAATAAACAGGACCTTAGCATCCCCTGTGGCTTACGATGTTGCAGTAATCTTTTTTATTCGGGGTCCTGGGATGATTTTTGACAAGGGGGAACTTCCAACACATACGTCTCGCTGTAGGTTTGGGGGCAATCAACGGTGGAGAATGCAGGTCACAGGAAGAGGCACGGAGGGAAATGACATGCTTCGTAATTACCCGCCACACCAGCAACCGAAAATGAGGTATGGAGGAAGCCCCTTGAACCTTTTCTTTTCTAACATAACATACAATCTCAACTGCTTAAAAAAATCATCACACATCTAGAAAAATACGAGCACTAGCGTAGCGCCAAACTTAGAACTTAAACTCCGATGAGCTGGTGCCATCACAAGGAATATAAACCATCTAAACTACGCTCAATTTGCAATCCCCTTGAACTGTTGGTACGGAGATGATCTTTGGAATCCCACATGTTGCAGTAATCTTTTTTCAGAACCCGTTTATTATAGGCTCATCTGCCTGCCTGCTTTGGAGATGCTCTCGCATGACAAATCTAGAAACAATCCGATGTCTCATGCATGCATGTTTAGCTCTCCCCAGTTTCCTCCCCTGACATAACTAATCAACGGGCTGGAAATCCTTTGGGGGCTCCTTCGTGGTGTGCTTCTGCATGCACGCGAGATCATATCCTGGGGGATTCTGTCGCCATGTGCGTGGCCCAATTAACAATCGCCCCAGCTGCCGACCCTGAGCATGGCCACTGAGTTAATCGCCCATGCGAACCTGTCGGATTTCCCCGCCCTTAATCTGCAAGATCGCGCGCGCACGGTGTCCTCGCACCGGCAGCTGCTCGTCACTAGTTAATGGCGATGGTGGGCTTTGACAACGGTGTTTGGGTCGATTGGCTTGGCTGGCCCCCCTGCTGTGGTGTGGTGTGGTTTGGTGGGTGCGGGATGTCCGGACGTGGGCGGAGGATTTAGAAGGATCCTCCGCGCGGATTAACAAGCTGCTCGTTTGTATTTTATATAATGGACACTGACGGCGTTGCTTACGTGCGTGCATGGGAACAATATCTAGCAACTGGCCGCAGAGGACGGGAGGAGACGGAGCAAGGTGGAGATTGCCCACCATGGGTGCGGGATACGCTGCGTATTATCTTCTGACATGAACAGGGATTAGGGGAATACACTGTGCGTGCATCGTACGTGAGTTTTTTCCTTTCTGAAATTATTATTTCTCTTTTCCCACAAGAAAAAATGTCATCATCATCTTCTTCTTCTTCTTCTTCTTCTTCTTTCCCTTAGCGCACCTTCTACCCTTTTCCCTTGGCGTCGACATTCGGGTGTGTGGTGTGCGTAGGGTGGGTTAGCAACTGTAGGGAGCTCCTATTGTCTTGTCTATTATTAAGTGCTGTAAGCGTCAGTTCGCGCCGCTGGGCTTGAACTCCTGGCGTCAAGTCGACGCCCACAAGCGTTAACCACTGGACCAAGCTCAGTTTGTTGATTACTTGAGGAAAACAGAGCGCTTTGACCTTTCATTCGGTACAAACATTAGACATATGCTAGTATTGTATATCCACCATAAATTATTTGAATAAAGAAAACATAAATTTGAAAAAGCATTCACATAAACCATGAATTGAAAAGAAAAGTTTGCAAAAAATGGAAAAAAGTTCATGAACTCGAAAAGAGTTCATCGAATTTGAAAAGAGTTCATCAAATTTGAAAAACTTTCATCTAATTTTTACAAAGTTCATCGATTTTTAAAAAAAATCACGAATTTAAAAAAAACTTCATAAATTTAGAAAAAAGGTCCGCATATTTTAAAAAAGCACGCATTAAAGAAAACAAAAAAAATAAGAAAAAAAGAAAATAATCGGACTGAAGAACTAATAAAAGAAAAGAAGATCTCTCTTTATGATATTGGGGTGGTGGGCTGGTGGCCTAGTGGCCTAGTGGTTTGAGCGTACTGGTTACCTCAAAGAGGTTGCGGGTTCGAACCCGTGTGCCATCACTTTTTGATGTTTTCGGAAACAGGGAAAAAAATAGAATGGGCCAGCCCAGGTAGGAGTGCTTGAGGTGCCCGTTTGCAAAATGCACCGTAACAGGCGCATTTGCGGCATAAGTGACGGACCAAGAAGTTGCACATGTATGGCCTAGACTAAAGCATGCCCAATGCAGCGGGCGTGGATGTACTGCGCCTAGGGAGGCAAAAACAAATAACACTTTCACGTTTGGCAAGGTTTGGGTCTCCCATTCTCGTGTCACCGCCGCCATTTGAGAATTTTGGGTCCCCTCGCATCTGGCTGCCATCTTGGTGCTGAAAGGTGGGGGACCTCGGATCCACTAATTAAGAGTTAACTTTTAGGTTTCTAAAATAAAATTTAAGGCCAAGCTTTTAGAATAAATTGGGTAGAGGGCAAATCATTTCCATAACCCCAGATAAGCAACAAAAGAACTTGCCTTTAATTGGAGAGCTCCTATGTGGTGCCTTAAGCGCCACTATGAGGAACCACACCCACGAGCCATCACTTTTTGATGTTTTCGGAAACAGGGAAAAAAATAGAATGGGCCAGCCCAGGTAGGAGTGCTTGAGGTGCCCGTTTGCAAAATGCACCGTAACAGGCGCATTTGCGGCATAAGTGACGGACCAAGAAGTTGCACATGTATGGCCTAGACTAAAGCATGCCCAATGCAGCGGGCGTGGATGTACTGCGCCTAGGGAGGCAAAAACAAATAACACTTTCACGTTTGGCAAGGTTTGGGTCTCCCATTCTCGTGTCACCGCCGCCATTTGAGAATTTTGGGTCCCCTCGCATCTGGCTGCCATCTTGGTGCTGAAAGGTGGGGGACCTCGGATCCACTAATTAAGAGTTAACTTTTAGGTTTCTAAAATAAAATTTAAGGCCAAGCTTTTAGAATAAATTGGGTAGAGGGCAAATCATTTCCATAACCCCAGATAAGCAACAAAAGAACTTGCCTTTAATTGGAGAGCTCCTATGTGGTGCCTTAAGCGCCACTATGAGGAACCACACCCACGAGCCATCACTTTTTGATGTTTTCGAAAACAGGGAAAAAAATAGAATGGGCCAGCCCAGGTAGGAGTGCTTGAGGTGCCCGTTTGCAAAATGCACCGTAACAGGCGCATTTGCGGCATAAGTGACGGACCAAGAAGTTGCACATGTATGGCCTAGACTAAAGCATGCCCAATGCAGCGGGCGTGGATGTACTGCGCCTAGGGAGGCAAAAACAAATAACACTTTCACGTTTGGCAAGGTTTGGGTCTCCCATTCTCGTGTCACCGCCGCCATTTGAGAATTTTGGGTCCCCTCGCATCTGGCTGCCATCTTGGTGCTGAAAGGTGGGGGACCTCGGATCCACTAATTAAGAGTTAACTTTTAGGTTTCTAAAATAAAATTTAAGGCCAAGCTTTTAGAATAAATTGGGTAGAGGGCAAATCATTTCCATAACCCCAGATAAGCAACAAAAGAACTTGCCTTTAATTGGAGAGCTCCTATGTGGTGCCTTAAGCGCCACTATGAGGAACCACACCCACGAGCCTGCCTTATGGGCTGGCCCATTTACATGGCGACCAGGTTGCTCGTCCAGGAACCATTTCTAGTTTGCTCACTAAGGGTGAGCTGAGTTGACCTATCCGAAAAAGCCAAAAATATTCAAAAAAGTTCATGGATTAAAAAAACACAAAATAAAAAATTTCATTGATTTTGGAAAAATCATAATTTTTTTAAAAAAATATCCGATTTTGTAAAATGTTCACCCAGTTTGACAAAAGTTCGTCAATTTTAAAAAATTTATCAAATTTGGAAAAAGTTCACAAAATTGAAAAAGTTCACAAAATTGAAAAAGTCATCGATTTTGAAACAAAAATCAATTCCGTAAAACTTTCACAAATTTGAAAAAGGTTCATTGATTTTGAAAAAAATCACAAAAGTAAGAAAAGGAAAGAAAAAATGAAATGAAAAGGAAAAAGAAAAAATAATAGCAGAAAAAAGAGTAAGAAAAATGCAACGGACTAGGTGGTTAGTGTAGATTATTGGGATAAAGAGATCACTGGTTTGAATCTCTCTCGTGCCGTGTTTTTTGCTGTTTCACAAGGGGAAAAAAGAAGCCCAACGGGCCGGCCCAGCGCAGGGGCGGTGGTGTGCACTCGATTGCAGGAACACTAGTAACGGACGCAGAAGACATTTAGGAAATGCCCCTTAATTTTCTGGTGCATACACAATGGCCGAGAGCATCACCAACAGGCGCACTGTAGCATTTTTAGCGCGCCGGACTTAACATTGGTTATCAGATGCCAAAAAATGTGCGCCAAAAAAAAAACATACAGTGCAAATTGTGAAGCGCGCGCAATCCGGCGCCTCAAATTTGCAGCTTCTGATAACGCTTTTTAGCGCGTACCTAAATATTTTTTGCGCGTGCACTATTTTATACCTTCTGCTAGAGCTGTCCGGCTTTCAAAAAATCTGAATTTTAGCGCGCGGAGTAGTTTTTGTGCACCTGTTGGAGATGCTCTGAAGGGTAGGTTTCTGCCACATGTGCGAAGCCCTTCATCGTTGAAGGAAAGGCGCAACAAGTAACAATGGGTTATACATGTGGAGATCCACCTATCAGACACAACGTATCGACCGATAGACTCAACATTGAGCTAGCTAGGCAAGCATAAACTTGGAAGAGATGCCTAATTCATATAATTTCACATATATTATAATGTTTGAATTTTCAAGTGAAGTTGCTAGGAATTAGCCGGCTAGTAGTTGAAAGTTATCAGCCAACTGATAGCTGGGAGCTACCAGTCACCTCGACATCTGTTAGATGCGTGACATCACATATTTTAGCCGCAGTCATAAAGATCTCGCACCCGCACAATGGAGCGTCAAGAATCTTAGTTTTGGGGGGTGCCATAATTTACATATGCAATATAACTTATTTTTATTGAGAGGCACCTTGATCATCCTCATCGTGGTCAATCTGGAAGGCCCGTAACACGTGCTTCTTCAACGCCGAGCTGTCATCTTGACCTAGAACGTCCAACACGAGGCTCGACAACAAGCACGCTCTGGGGCTAGCGGCCTGGACTCCATCTTGCTTGAGAAGGAGCCTTCTGTAATACAGGGCGCCCATTAGGCTGCTGTTCACCCTAATGTGCACGGCATTCGTTTGTGTACGCGTCATTTGGATGCACATTGTACATCCAAACTGCACCATAGGATCAAGATCGTGTGGCAGATAGGGCATTCGCTGTCAGTTTCTCCCCGGCGAACGTTTTCCCTAGGATAAACCGCGTGTGCCACCTGAGGCCGCTGCGGCGTTTCCCGTCGAGCCGCGTGGGTGGCATGCCGGCCCGGCCAGCCCCAGCCAGCACCACAAAGTCTGTAAAGTCTCCGCGCGAAGTAATCACATCACCATCCTCTCCGTCCTTCCTTCCCCGACCCCAAACCCCCGGACCTGAGCAGGAGAGAAATTTCCCCCGATCCGGGATCTCCATCGCCGATGGCGTCCCGGAGCTGCACCTTCCTCGAGATCCTGCTCGCCATCATCCTGCCGCCGCTCGGCGTCTTCCTCCACTACGGCTGCTGCAGCGTAAGCAACCCCATCCCATATAGCCTTCCTTGCAATGATCTTCTTCACGCGCTCTCTTGAGCCTTCCTTGCGCAGGATCTTCCAGAGATTGCAGAAACCTGCTATCTTGTTAGAGTACGTAATGGGCCTAATGGCCTGGGCTGGCGGTATAGCCCGTTAGTCTTAGGGTTAATTAGAGATAAGGGTCGTTTTCTTAGGGGTCAAGTAAGCCTTGCTTGGGAGTCAAGTAAACCTCTCTACATAAAGAGAGGAGATGTATCAATCTATTCAAGCAAGAATTAAGAAGGAAATCCCTTCCATCTTGCCCGGCCGTGGGCAAAAGGCCCCCGGCCGGCCCTCTCGCGCCCTCCTTCTAGCAGCGCCATAACATATCCTCTTCAGAATCACCTGCACTCCCATCCAGGTTGTATTATTAAAACACATATCATTTCTGCACCTTCAGATAACCCAAAGAGTGGCTGGGGTAACCAAATTCTCAGCTTGCAATGATTTGTGTTTCCCCCACATACATGCCACATTACCAAAAGTGGGTAGGAGAATACACCCAGAGGTGGAGTGAATAATTCTCCATATCTCAGCAGCAACATCACACTCAAAGAACAAATGGCTAGTTGTTTCATATTGATAACAAAATAAGCAAGTAAGATCATTTAAATGTTTTCTTTTAATCAAATTCCCCCTAACCAACAATTTATTGTGAGCCAGCAGCTACAAGAAAAAATGAATGTTGGGGGGAACATGAACTTGCCAGATATCAGGGATATGCACAGGGCTAATGCCCCTAAAATTAATCACATCATACATTGATCTAACATAATACTTACCATTAGACTCTAATTTCCAAATTAAAGCATCTTCCTCATCATTTAAAGTGATTGATTGCGCAATACTAAGTAAATCAAACCAGAGATGTAGCAGCCTACTGTCCACACATCTCCTAAAGGTGATCTTAAGATCAACCCCATCCCACAGATCAACAATAGACAAATTATGTTCATTAGCAATGCTATATAGCTACCAAAATTGAATTGCTAAGCTGCAAGACCAAAACCAATGGTCTTCCCAAAATTTTACTCTCTTCCCATTTCCCACTTTCCATTGGAAGCCCATCTTGGCTGCTTTAGCAGCCCAGAGAACCCCTTCCTAGAAAGGACATGGGTTATTATTAGGGCAAGAGAAGATGTTGGGATTATTGGTTCTGTATTTGGAATCAACAATCTGCTTCCACATCTTTTGATCTCCCATATAGTATTTATATACCCAAGAAGCTAGCAGGCTTAGATTCATTTCAGCAATGTTAGGTATCCCCAGACCACCATATTGCTTTTTTCTGGGTCAGTAGCCCCCAACTAGCTAGATGGTACTTGTGGTGTCCCTCGTAGTTGTCCCAGAAACAGTGTGCCATCTGTGAGTTGATCAGATTAATAGCCCACTTGGGGAATTTGATCATACTCATCAAATAAGTGGGAATACTAGCTAAACAAGATTGGACCAACACTAGTTTCTTCTCATAACCTAATAGCCTTCCTCTCCATCCAGCAACTTTTTTAGAACTTTATCAACCACAGGTTGCAAGTCTTCTCTTCTGAGCTTGGAGTGATGGAGAGGAAAACTAAGATATTTCAAGGGGAAAGTTCCCAGGGCACAAGATAGGGCTTGAGCCACATTCTGGGCTTCTTCCTCCTTGACATTGATAGGAACCAGATCACACTTATGAAAATTGATTCTCAAGCCAGACATTTGTTCAAAACAAGAGAGCAACCATTTTAAGTTCTTAGTAGATTCCAAGTTATTTTCCAAAAATAACAAAGTATCATTTGCATATTCCAGGCTGGTTACTCCTTGAGGAAAAATATTAGGCATCAACCCAATCAACATTTTGTTTTTAGCATCTTTATTTAGCATTCTGCTAGAAACACCAGCTACCAGGTTGAAAAGCAAAGGGGAGGCAGGATCACCTTGTCTTACCCCTTTATAAATCTCAAAAAATCACTATTACAATCATTAATTCTAACACCTACATACTGTTTATAAAGAATGGATTTAATTTTTTTCATCCATTTAGGGCTAAATTTCCTCTGGTACATGACTTTCATCAAGAATTCTTTACTAATTCTATCATAGGTTTTCTCATAATCCAACTTAAAGTCAAAACCCTCCTTTTTATTAATCACAACATCATGAATAATTTCATGAGCTGTTACCACACTCTCCACTATAAACCTGCCTTTAATGAAGGCAGTTTGGTTTTGGGAGATGATCTCTTCCCCAGGTTAAAGACCATCCTTTTTATTGCCCATGGTGAGCACTATGAGCGCATCATTCACACACACCTAACTGTCTGCTCACAAGGAATGGACGCAGGCCAAGACTTGGCCAAGAGCACAGTCGAGTGGCGACCAATGGATGCGATCTTGGAGTAGTGGGGGAGGGGGGGGGGGGTGCCATGGGGGGTGAAGAGAAAGGAGAAAGCAAAGGGGGATGGGCCAAAAAAATAATTACGAAGTGGTCCGTCGGCCTAGTAGCATACAACACGATTTCCTATTAGACGTCACTATGATGGTCAAAGCGAGAGGTTTGACTAACCAAACACGACTAACGGTTTGGCATCTTCATAACCTAACACGAGACACAACAACAAACAATTAGTGTGTCTGACAAAGAGAACGGACACATTTATCGGTTAGTCAGCTCGAGAAGATGCGCCGACACCTGTTAACAATGCGTGACTAAGCGCATCGACCTGTTTAGTCATGTAAATTGTTTGTGGAATGTCGCGACACATATTCTAACTAGGTTTTGTGAGTCCTCCGGTGACTCTATTTTTCATGTAACCTCGAGTTGTATCAGGAAGGCACTTTATCTTAATTATACTTGATCAATAAAGTGTGATATTCCTCAAACAAGAAAAAGCCCTGTAGTTGGATGGTTAAATGGACAATGATATCATAGCCCATCAGGGTTCAAGTCCTGATGCTCGCATTTATTGAGGATTTATTTTAGAATTTTCGGCGATACGCGTTCAGTGGGAGGAGACGTTCCCGTTGACTACGAGGCACCTATAGTGACTTTGTAAAATCTTAAAATGATATGCCGACTTATTCTGTCGGAGATACTCATACGGATAGAATATACGTGTAACGCGTTTATAGGGATGAGTGTATATGCGTATGTATGAGCGCTTGTGTCTATACTGATGTTAAAGAAAAAACAATGCGTGACTACGGGTGAGTAGGTGCACACGGCCATCGAATTAACGTGACACGAGAAAATGTACGATCTTCCGGCCAAAAGCCGTGTTGCTCACTTGCACGGACGTTTTACACCGGCACAACACAAGGCAGCATATACCGTTTGTCGTATCGGAATTCAAGCCGGAATTTATTTAGTTGTGTCGGAATTCAGAATTACAGGGTGGAGAAACCGGGCACCGTTCAAGTAGTATGTAAATAGCCACTTCAAATGCTCCACGTGTTGTGATATAAATTTTCTGGGTCCGTGCATGGTGGCACGTTGTGGCCGTTTCGCCGTCGATCCGCGTGGCATGGCATGTCGGCACAGCCAGCCAGCAGCCCAGCAGCACCACAACTTGTGTAATAAAGTCTCCTTCCGTCCTTCCTTCCTTCCCCGACAGAGCAACGCGGCCCAAATCCAAACCCCCCGGACCAGCAGAGCAAGAGAAGGGAGAGAGAGAGAGAGAGAGATCTCCATCCCCGATGGCGTCCCGGAGCTGCACCTTCGTCGAGATCCTGCTCGCCGTCATCCTGCCGCCGCTCGGCGTCTTCCTCCGCTACGGCTGCTGCAGCGTAAGCAATCCATCCCCTTCCTCTCCTCTCCCCCGCGAGGCGATCCTGCTGGGCTGGATGGATGGATCCATGCTGGATCCTGATATATAGCATACTAACAACAGTGTTGATTGGTCTTTCTTTCTGTCTGTCTTGAACAGATGGAGTTCTTGATCTGTCTGCTGCTCACCATCCTGGGCTACATCCCCGGCATCATCTACGCCATCTACGTGCTCGTCGCGCATGGCTCGGCCTCGGAGGAGAGCGGCAAGGACTACGACGCCCTTGCTTGATGTCCTGTAGCAACTCATGCCGTGCGAATCAACATCGTGTGTGTGTGTGTGTGTGTGTGTGTGTGGCGTGTGTTTGTGTTTCCATCTGCACTGTGTGGCGTGCCTTCCTGTGATTCTCATACAACCGAATAAATTTCAGCTCTGAAGATT
This sequence comes from Triticum aestivum, assembly GCF_018294505.1. Classification (NCBI taxonomy): domain Eukaryota; kingdom Viridiplantae; phylum Streptophyta; class Magnoliopsida; order Poales; family Poaceae; genus Triticum; species Triticum aestivum. The sequence continues at coordinate 563,498,367 of NC_057806.1, forward strand.
TTTTCCACTGGTTTACGCCAGTCGGTGAGCAGGTTTGTGTAACAAACAGGAGTTACGATCCCAGGATTCCCCACCACTCGATTTTGTGTGCTCTATGCTTCGTTGCTGGTAACCACCCCTCGTCAAATGTGTCTCTCTTTTGATGGTGCAAATGCCTTGTTTCCAAACCCTTTTACTCCTATACACTTCCTCCATTTCAAAATATAGTGCGTCCGCGTTTTTCGAGGTTCAACTTTGACCATAAATTTAACCAATGAGACCAACTGCGGCGGAAAAAAATTTATATAATTGAAAACTTCTTTCGAATACGAATTTTCACTGATATAATTTTTGCTCCCGCTACAATCAGTCTTGATAGTTAAATTTACGGTCAAATTTAAAGTACGTGGATAGAGAAAGCACTACATTACATTGTGGAATGGAGAGACGTTTAGACAATTCGGACAAAGGACAAAACAGTTCAGTGTCGACTGTCCAAAATGTCTTATCAAAAAGGAGGGAGTGATGTATGTCACGTCGTCCTGATGTAGAGGTAGGGAAGGATCAAACTGTCTTTTTAAGTAGGATAGGAGAGAAGTTTTAGAACCATCATCATGGAGTACTAAGTAATAAGCGCACCAAACGCGGCAGCAGATGCTGTCAAATGTCCAAAACAAGCCGCCGAGACGTGCTTTTGTTTCGGCATGGGTATGCTGTGGACGTGCTGACAGCCCGAAAGGAGAACTTGCTGTCTCGCCTTCACCTGGGCTGGAGAGAAGCAGAGGTTTGCTTGCTTCTCATCTCATCTCATCTCATCTCATGTGATGGGCTGGATGGGGCATCCATGCAGGTGCGGCTCGTCGTCGGCTACTTTACTAGAGCAGGAGCAGCAGTTGGAGATGGCGGGACGGCTCGGCGCCGGCCCTGATGGAGGAGCTGCAAGGATGCTGCTTTACTGGCGGTCTTACATTTTGAGGCGGAGCGAGCAGTATGTATGTATGTATGTATGTATGTATGCTCGGCGGCACTGATTGACGCACTTTGGTTGGATGCCGCTCTCGCTATTTAGATGCCACGACATCTAAAGAGCCTTGCCACCGACCGATACTTCCGATAATAGTCAACAATGGATTATATGCATGCTACCAAATCAATCCTCATTCCCTCCGTCATTCTACGCAACAGCCTCTGTTCATATGGATGGGTAAAGAGGTAATGGCATAGGTGGTGCTCGAACTTTCACTTCAGTGCCTAAACATGAAAAAATACGTTGAACTGGTCCTAAAACTTGACGCGATCATGCAAATACGGTGCTAATGCCATTCATAGACGTAAAGGGTACTAATGTGGCACAACATTTGATCGGCGCGGCGTAGTATCCACTTGTAGTGACGAAACAGGATTTTAGTTGAATACCATGTCCCTATGACTGGTGGGCCCCGTCTGTCAATAGACGAGAAAACCGAAATAAAAAAATGCCTTGAAGCGTGTGGGCGTGCTGTGCTAGCCACTCCATTGGATAGCTTCAGTTTCCAAATTTGGCCCGTCGGCCTTTTCTTTTTTTGAGGGGTCTCAGATTTAATACTTGTGCTACTTAAATTGGCCTTCAACCAGTGAGGCCCATTTAGCACATGTTATCTTTTTAAAAAAATATCTTTGAATAATAATCACAGTAATACACATGCTACCACTCTGCATTTTGCACATGTTAACGTCTGTAGATTATAATCATAATAATAATCTTAGATTCAAATATTTATGTGTATTAATAGTTACCTCATAATATACAAATATTCATGTGCATATATTATTTATAAAAAAACTATAAATGTACATAAATACTCCCTCCGTTCGGAATTACTTGTCGCAGAAATGAATGTATCTAGATGTATTTTAGTTTTACATACATTCATTTTCGAGACAAGTAATTCCGAACGGAGGGAGTAATAACCTTGTGGTACACAAATATTCATGTGCATATATTATTTATAATTTTTTTTATAAATGGTACATAAATAATAACCTCACGGTACACAAATATTCATGTGCACACACAAAAAGAATATATGCAATAAGTGAATATAGTGAATATATGCAATAAGAAATGTTCCAGTAAGTTTAAGAATTAAGAAATATTAACATATTATTTTTAAAATACTATTTTCAATATAGTGAATGAATATTTTCATACATGCCTGGCTCATATTTAATTTGAAGAAATTTACGGGTAACAACATTTACTAAATACTTATGAATATTCACTAGCGTATAATTTCACTTATGGATTATATTCTGAATTTTTATATAATGTAAATATAATCCATGAGTGAATATTCATACATACATTCTAAATTTTAAATTATGAATAATTTTTACTTATAGAAACATTTTCTTAAACGACATACTTATGAATTATACAAATATGCATTTAATTACTCAAATATTTGAATAATTAAAATAATTTACAAACTGTAATTTTAAAATATTTGAATTATTTTATATTAAATTATACAAACGAAAATTCGTATCTATTATTTCAGTTATATTAATGTCTTTTAAAGTAATACATGAATATTCTAAAAGTTATATGAACATTGTTTTAAGTTAGTTATTTTAGTTATATGTATAATATTTATAACTATTAATACCACACAAATAATTGAACTTTATTTGCATTACTGTATTTATAATTTACAGATTTTTTACATTTTTAAAAATTAACATGTGCTAAATGGGCAGCACTAACTGCAAGCAATTTAAGTAGCACGAGCTTTTTATATTTCATAGTACATCAAGCCTAAGGGGCCGTACTTTGCATATCTCTATTTCTAATGTCTCAGTTGGTAGTCTCCGCGGTTAATTTTCATCCCACCTCCTCTGGTTTTTTTCGTCCTCCCTCCCACCTCCCAATTACCCCACAGTAACCATCCCACCTCCCAGTTTTGTCGGTTTTTTATTCGCCCCCTCCCACTGGCCGGACAAACCCAACGTTTATTTGGTAACACAATGAATTCACATATGGTGATTGATTTCTTCTTTGGTAATCCAACTAACGGATGGTAATCAATCTTCAAATACCAAAACCAAACATACAAGGCAACAATCAATTCACGTATCACAATCAGATTCTTCTTTAGTACCCAGCTTAACTCACGGATGATAATCAATCTCCAAACAAAGGAAACAATTAACCTCTACATCTCGTACTTACGAATGGTAATCAATCTCCAAACAAAGGAAACAATTAACCCAGCTTAGCTCACGGATGGATATGTATGTGTGTGTGTGTTAGAGAGAGAGAGAGAGAGAGAGAGAGGAGAGGGGGAAAGGGAGGAAGAGGGAGGAAGAGTGTGTGTGAGGATTTGATGGTAAAAAGGTCGCCAATGTCACTTGATATGTATAAGAATATTAAATGTAATATTAACATGATTAATATTGAACTCTTAAAGTTAATGTGGCCCCGTTGCAACGCACGGGCGTTCTTCTAGTAAAGGTATATGGTAGAGTGGCTAGCACAGCTCGCCCACATTCTTCAATTTGCTTGTTCAAACCCTGTTCGTTAGCATTTTTATTTTAGGTTTCTTGTGTACTGACAGACGAGGCCCACTTTTTATAGAGACATAATATTCAACTAAAATCATGTTTCGTCACTAAAAGTGGACTCGATGCCACCTCAGCATAATACAGTGCTACGGTCAGCACCCTTCATGTCTATGAATGACATTAGCACCGTATTTGCACGTTCATGCCAAGTATTAGAACCAGTTCGAAGTATTTTTCAAGTTTAGGCACTGAAGTGAACATCAGTGGCAAGTTCGAGCACCATTGGTGTTATTACCTCATGGGTAAATAAAATTTGATGCATGTCGCCTGCTTGTCTTCAGTAAGAAAGACATGTGTTTGGTACTTCTATAACTTTTTGTTTTTCACAGTAGCCAAACTGTATGCTGATGTAGTCATAATTCACCCATTACCTTAAATTTCAGAATTGTAAACAACCATTTTTCATGGATTATGTAAGAATTCCCTTTGATGGGTTTAATCGGCAACATCTGGCAAATGGTTTCGCAAGCCAGATAAGCTTCATGAAATTAGTGTTTTTATCTATTACAATATTTCCCCCATTTGTACCAATTGGGAATTGGAGATGGTCTCAACGTACAAATATGAGACATGAGAAGGCATGCTCGGGACAGATGTCGGTGATACAACAATACATCTATTCAGTCTTGCGTATAGTTAGAGACCATTCTCTTGCTAAAAAAATTATATGCTCTGACCTTCCGCTCAGCACTTCTCATGTCTTTCAGTGTGTTTGACACTTCTATATTTTTCGTTTTTTTCAGAGCAACCAAATTGTATGTTGATGCATTCATAATTCATCCATTACCTTAAATTTCGGAATTGTAAACAACCATTTTTCATGGATTATGTAAGCATTCCCTCTTGATGGGTTTAATCTGCAACATCTGGCAAATGGTTCTGCAAGCCAGATAAGCTTCATGAAATCAGTGTTTTTTATTCTTTCTATTACAATATCCCCCCTTTGCACCAATTCAAAATTGGAGATAGTCTCAATGGAGAGAGACGAGACATGAGAAGGCATGCTCGTGACAAGTGGCGGTACTGAGGGGAAGGTCAAAGCATATCTTTCGTTCTTCTGAGATAGAACATACAACAATACATGTATTCAGTCCTGCTTATAGTTAGATACTATTCTCTTGCTCAAAAAGTATATTAAAGAGTATAGAATCTGTAACATTTTTGTTGGGGAATGTAGCAATAATTCAAAAAATTTCCTACGTGTCACCAAGATCAATCTAGGACATGCTAGCAACGAGAGAGAGGGAGTGCATCTTCATACCCTTGAAGATCGCTAAGCGGAAGCATTCCGAGAATGCGGTTGGTGGAGTCGTACACGTAGCGATTCAGATCACGGTCGATTCCGATCTAAGCGCCGAACAACGGTGCCTCCGCGTTCAACACACGTACAGCCCGGGGACGTCTCCTCCTTGATCCAGCAAGGGAGAGGAGAAGTTGAGGGAGAACTCCGACAGCACGACGACATGGTGGTGCTGGAGCTCGTGGTTCTCTGGCAGAGCTTCGCCAAGCGCGACGGAGGAGGAGGAGGTGTTGGAGAGGGGGAGGGCTGCGCCAGGGGAAGGGTAGGGTGCGGCTGCCCTCCCACCCCTCACTATATATAGGGCCAAGGGAGAGGGGCCGGCCCCCCATAGATGCATCTAGAGGGGGGCGGCCAAGGGAAGGCTTGCCCCCCAAGTCAGGTGGGGGGCGCCCCCTCTAGGGTTTCCCCCAACCCTAGGCGCATGGGCCCTAGGGGGAGTTGGCGCCCAGCCCACCTAGGGGCTGGTTCCCCTCTATATTCAGCCCATAGGGCCCTCCGGGGCAGGTGGACCCTCCCGGCGGACCCCCGGACCCCTTCGGTGGTCCCGGTACAATACCGGTAACCCCCCGAACACTTCCGGTGACCGAATAAGGACTTCCCATATATAAATCTTCATCTCCGGACTATTCCGAAACTCCTCGTGACGTCCGGGATCTCATCCGGGACTCCGAACAACCTTCGGTAACCACGTACTATTTCACATAACAACTCTAGCGTCACCAAACCTTAAGTGTGTAGACCCTATGGGTTCGGGAACCATGCACACATAACCGACACATCTCTCTGGCCAATAACCAACAGTGGGATCTGGATACCCATGTTGGCTCCCACATGTTCTACGATGTTCTCATCGGATGAACCACGATGTCGAGGATTCAATCAATCCCGTATACAATTCCCTTTGTCCATCGGTGTGTTACTTGCCTGAGATTCTATTGTCGGTATCTATATACCTCGTTCAATCTCATTACCGGCAAGTCTCTTTACTCGTTCTATAACGCATGATCCCGTGGCTAACTCCTTAGTCACATTGAGCTCATTATGATGATGCATTACCGAGTGGACCCAGAGATACCTCTCCGTCATACGGAGTGACAAATCCCCGTCTCGATTCGTGCCAACCCAACAGATACTTTTGACGATACCTGTAGTGCACCTTTATAGCCACCCAGTTACGTTGTGATGTTTGGTACACCCAAAGCATTCCTACGGTATCCGGAAGTTGCACAATCTCATGGTCTAAGGAAATGATACTTGACATTAGAAAAGCTTTAGCAAACGAACTACACGATGTTGTGATATGCTTAGGATTGGGTCTTGTCCATCACATCATTCTCCTAATGATGTGATCCCATTATCAATGACATCTAATGTCCATGGTCAGGAAACCATGACTATATATTGATCAATGAGCTAGTCAACTAGAGGCTTACTAGGGACATATTACGATCTATGTATTCACACATGTATTACGGTTTTCGGTTAATACAATTATAGCATGAACAATAGACAATTATCATGAACACGGAAATATAATAATAACCACTTTATTATTGCCTCTAGGGCTAATGTCTACTACACAACCTTCTTCTTGTAGACGTTGTTGGGCCTTCAAGTGCAGAGGTTTGCATGACAGTAGCAAATTTTCCTCAAGTGGATGACCTAAGGTTTATCAATCCGTGGGAGGCGTAGGATGAAGATGGTCTCTCTCAAACAACCCTGCAACCAAATAACAAAGAGGCTCTTGTGTCGCCAACACACCCAATACAATGGTAAATTGTATAGGTGCACTAGTTCGGCGAGGAGATGGTGATACAAGTGCAATATGGATGGTAGATATAGGTTTTTGTAATCTGAAAATATAAAAACAACAAGGTAGCAAGTGGTAAAAGTGAGCGAAAACGGTATTGCAATGCTTCGAAACAAGGCCTAGGGTTCATACTTTCACTAGTGCAAGTTCTCAACAAGGATAACATAATTGGATCATATAACTATCCCTCAACATGCAACAAAGAGTCACTCCAAAGTCACTAATAGCGGAGAACGAAAGAAGAGATTATTGTAGGGTACGAAACCACCTCAAAGTCATCCTTTCTGATCGATCTATTCAAGAGTCCATAGTAAAATAACATGAAGCTATTCTTTCCGTTCAATCAATCCTAGAGTTCATACTAGAATAACACCTTAAGACACAAATCAACCAAAACCCTAATGTTACCTAGATACTCCAATGTCACCACAAGTATCCGCGGGTATGATTATACGATATGCATCACACAATCTCAGATTCATCTATGCAACCAACACAAAGAACTTCTAAGAGTGCCCCAAAGTTTCTACCGGAGAGTCAAGATGAAAACGTGTGCCAACCCCTATGCATAAGTTCACGAGGTCACGGAACTCGCAAGTTGATCACCAAAACATACATCAAGTGGATCACGTGAATATCCCATTGTCACCACAGATAAGCACATGCAAGGCATACATCAAGTGTTCTTAAATCCTTGAAGACTCAATCCGATAAGATAACTTCAAAGGGAAAACTCAATCCATTACAAGAGAGTAGAGGGGGAGAAACATCATAAGATCCAACTATAATAGCAAAGCTCGCGATACATCAAGATTGTGTCAAATCAAGAACACGAGAGAGAGAGAGAGAGAGAGAGAGAGAGAGAGAGATCGAACACATAGCTACTGGTACATACCCTCAGCCCCGAGGGTGAACTACTCCCCCCTTCGTCATGGAGAGTGTTGGGATGATGAAGATGGCCACCGGAGAGGGATTCCCCCCTATGGCAGGGTGCCGGAATGGGTCTAGATTGGTTTTCGGTGGCTACAGAGGCTTGCGGCGGCGGAACTCCCGATCTAGGTTTCTTTCTGGAAGTTTGGGGGTTATATAAGAGGTGTTGGAGTCGGGAACAAGTCAGGGGGGTCCTCGAGGCGGCCATGAGGTAGGGGGCGCGCCCCCACCCTCGTGGTGGCCTCGGGACTCTTCTAGCCCATCTCTAGTACTCCGTGGGCATCTTCTGGTCCAAAAATGATCTCCGTGAAATTTCACGTCAATTGGACTCCGTTTGGTTTTCCTTTTCGGTAATACTAAAAAACAAGGAAAAAACAGAAACTGGCACTGGGCTCTAGGTTAATAGCTTAGTCCCAAAAATCATATAAAATAGCATATAAATGTATATAAAACATCCAAGGTTGATAATATAATAGCATGGAACAATAAAAAATTATAGATACGTTGGAGACGTATCAAGCATCCCCAAGCTAAATTCCTGCTCGTCCTCGAGTAGGTAAATGATAAAAACAGAATTTTTGATGTGGAATGCTACCTAACATAATTATCAATGTAATTTTCTTTATCGTGTCATGAATATTCAGATCCATAAGATTCAAGACAAAAGTTTAATATCGACATAAAATAATAATACTTCAATCATACTAACAAAGTAATCATGTCTTCTCAAAATAACATGGCCAAAGAAAGCTATCCCTACAAAATCATATAGTCTGGCTATGCTCCATCTTCATCACACAAAATATTTAAATCATCCACAACCCCGATGACAAGCCAAGCAATTGTTTCATACTTTTGATGTTCTCAAACATTTTCAACTTTCACGCAATACATGAGCGTGAGCCATGGACATAGCACTATAGGTGGAGAAGAATGGTGGTTGTGGAGATGACGAAAAGGAGAAGATAGTCTCACATCAACTAGGCGTATCAACGGGCTATGGAGATGCCCATCAATAGATATCAATATGAGTGAGTAGGGATTGCCATGCAATAGATGCAATAGAGCTATAGGTGTATGAAAGCTCAAAAGGAAACTAAGTGGGTGTGCATCCAACTCGCTTGCTCACGAAGACCTAGGGCATTTTGAGGAAGCCCATCATTGGAATATACAAGCCAAGTTCTATAATGAAAGATTCCCACTAGTATATAAAAGTGACAACATAGGAGACTCTCTATCATGAAGATCATGGTGCTACTTTGAAGCACAAGTGTGGTAAAAGGATAGTAGCATTGCCCCTTCTCTCTTTTTCTCTCATTTTTCTATTTTTTTTATTTGAGCCTTTTCTCTTTTTTTATGGCCTCTTTTTTTATTTTTCGTCCGGAGTCTCATCCCGACTTGTGGGGGAATCATAGTCTCCATTATCCTTTCCTCACTGGGACAATGCTCTAATAATGATGATCATCACACTTTTATTTACTTACAACTCAAGAATTACAACTCGATACTTAGAACAAAATATGACTCTATATGAATGCCTCCGGCGGTGTACCGGGATGTGCAATGAATCAAGAGTGACATGTATGAAAGAATTATGAAAGGTCGCTTTGCCACAAATACAATGTCAACTACATGATCATGCAAAGCAATATGACAATGATGAAGCGTGTCATAATAAACAGAACGGTGGAAAGTTGCATGGCAACATATCTCGGAATGGCTATGGAAATGCCATAATAGGTAGGTATGGTGGCTGTTTTGAGGAAGGTAAATGGTGGGTTTATGGTACCGGCGAAAGTTGCGCGGTACTAGAGAGGCTAGCAATGGTGGAAGGGTGAGAGTGCTTATAATTCATGGACTCAACATTAGTCATAAAGAACTCACATACTTATTACAAAAATATATTAGTTTTCGAAACAAAGAACTACGCGCATGCTCCTAGGGAGATAGATTGGTAGGAAAAGACCATCGCTTGTCCCCGACCGCCACTCATAAGGAAGACAATCAATAAATAAATCATGCTCCGACTACATCACATAACGGTTCACCATACGTGCATGCTACGGGAATCACAAAGTTTAACACAAGTATCTCTCAAATTCACAACTACTCAACCAGCATGACTCAAATATCACCATCTTCATATCTCAAAACAATCATCAAGTATCAAACTTCTCATAGTATTCAATGCACTTTGTATGAAAGTTTTTATTATATCCCTCTTGGATGCCCATCATATTAGGACTAGTTTCATAACCAAAGCAAATTACCATGTTGTTTAGGACTCTCAAAATAATATAAGTGAAGCATGAGAGTTCATCTTTTTCTTCAAAATAAAACCACCGCCGTGCTCTAAATGGATATAAGTGAAGCACTAGAGCAAATGACAAACTACTCCAAAAGATATAAGTGAAGATCAATGAGTAGTCGAATAATTATGTAACTATGTGAAGGCTCTCTAGCATTTAAGAATTTCAGATCTTGGTATTTTATTCAAGCAGCAAGCAAAACAAAATAAAAGAAAATGACGCTCCAAGCAAAACACATATCATGTGGTGAATAAAAATATAGCTCCAAGTAAGGTTACCGATAGACGAAGACGAAAGAGGGGATGCCATCCAAGGCATCCCCAAGCTTAGAGCATCTCCAGCCGTTCGCCCCCCAGGACGCATAAAAATCGCCCCCTGGGGGCGAGCCGACGATACAATCGGCGTTGGGGGCGGTTTTGCGCCCAGTCGTCGCCCCCAGGCGCCGATATTGGCCCACTTTTTAGCCCCATTTCGGCGAATAAAGGGCCCATATAGGCGACAATAGGCCCATATTCGGCGTGGTTCGCCGTTGTTCGGCGTTCAATTATGCACATAAATTTTTTTATCACATATTTCATCACAGAAATATCAAATACTTCAACAAAATAATACAACAACAAATAGTTCAATACAAATTATATAGTTCAACAAATAAAAACTCATATTTCATCACACGTCGCGCCCGGCGTCGCCCTTGAGCCTCCATAGATGCTCTATCAGATCTTGCTGCAGTTGATGATGCACCTGTGGGTCTCGGATCTCCTGATGCATACTGAGATAGGCAGTCCAGGTTGCCGGTAGCTGGTGATCAACTTTGGCTAGAGGACCCTGCCTGTAGTATGGTTCAGTGTCAAACACTGGGTCTTCTTGCTCGCTCTCGATGATCATCATGTTGTGCAAGATGACACAACAAGTCATAATCTCCCACATTTGATCTTTTGACTAGGTTTGAGCGGGGTACCGGACAACAGCAAATCGAGATTGGAGCACACCAAATGCCCACTCGACATCCTTCCTGAAAGCCTCCTGAACCTTCGCAAACCAGGCGTTCTTGCCTCCTGGCACAGGGTTTGAGACCGTCTTCACAAATGTCGACCATCTCGGATAGATGCCATCAGCTAGATAGTACCCCTTGTTGTAGTGCCGCCCATTGTTCTCGAAGTTCACCGGAGGAGAATGACCTTCAACAATCTTGGCAAAGACAGGAGAGCACTGCAGCACGTTGATGTCATTGTGAGTTCCTGGCATACCAAAGAAGGAGTGCCAAATCCAGAGGTCCTGTGTGGCCACCGCCTCAAGTACCACACTGCAACCGCCTTTGGCACCTTTGTACATCCCATGCCAAGCAAATGGGCAATTCTTCCATTTCCAATGCATGCAGTCGATGCTTCCAAGCATCCCAGGAAATCCTCTTGCTGCATTCTGTGCTAGGATCTGAGCAGTGTCTTCCGCATTGGGTGTTCTCAAGTATTGCGGTCCAAACACTGCCACCACTGCCCGATAGAACTTGTAGAAACACTCTATGCTGGTGGACTCGGCCATGCGCCCATAGTCGTCGAGTGAATTACCGGGAGCTCCATATGCAAGCATCCTCATCGCTGTCGTGCACTTCTGGATGGAGGTGAATCCAAGGGTGCCGGTGCAATCCATCTTGCACTTGAAGTAGTTGCCGAACTCCGGATGGAATTCACAATCCCGAGGAAGAGCTTTTGGCTCATCCGATAACGGCGCCGAAATGTTTTCTCGCCATGAAGTGGAGCATCGACGAAGTAGTCGGAGTAGAGCATGCAGTAGCCTTCGAGAAGATGCCGGTTCTTTGCTTTCACCCGCCCCGGCGCCGAGCCACCTCGCCGCCGCTTTTCATTGCTCGCCAGCAGCTGGGCGAGGGCGGCGAGCACCATGAGATGCTCTTCTTCCTGGACGTTGGCCTCGGCTTCCTCCTCCAGCAGCACGTCAAGAGCTTCCTCGTCATCCGAGTCCATCGCCGAGGCAGGCAAATTGCCGAACACCTTGCGCCCGGTGGGCGTGTCCCCGTCGCTAAACTGCCCCTCCGTGGCCGAAAACGGCGGTCGGAAACGCCCAACTGCTGTTGGAGGGGCTCCCGCGGTGAAGCTCTGCTATTTTTCCGGCGTGGAATGGTTATCTAGTGGTGAAAGGCGGCAGGCGGCACCGGGATATAGCTACTAGCGGCCAAGGGCGCGGGGGGGGGGGGGGGGGGAGGCGAGTCGGGAAAGAAAACCTTGACTTTTCCCCCGACGGCGTGGGCCAGCCGCACTTTTCCCTTGCGCCGGAGCCCCCAACTGCCCCTAGTGCGCCGGGTTCGGCCTGTGACCGCCGGGCGGAAAAAGGGCTGAACCGGTGTTTTTCGGCGTCTTGGGGGCGCGACTGGGGCGTTTTTTTGGCGCCGGTGCCTAAAAAGTGGCATGGGGGGGGTCTGTTGGGGGCGCGGCTGGAGATGCTCTTAGGCTCTTGGTTGTCCTTGAATATTACCTTGGGGTGCCTTGGGCATCCCCAAACTTAGGCTCTTGCCACTCCTTATTCCATAGTCCATCGAATCTTTACCCAAAACTTGAAAACTTCACAACACAAAACTCAACAGAAAACTCGTAAGCTCCGTTAGTATAAGAAAATAAATCACCACTTTTGGTACTGTTGTGAACTCATTCTAAATTCATAATGGTGTAATATCTATTGTATTCCAACTTATCTATGGTTCATACCCTCCGATACTACTCATAGATTCATCAAAACAAGCAAACAACACATAGAAAATAGAATCTATCAAAAATAGAACAGTCTGTAGTAATCTGCATCATTCAAATACTTATGTCACTCCAGAAATTCTGAAATAAATTTGTGGACTTGAGGAATTTGTCTACTAATCATCTGGAAATAGAATCAACCTAAACGCACTCTCCAGTAAAAATGACAGCTAATCTCGTGAACGCAAAAGTTTCTGTTTTTTTACAGCAAGATCGCAAAGACTTCACCCAAGTCTTCCCAAAGGTTCTACTTGACACAAACACTAATTAAAACATAAAACGACATCTAAACAAAGGCTAGATGAATTATTTATTACTAAATAGGAGCAAAAAGCAAAGAGCAAAAATAAAATTGGGTTGCCTCCGAACAAGCGCTATCGTTTAACGCCCCTAGCTAGGCATGATGATTTCAATGATGCTCTCATAAAAGATAATAATTAAAACATAAAGAGAGCATCATGAAGAATATAAATACCACATTTAAGCCTAACCCACTTCCTGTGCATAGGGATTTTGTGAGCAAACAACTTGTGGGAACAAGAATCAACTTGCATAGGAAGGTAAAATAAGAAAATCTTCAAGATTTTCAACACATGGAGAGGAAACTTGATGTTATTGCAATATGTAAGAGCATATGTTCCTCTCTCATAATAATTTTCAGTAGCATCATGAATCAATTCAACAATATAACCATCACATAAAGCATTCTTTTCATGATGCACAAGCATATGAATTTTACTATTCTCAACATAAGCAAAATTCTTCTCATTCATAGTAGTGGGAGTAAACTCAACAAAATAACTATCATGTGAGGCATAATGCAATTGAAAATTAAAATCATGATGAAAAGTTTCATGGATATCATTATTCTTTATAGCATACATGTCATCACAATAATCATCATAGATAGCAACTTTGTTCTCATAATCAATTAGAACCTCTTCCGAAATAGTGGATTCATCACTAAATAAAGTCATGACCTCTCCAAATCCACTTTCATAATTATCACAATAAGATTGAACACCCTCCAAAATAGTGGGATCATTACTTCCTAAAGTTTACACTCTTACAAACCCACTTTCATCAATATAATCATCATAAATAGGAGGCATGCTATCATCATAATAAATTTGCTCATCAAAACTTGGGGGACAAAAAAGATCATCTTCGTCGAACATAGCATCCCCAAGCTTGTGGCTTTGCATATCATTAGCATCATAGATATCCAAGGAATCATACTAACAACATTGCAATCATGCTCATCATACAAAGATTTAGTGCCAAACATTCTAATGCATTCTTCTTCTAAAACTTTGGCACAATTATAGGAATCCTTATTTTCACGAAAGACATTAAAAAGATGAAGCATATGAGGTACCCTCAATTCCATATTTTTTTATATTTTTCTTTTATAAACTAAACTAGTGATAAAACAAGAAACTAAAAGGTTCGATTGCAAGATCTAAAGATATACCTTCAAGCGCTAACCTCCCCAGCAACGGCGTGGGAAAAGAGCTTGATGTCTACTACACAACCTTCTTCTTGTAGACGTTGTTGGGCCTCCAAGTGCAGAGGTTTGTAGGACAGTAGAAAATTTCCCTCAAGTGGATGACCTAAGGTTTATCAGTCCGTGGGAGGCTGATGTCTACTACACAACCTTCTTCTTGTAGACGTTGTTGGGCCTCCAAGTGCAGAGGTTTGTAGGACAGTAGCAAATTTCCCTCAAGTGGATGACCTAAGGTTTATCAATCCATAGGAGGCGTAGGATGAAGATAGTCTCTCTCAAGCAACCCTGCAACCAAATAACAAAGATTCTCTTGTGTCCCCAACACACCCAATACAATGGTAAATTGTATAGGTGCACTAGTTCGGCGAAGAGATGGTGATACAAGTGGTATATGCATGGTGGATAAAGGTTTTTATAATCTTAAATTATAAAAACAGCAAGGTAAATAATAAAAGTGAGCGTAAACGGTATTGCAATGCGTTGAAACAAGGCATATGGTTCATACTTTCACTAGTGCAAGTTCTCTCAACAATAATAACATAATTGGATCATATAACTATCCCTCAACATGCAACAAAGAGTCACTCCAAAGTCACTAGTAGCAGAGAACAAACAAAGAGATTATGGTAGGGTACGAAACCACCTCAAAGTTATTCTTTCCAATCAATCCATTGGGCTATTCCTATAAGTGTCACAAACAACCCTAGAGTTCGTACTAGAATAACACCTTAAGACACAAATCAACCAAAACCCTAATGTCACCTAGATACTCCAATGTCACCTCAAGTATCCGTGGGTATGATTATACGATATGCATCACACAATCTCAGATTCATCTATTCAACCAACACATAGAACCTCAAAGAGTGCCCCAAAGTTTCTACCAGAGAGTCAAGACGAAAACGTGTGCCAACCCCTATGCATAGATTCCCAAGGTCATGGAACCCGCAAGTTGATCACCAAAAGATACATCAAGTGGATCACGTGAATATCCCATTGTCACCACAGATAAGCACATGCAAGGCATACATCAAGTGTTCTCAAATCCTTAAAGACTCAATCCGATAAGATAACTTCAGAGGGAAAACTCAATCCATTACAAGAGAATAGATGGGGATAAACATCATAAGATCCAACTATAATAGCAAAGCTCGCGATACATCAAGATTGTATCACCTCAAGAACACGAGAGAGAGAGAGATCAAACACATAGCTACTAGTACATACCCTCAGCCCCGAGGGAGAACTACTCCCTCCTCGTCATGGAGAGCACCGGGATGATGAATATGGCCACCGGAGAGGGATTCCCCTTCCGGCAGGGTGCCGGAACGGGTCTAGATTGGCTTTCGGTGGCTACGGAGGCTTCTGGCGGCAGAACTCCTGATCTATTGTGCTCCCCGATAGTTTTAGGGTATATGGAGGGTGGAGGGGCCCACGAGGTGGAGGGAGCGCCCCTGCCTTGTGGCTTCCTCATTGATCCCCTGAGGTGCACTCCAAGTCTCCTGTATTGCTTTCTTTCCAAAAATAACTTTTCCGAAGGTTTCATTCCGTTTGGACTCCGTTTGATATTCCTTTTCTTTGAAACACTGAAACAAGGGAAAAACAGGAACTGGCACTGGGCTCTGGGTCAATAGGTTAGTCCAAAAAATAGTATAAAAGTGGATAATAAAGCCGAATAATGTCCAAAACAGAAGATAATATAGCTTGGAGCAATCAAAAATTATAGATATGTTGGAGACGTATCGGCATCCCCAAGCTTAATTCCTGCTCGTCCTCGAGTAGGTAAATGATAAAAACAGAATTTTTGATGCGGAGTGCTACTTGGCATAATTTCAATGTAATTCTTCTTAATTGTGGTATGAATATTCAGATCCATAAGATTCAAGACAAAAGTTTAATATTGACATAAAAATAATAATACTTCAAGCATACTAACTAAGCAATCATGTCTTGTCAAAATAACATGGCCAAAGAAAGTTCATCCCTACAAAATCATATAGTTTAGTCATGCTCCATTTTCGTCACACAAGAATGCTCTCATCATGCACAACCCTGATGACAAGCCAAACAATTGTTTCATACTTTAGTAATCTCAAACTTTATAAACCTTCACGCAATACATGAGCGCGAGCCATGGATATAGCACTATGGGTGGAATAGAATATGATGACGGGGGTTATGTGGAGAAGACAAAAACGAGAAAGTCTCACATCAATGAGGCTAATCAATGAGCTATGGAGATGCCCATCGATTGGTGTTAATGCGAGGAGTAGGGATTGCCATGCAACGGATGCACTAGAGCTATAAATGTATGAAAGCTCAACAAAAGAAACTAAGTGGGTGTGCATCCAACTTGCTTGCTCACGAAGACCTAGGGCACTTGAGGAGGCCCATTGTTGGAATATACAAGCCAAGTTCTATAATGAAAAATTCCCACTAGTATATGAAAGTGACAAAACAAGAGACTCTCTATCATGAGGATTATGGTGCTACTTTGAAGCGCAAGTGTGGCAAAGGATAGTAGCATTGTCCCTTCTCTCTTTTTCTCTCATTTTTTGGGCCTTCTTTTTTTATGGCCTTTCTCTTTTTTTGGGCCTTCTCTTTTTTATGGCCTTTCTCTTTTTTTACTCCTCACTTGGGACAATGATATAGAAAATGATGATCATCACACTTCTATTTATTTACAACTCAATGATTACAACTCGATACTAGAACAAAGTATGACTCTATATGAATGCCTCCGGCGGTGTACCGGGATTGTGATGAATCAAGAGTGATATGTATGAAAAATTATGAACGGTGGCTTTGCCACAAATACGATTTCAATTACATGATCATGCAAAGCAATATGACAATGATGATGCGTGTCATAATAAACAGAACGGTGGAAATTTGCATGGCAATATATCTCGGAATGGCTATGGAAATGCCATAAGTAGGTATGGTGGCTGTTTTTAGGAAGATATAAGGAGGTTTATGTGTGAAAGAGCGTATCATATCACAGGGTTTGGATGCACCGGTGAAGTTTGCACCAACTCTCAATGTGAGAAAGGGCAATGCACGGTACCGAAGAGGCTAGCAATGATGGAAGGGTGAGAGTGCGTATAATCCATGGACTCAAGATTAGTCATAAAGAACTTACATACTTATTGCAAAAATCTACAAGTCATCAAAAACCAAGCACTAAACGCATGATCCTAGGTGGATATATTGGTAGGAAAAGACCATCGCTCGTCCCCGACTGCCACTCATAAGGAGGACAATCAAAGAACACCTCATGTTTCAAATTTGTTACATAACATTTACCATACGTGCATGCTGCGGGACTTGCAAACTTCAACACAAGAATTTCTCAAATTCACAACTACTCAACTAGGACGACTTTGATATTATTACCTCCATATCTCAAAACAATCATCAAGCATCAAACTTCTCTTAGTATTCAAAACACTCATAAGATTTTTTTTACTAATCTTGAATACCTAGCATATTAGGATTATTTAAGAAAATTGCCATGCTATTTAAGACTCTCAAAATAATATAAGTGAAGCACAAGAATTCATCTATTTCTTCAAAATAAAACCACCACCGTGCTATAAAAAGATATAAGTGAAGCACTAGAGCAAATGACAAACTACTCCGAAAGATATAAGTGAAGATCAATGAGTAGTCGAATAATTATGCAACTATGTGAAGACTCTCTAACATTTAAGAATTTTAGATCTTGGTATTTTATTCAAACAACAAGCAAAACAAAATAAATTGACGCTCCAAGCAAAACACATATCATGTGGTGAATAAAAATATAGCTCCAAGTAAAGTTACCGATGAATGAAGACGAAAGAGGGGATGCCATCCGGGGCATCCCCAAGCTTAGGCTCTTGGTTGTCCTTGAATATTACCTTGGGGTGCTTTGGGAATCCCCAAGCTTAGGATCTTTCCACTCCTTATTCCATAGTCCATTGAATCTTTACCCAAAACTTGAAAACTTCACAACACAAAACTTAACAGAAAACTCGTAAGCTCCGTTAGCGAAAGAAAACAAAACACCACTTCAAGGTACTGTAATGAACTCATTCTTTATTTATATTGGTGTTAAACCTAATGTATTATAACTTCTCTATGGTTCATACCCTCCGATACTACTCATATATTCATCAAAATAAGCAAACAACACATCGAAAACAGAATCTGTCAAAAACAGAAAAGTCTGTAGTAATCTGGATCAAACATATACTTCTGGAACTCATAAAATTCTCAAATAAATTGCTGGAAATGAGGAATTTATCTATTATCACCTTCAAGAAGAATTTACTAAATATCACTCTCCAATAAAAAAGGCAGCAATTCTCGTGAGCGCTAAAGTTTCTGTTTTTAAAGCAAGATCAACAAGACTTTCCCCAAGTCTTCCCAACAGTTCTACTTGGCACAGACACTAACTAAAACATGAAAACTCAATCATAACAGAGGCTAGATAAATTATTTATTGCTAAACAGGAGCAAAAAGCAAGGAACAAAAATAAAATTGGGTTGCCTCCCAACAAGCGCTATCGTTTAACGCCCCTAGCTAGGCATGATGATTTCAATGATGCTCACATAAGACATAAGAATTGAAACATAAAGAGAGCATCATGAAGCATATGACAAGCACATTTAAGTCTAACCCTCTTCCTATGCATAGGGATTTTGTGAGCAAACAACTTATGGGAACAATAATCAACTAGCATAGGAAGGCAAAACAAGCATAACTTCAAAGTTTTAAGCACATAGAGAGGAAACTTGATATTATTGCAATTCCTACAAGCATATATTCCTCCCTCATAATAATTTTCAGTAGCATCATGAATGAATTCAACAATATAACTATCACATAAAGCATTCTTTTCATGATCTACAAGCATATAAATTTTATTACTCTCCACACAAGCAAAATTCTTCTCATGAATAATAGTGGGAGCAAACTCAACAAAATAATTATCATGTGAGGCATAATCCAATTGAAAACTAAAATCATGATGACAAGTTTCATGGATATCATTATTCTTTATAGCATACAAGTCATCACAATAATCATCATAGATAGCAACTTTGTTCTCATAATCAATTGGAACCTCTTCCGAAATAGTGGATTCATCACAAAATAAAGTCATGACCTCTGCAAATCCGCTTTCATCAATATAATCATCATAAATAGGAGGCATGCTTTCATCATAATAAATTTGCTCATCAAAACTTGGGAGACAAAAAATATCATCTTTATCAAACATAGCATCCCCAAGCTTGTGGCTTTGCATATCATTAGCATCATGGATATTCAAGGAATTCATACTAACAACATTGTAATCATGCTCATCATTCAAATATTTAGTGCCAAACATTTTAATGCATTCTTCTTCTAACACTTTGGCACAATTTTCCTTTCCATCATACTCACGAAAGATATTAAAAAGATGAAGCGTATGAGGCAAACTTAATTCCATTTTTTATAGTTTTCTTTTATAAACTAAACTAGTGCTAAAACAAGAAACAAAAAGATTCAATTGCAAGATCTAAAGATATACCTTCAAGCGCTAAGCTCCCCGACAACGGCGCCTGAAAAGAGCTTGATGTCTACTACACAACCTTCTTCTTGTAGACGTTGTTGGGACTCCAAGTGCAGACATTTGCAGGACAGTAGCAAATTTCCCTCAAGTGGATGACCTAAGGTTTATCAATCCGTAGGAGGCGTAGGATCAATATGGTCTCTCTCAAGCAACCTTGCAACCAAATAACAAAGAGTCTCTTGTGTCCCCAACAAACCCAATACAATGGTAAATTGTATAGGTGCACTAGTTCGACGAAGGGATGGTGATACAAGTGGTATATGGATGGTAGATAAAGGTTTTTGTAATCTTATATTATAAAAGCAGAAATGTAAATAATAAAAGTGAGGGTAAATGGTATTGCAATGCGTTGAAACAAGGCCTAGGGTTCATACTTTCACTAGTGCAAGTTCTCTCAACAATATAACATAATTGGATCATATAACTATCCCTCAACATGCAACAAAGAGTCACTCCAAAGTCAGTAATAGCGGAGAACAAACAAAGAGATTATGGTAGGGTACGAAACCACCTCAAAGTTATTCTTTCCAATCAATCCGTTGGGCTATTCCTATGAGTGTCACAAACAGCCCTAGAGTTCGTACTAGAATAACACCTTAAGACACAAATCAACCAAAACCCTAATGTCACCTAGATACTCCAATGTCACCTCAAGTATCCGTGGGTATGATTATATGATATGCATCACACAATCTCAGATTCATCTATTCAACCAACACATAGAACCTCAAAGAGTGCCCCAAAGTTTCTACCGGAGAGTCAAGACAAAAACGTGTGCCAACCCCTATGCATAGATTCCCAGGGTCACGGAACCCGCAAGTTGATCACCAAAACATACATCAAGTGGATCATAGAATACCCCATTGTCACCACAGGTATCCCACGCAAGACATACATCAAGTGTTCTCAAATCCTTACAGACTCAATCCGATAAGATGACTTCAAAGGGAAGACTCAATCCATTACAAGAGAATAGAGGGGGAGAAAGATCATAAGATCCAACTATAATAGCAAAGCTCGCGATACATCAAGATTGTATCACCTCAAGAACACGAGAGAGAGAGAGAGAGAGAGAGAGAGATCAAACACATAGCTACTGGTACATACCCTCAGCCCCGAGGGAGAACTACTCCCTCCTTGTCATGGAGTGCACTGGGATGATGAAGAGGGCCGCATGAGAGGGATTCCCCCTTCGGCAGGGTGCCGGAACGGGTCTAGATTGGCTTTCGGTGGCTATTGAGGCTTCTGGCGGCGGAACTCCCGATCTATTGTGCTCCCCTATAGTGTTAGGGTATATGGATATATATAGGCAGAAGAAATACATCAGGGGAGCCACGAGGGGCTCACGAGGATGGAGGGCGCGCCCCTGCCTCGTGGCTTCCTCATCGATCCCCTAACATGCACTCCAAGTCTCCTGTATTGCTTTCTTTCCAAAAATAACTTTTCCGAAGGTTTCATTCCGTTTGGACTCCGTTTGATATTCCTTTTCTTCAAAACACTGAAACAAGGGGGAAAACAGGAACTGGCACTGGGCTCTGGGTCAATATGTTAGTCCCAAAAATAATATAAAAGTGGATAATAAAGCCGAATAATGTCCAAAACAGAAGATAATATAACATGGAGCAATCAAAAATTATAGATACGTTGGAGACGTATCAGAGACGTAGGATGAAGATGGTCTCTCTCAAACAACCCTGCAACCAAATAACAAAGAGTCTCTTGTGTTCCCAACACACCCAATACAATGGTAAATTCTATAGGTGCACTAGTTCGGCGAAGAGGTGGTGATACAAGTGCAATATTGATGGTAGATATAGGTTTTTGTAATCTGAAAATATAAAAACATCAAGGTAGCAAGTGGTAAAAGTGAGCGAAAACAGTATTGCAATGCTTCGAAACAAGGCCTAGGGTTCATACTTTCACTAGTGCAAGTTCTCTCAACAAGGATAACATAATTGGATCATATAACTATCCCTCAATATGCAACAAAGAGTCACTCCAAAGTCACTAATAGCGGAGAACAAAAGAAGAGATTATTGTAGGGTATGAAACCACCCCAAAGTTATCATTTCTGATCGATCTATCATAGAGTTCGTACTAAAATAACACGAAGCTATTCTTTCCGTTCAATCTATCCTATAGTTCATACTAGAATAACACCTTAAGACACAAATCAACCAAAACCCTAATGTCACCTAGATACTCCAATGTCACCACAAGTATCCATCGGTACGATTATACGATATGCATCACACAATCTCAGATTCATCTATTCAACCAACACAAAGAACTTCAAAGAGTGCCCCAAAGTTTCTACCGGAGAGTCAAGATGAAAACGTGTGCCAACCCCTATGCATAAGTTCATGAGGTCACGGAACTCGCAAGTTGATCACCAAAACATACATCAAGTGGATCACATGAATATCCCATTGTCACCACAGATAAGCACATGCAAGGCATACATCAAGTGTTCTCAAATCCTTAAAGACTCAATCCGATAAGATAAATTCAAAGGGAGAACTCAATCCATTACAAGAGAGTAGAGGGGGAGAAACATCATAAGATCCAACTATAATAACAAAGCTCGCGATACATCAAGATCGTGCCGAATCAAGAACATGAGAGAGAGAGAGAGAGATCGAACACATAGCTACTGGTACATACCCTCAGCCCCGAGGGTGAACTACTCCCTCCTCGTCATGGAGAGCTCCTAGATGATGAAGATGGCCACCGGAGAGGGATTCCCCCCTCCGGCAGGGTGCCGGAACGGGTCTAGATTGGTTTTCGGTGGCTACAGAGGCTTGCGGCGGTGGAACTCCCGATCTATGTTTCTTTCTGTAAGTTTGGGGTTATGTAAGAGGTGTTGGAGTCGAGAACAAGTTAGGGGGATCCCCGAGGCGGCCACGAGGTAGGGGGGGGCGTGCCCAGGGGGTAAGGCGCGCCCCCACCCTCGTGGTGGCCTCAGGAGTCTTCTGGCCCATCTCTGGTACTCCGTGGGCTTCTTCTAGTCCAAAAATGATCTCTGTGAAATTTCAGGTTAATTGGACTCCGTTTGGTTTTCCTTTTCTACGATACTCAAAAACAAGGAAAAAACAGAAACTGGCACTGGGCTCTAGGTTAATAGGTTAGTCCCCAAAATCATATAAAACAACATATAAATGCATATAAAACATCCAAGGTTGATAAAATAATAGCATGAAACAATCAAAAATTATAGATACGTTGGAGACGTATCAAGGGCATATTTCCAACAGTCTCCCACTTGCACTAGAGTCCATAATCTAGTTACATTGTGATGAATCGAACACCCATAGAGTTCTAGTGTTGATCATGTTTTTCTCGTGAAAGAGGTTTATTCAACGGATCTACGACATTCAGATCTGTATGCACTTTACAAATATCTATGTCTCCATCCTGAATATATTCACGAATGGAGTTGAAGAGACGCTTGATATGCCTGGTCTTCTTGTGAAACCTGGGATCCTTGGCAAGGGCAATAGCTCCACTGTTGTCACAAAAGAGAGTCATCGGGCCCGACGCATTGGGAATAACTCCTAGGTCGGTGATGAACTCCTTCATCCAGACTGCTTCATGTGCTGCCTCCGAGGCTGCTATGTACTCCGCTTCACATGTTGATCCCGCCACGACACTTTTCTTGCAACTGCACCAGCTGACTGCCCCACCATTCAAAATGTACACGTATCCGGTTTGTGACTTGGAGTCATCCAGATCTGTGTTGAAGCTAGCATCGACGTAACCCTTTACGACAAGCTCTTCGTCAGCTCCATAAACGAGAAACATATTCTTAGTCCTTTTCAGGTACTTTAGGATGTTCTTGACCGCTGTCCAGTGTTCCATGCCGGGATTACTTTGGTAGATCCCTACCAAACTTACGGCAAGGTTCACATAAGGTCTCGTACACAGCATGGCATACATAATAGACCCTATGGCTGGGGCATAGCGGATGACACTCATCTTTTCTCTATCTTCTGCCGAGGTCGGGCATTGAGCGGTGCTCAATTTAACACCTTGCAATATAGGCAAGAACCCCTTCTTGGACTGATCAATATTGAACTTCTTCAATATCCTGTCAAGGTAAGTGCTTTGTGAAAGACCAATGAGGCGTCTCGATCTATCTCTATAGATCTTGATGCCTAATATGTAAGCAGCTTCTCCAAGGTCCTTCATTGAAAAACACTTATTCAAGTAGGCCTTTATGCTTTCCAAAAATTCTATATCATTTCCCATCAATAGTATGGCATCCACATATAATATGAGAAATGCTACAGAGCTCCCACTCACTTTCTTGTAAACACATGCTTCTCAATAAGTCTGCGTAAACCCAAACTCTTTAATCATCTCATCAAAGCGAATGTTCCAACTCCGAGATGCTTGCACCAGCCCATAGATTGAGCGTTGGAGCTTGCATACCTTGTCAGCATTCTGAGGATCGACAAAACCTTCAGGCTGCATCATATACAATTCTTCCTTAAGGAAATGATACGTCTCCAACATATCTATAATTTTTGATTGTTCCATGCTATATTATATTCTGTTTTGGACATTATTGCGCTTTATTATACACTTTTATATTATTTTTGGGACTAACCTATTAACTGGAGGCCCAGCCCACAATTGCAGTTTTTTGCCTATTTCAGAGTTTCACAGAAAAAGAATATCAAACGGAGTCCAAACAGAATGAAACCTTCGGGAATGTGATTTTTGGAACGAACGTGATCCAGAGGACTTGGACCCTATATCAAGAAAGCAACCAGGAAGGCACGAGGTAGGGAGCGCGCCTACCCCCCAGGCGCACCTGATACGTCTCCAACGTATCTATAATTTTTGATTTCTCCATGCTATATTATCTAATGTTTTGGACATTATTGGGCTTTATTATCCACTTTTATATTATTTTTGGGACTAACCTACTAACCGGAGGCCCAGCCCAGAATTGCTGTTTTTTTGCCTATTTTAGGGTTTCGAAGAAAAGGAATATCAAAAGGAGTCCAAACGGAATGAAACCTTCAGGAACGTGATTTTCTCAACAAACAAGACCCAGGAGACTTGGACCCTACATCAAGAAACAAAAGAGGAGGCCACGAGGTAGGGGGCGCGCCTACCCCCCAGGCGCACCCTCCACCCTCGTGGGCCCCCTGTTGCTCCACCGACGTACTCCTTCCTCCTATATATACCTATGTACCCCCAAACGATCAGATACGGAGCCAAAACCCTAATTCCATCGCCGCAACTTTCTGTATCCACGAGATCCCATCTTGGGGCCCGTTCCAGAGCTCCGTCGAAAGGGGTATCCATCACGGAGGGCTTCTACATCATCACCATATCCCCTCCGATGAAGTGTGAGTAGTTCACGTCAGACCTACGGGTGCATAGTTATTAGCTAGATGGCTTCTTCTCTCTTTTTGGATCTCAATACAATGTTCTCCCCCTCTCTTGTGGAGATCTATTTGATGTAATCTTCTTTTTGCGGTGTGTTTGTTGAGACCGATGAATTGTGGGTTTATGATCAAGTCTATCTATGAACAATATTTGAATCTTCTCTGAATTCTTTTATGTATGATTGGTTATCTTTGCAAGTCTCTTCGAATTATCAGTTTGGTTTAGCCTACTAGATTGATCTTTCTTGCAATAAGAGAAGTGCTTAGCTTTGGGTTCAATCTTGCGGTGTCCTTTCCCAGTGACAGCAGGGGCAGCAAGGCACGTATTGTATTGTTGCCATCGAGGATAACAAGATGGGGTTTTCATCATATTGCATGAGTTTATCCCTCTACATCATGTCATCTTGCTTAAGGCGTTACTCTGTTTTCATTAACTTAATACTCTAGATGCATGCTGGATAGCGGTCGATGAGTGGAGTAATAGTAGTAGATGCGGGCAGGAGTCGGTCTACTTGTCTCGGACGTGATGCCTATATACATGATCATACCTAGATATTCTCATAACTATGCTCAATTCTGTCAATTGCTCAACAGTAATTCGTTCACCCATCGTAGAATACTTATGCTCTTGAGAGAAGCCACCAGTGAAACCTATGGCCCCCGGGTATATCTTCATCATATTAATCTTCCAATACTTAGTTATTTTGATTGCCTTTTATTTTACTTTGCATCTTTATCATAAAAATACCAAAATATTATCTTATCATATCTATCAGATCTCACTCTCGTAAGTGGCCGTGTAGGGATTGACAACCCCTTATCGCATTGGTTGCGAGGATTTATTTATTTTGTGCAGGTACGAGGGACTCGCGCGTAACCTCCTACTGGATTGATACCTTGGTTCTCAAAAACTGAGGGAAATACTTACACCACTTTGCTGCATCATCCCTTCCTCTTCGGGGAAAACCAACGCATTGCTCAAGAGGTAGGAAGAAGGATTTCTGGCGCCGTTGCCGGGGAGTCTACGCAAAAGTCAATATACCAAGTACCCATCACAATCCTTATCTCCCGCATTACATTATTTGCCATTTACCTCTCGTTTTCCTCTCCCCCACTTCACCCTTGCCGTTTTATTCGCCCTCTCTCTCTCTATCCTCCCTCTCTTTCTCTATTTGCCTCTTTTTGCCCGCTTGCTTTTTGTTTGCTTGTGTGTTGGATTGCTTGCTTGTCACGATGGCTCAAGATAGCACTAAATTGTGTGACTTTACCAATACCAACAACAATGATTTTATTAGCACTCCGATTTCTCCTCTTACTGATGCTGAATCTTGTGAAATTAATACTGCTTTGCTGGATCTTGTCATGAAAGATCTGTTTTCCGGCCTTCCTAGTGAAGATGCCACTACCCATCTAAATAGCTTCGTTGATTTGTGTGATATGCAGAAGAAGAAAGATGTGGATAATGATATTGTTAAATTGAGGCTATTTCCTTTTTCGCTTAGAGATCGTGCTAAAGCTTGGTTTTCGTCTTTGCCTAAAAATAGTATTGATTCATGGAATAAGTGCAAAGATGCTTTTATCTCTAAGTATTTTCCTCCCGCTAAGATCATCTCCCTTAGAAACGATATTATGAATTTTAAGCAACTTGATCATGAACATGTTGCACAATCTTGGAGAGGATGAAATTAATGATACGTAATTGCCCTACTCATGGTTTGAATTTGTGGATGATTATACAAATTTTTTATGCTGGATTGAATTTTTCTTCTAGAAATCTTTTAGATTCGGCCGCGGGAGGCACTTTTATGGAAATCACTTTAGGAGAAGCTACTAAACTCCTAGATAATATTATGGTTAATTATTCTCAATGGCATACTGAAAGATCTACTAATAGAAAGGTGCATGCGA
The DNA here is from genome assembly GCF_018294505.1 of Triticum aestivum. NCBI lineage: Eukaryota > Viridiplantae > Streptophyta > Magnoliopsida > Poales > Poaceae > Triticum > Triticum aestivum. The sequence goes on from NC_057806.1 coordinate 563,525,477, forward strand.
TAGAAGAAATTAATCTTTTAAGTGGAAAGATGGATGAACTTATGAAATTATTTGCTAGTAAAAGTGTTTCTTCTGATCCTAATGATATGCCCTTGTCTACTTTGATTGAGAATAATAATGAATCTATGGATGTGAATTTTGTTGGTAGGAACAATTTTGGTAACAACGCGTATAGAGGAAATTTTAATCCTAGGCCTTATCCTAGTAATCCCTCTAATAATTATGGTAATTCCTACAATAATTCTTATGGAAATTATAATAATATGCCCTCTGATTTTGAATCTAATATTAAAGAATTTATTACTTCGCAAAAGAATTTCAATGCTTTGATTCAAGAAAAATTGCTTAAGATTGATGAGTTGGCTAGGAACGTTGATAGAATTTCTCTTGATGTTGATTCTTTGAAACTTAGATCTATTCAACCTAAGCATGATATCAATGAGTCTCTCAAAGCCATGAGAATTTCCATTGATGAGTGCAAAGAAATAACCGCTAGGATGCGTGCTAAGAAAGATGCCTTTATAAGAGCGTGTTCTTCTAGTTCCTATGAAAATAAAGATGAAGATCTAAAAGTTATTGATGTGTCCCCTATTAAATCTTTGTTTTGCAATATGAATCTTGATAATGATGGGACTAAATATGATCCACCCTTACCTAGAAGGCGTTCCAAGAATTCGGAGTTTTTAGATCTTGATGCTAAAATTGATGAAAGTGGAATCAAAGAAATTAAAAGCCTAGATGTTGCTAAACCCACTATTTTGGATTTCAAAGAATTTAATTATGAAAATCGCTCTTTGATTGATTGTATTTCCTTGCTGCAATTCGTGCTAAATTCTCCTCACACTTATAGTCAAAATAAAGCGTTCATTAAACATATCGTTGATGCCTTGATGCAATCTTATGAAGAAAAACTTGAATTAGAAGTCTCTATCCCTAGAAAATTTTATGATGAGTGGGAACCTACTATTAAAATTAAAATTAAAGATCATGAGTTTTATGCTTTATGTGATTTGGGTGCTAGTGTTTCCACGATTCCAAAGACCTTGTGTGATTTGTTAGGTTTCCGTGATTTTGATGATTGCTCTCTAAACTTGCACCTTGCGGATTCCACTATTCAGAAACCTATGGGGAGAATTAATGATGTTCTTATTGTTGCAAATAGGAATTATGTGCCCGTAGATTTTATTTTCCTTGACATAGATTGCAATCCTTCATGTCCTATTATTCTTGGTAGACCTTTCCTTAGAACGATTGGTGCAATTATTGATATGAAGGAAGGAAATATTAGATTCAAATTTCCGTTAAGGAAAGGCATGGAACACTTTCCGAGAAAGAAAATTAAATTACCCTATGAATCTATTATGAGAGCCAATTATGGATTGGCTACCAAAGATGACAATACCTAGATCTATACTTGCTTTTTATGCCTAGCTAGGGGCGTTAAACGATAACGCTTGTTGGGAGGCAACCCAATTTTATTTTATTCCTTGATTTTTGCTCCTGTTTAGTAATAAATAATTTATTTAGCCTCTGTTTAGGTTGTGTTTTTTGTGTTTAATTAGTGTTTGTGCCAAGTAGAACCGTTGGGAAGACTTGGGGAAAGTCTTGATATCTTGCTGTAAAAAACATAAACTTTAGCGCTCACGAGAACTGCTGCCATTTTTATTTGGAAAGTGATATTTAGTTAATTCTTTTTGAAAATGATTAATAGATAAATTTATCACGTCCAGAAATTTATTTTAGAACTTTTGGGGCTCCATATCTTGCGCTAGCTACAGATTACTACAGACTGTTCTGTTTTTGACAGATTCTGTTTTTCGTGTGTTGTTTGCTTATTTTGATGAATCTATGGCGAGTAAAATAGTTTATAAACCACAGAGAAGTTGGAATACAGTAGGTTTAACACCAACATAAATAAAGAATGAGTTCATTACAGTACCTTGAAGTGGTCTTATGTTTTCTTTCGCTAACGGAGCTCACGAGATTTTCTACTTTGAGTTTTGTGTTGTGAAGTTTTCAAGTTTTGGGTAAAGAATTAATGGATTATGGAACAAGGAGTGGCAAGAGCCTAAATTGGGGATTCCCATGGCATACCCAAGATAATCTAAGGACACCTAAAAGCCAAAGCTTGGGGATGCCCTGGAAGGCATCCCCTCTTTTTGTCTACTTCTATCGGTAACTTTACTTGGAGCTATATTTTTATTCACCACATGATACGTGTTTTGCTTGGAGCGTCCTGTATGATTTGAGTCTTTGCTTTTTAGTTTACCACAATCATCCTTGATGTACACACATTTTGAGAGAGCCATACATGATTTGGAATTTGTTAGAATACTCTATATGCTTCGTTATATCTTTTGAGTTATATAGTTTTGCTCTAGTACTTCACTTATATCTTTTAGAGCACGGTGGTGGATTTGTTTTATAGAAACTATTGATCTCTAATGCTTCACTTATATTATTTTGAGAGTCTTAAATAGCATGGTAATTTGCTTAAATAATCCTAATATGCTAGGTATTCAAGATTAGTAAAAAAATTCCTATGAGTGTTTTGAGCACTAAGAGAAGTTGGATGCTTGATGATTGTTTTGAGATATGGAGGTAATAATATCAAAGTCGTGCTAGTTGAGTAGTTGTGAATTTGAGAAGTGCTTGTGTTGAAGTTTGCAAGTCCCGTAGGATGCACATATGGTAAACATTATGTAACAAATTTGAAACATGGGGTGTTCTTTGATTGTCTTCCTTATGAGTGGCGGTCGGGGATGAGCGATGGTCTTTTCCTACCAATCTATCCCCCTAGGAGCATGCGCGTAGTGCCGAGGTTTTTGATGACTTGTAGATTTTTGCAATAAGTATGTGAGTTCTTTATGACTAATGTTGATCAGTCTATGGATTATACGCACTCTCACCCTTCCATCATTACTAGCCTCTTCGGTACCCTGCATTGCCCTTTCTCACATTGAGAGTTGGTGCAAACTTCGTCGGTGCATCCAAACCCCGTGATATGATACGCTCTTTCACACATAAACCTGCTTATATCTTCCTCAAAACAGCCACCATACCTACCTATTATGGCATTATCATAGCCATTCCGTGATATATTGCCATGCAACTTTCCACCATTCCGTTTATCATGACACATTCATCATTGTCATATTGCTTAGCATGATCATGTAGTCGACATAGTATTTGTGGCAAAGCCACCGTTCATAATTCTTTCATACATGTCACTCTTGGTTCATTGCATATCCCGGTACACCGCCGGAGGCATTCATATAGAGTCATCTTTTGTTCTAGCATCGAGTTGTACATAAATAGAAGTGTGATGATCATCATTTTCTAGAGCATTGTCCCAAGTGAGGAAATAAAAAAAGGCCATATATATATAAAAAGAGAAAGGCCCAAATAAAAAAATGAGATAAAAAGAGAGAAGGGACAATGTTACTATCCTTTGCCACACTTGTGCTTCAAAGTAGCACCATGATCTTCATGATAGAGAGTCTCTTGTTTTGTCACTTTTATATACTAGTGGGAAATTTTCATTATAGAGCTTGGCTTGTATATTCCAACAATGGGCCTCCTCAAGTGCCCTAGGCCTTCGTGAGCAAGCAAGTTGGATGCACACGCACTTAGTTTCTTTTGTTGAGCTTTCATACATTTATAGCTCTAGTGCATCCGTTGCATGGCAATCCCTACTCCTTGCATTAACATCAACACTACAAAAAAATACACTTCCGTGATGATACGTGTTTGTCACAGTAGGTCGCTTTTTTTGTCATGCATGTACATCCATGACAAATTTATGACATAATCAAGATAGTCATACCTGTGCTGTCGTAGAAGTGTTCCATGACATTACCAAAATTATCATCACGGAAGTGTCCACTTCCATGACGATAAATCGCGCATCACAGAAGTGCTTTTGTCAAGGGTGACCGACACGTGGCATCCACCGTAATGGAACGCCGTTAAGCTATCGGGTCGGGTTTTGGATCCGATAACCCGTTAACAGCCCTGACCAATGGGAAATTTCCACGTGTAAAATTCTTATTGGCCGGACGAAACACGTGTCAGCTCGTCAGTGGGTCAGATAGGCGCCTATTGTATGTCGACACGTGGCACGACCCAACAAGTTTAAATGGGCCGGCCCAACTGAAGGCCCACAAGATTTTGCGGACCATAATGGGCCGGCCCAGCTGAAGGCCCATGAGATTTTGCGGACCGTAATGGGTTGGCCCAGCTAAAGGCCCACAAGATTTTGCGGGCCATAATGGGCCGGCCCAGGTAAAGGCCCACAAGATTTTTGTGTGCCATAATGGGCCGGCCCAGGTAAAGCCCACAAGATTCTTGCGGGTCATTATGGGCCGGCCCAGCTAAAGGCCCACGAGATTTCGCCGACATTAATGGGCCAGCCCAGCTGTAGGCCCACAAGATTTTGAGGACCCTAGTAGGTCGACCCATTAACTGGCTGCCATGTTTTGGGCCAAATGTCGGCCCATATTTGATCCGGTTCATTAATGGCCTGCCATGCTCCGGGCCTAATAGTGGCCCATATGAGATCCGGCCCGTTAAAAGCCTACCACGTTCTGGGCCAAATTATGGCCCAGATCAGGTCTGTCCCTTTAAGAGGCTTTGGGCTCAATTATGGCCCATATCAGATTCGGCCCGTCAACTCGACACTATGCTTTTGGGCCCACTTGCTAAAGGCCCACTTAGTAATTCGGCCTGATATTAGTTTTGTCCTGTTAAGGGCCCATTTAACATTTCGGCCCTATATTAATTTCGTCATGTTAAAAGCCAGTCATATAGTTGGGCCTAACTACGACCCTGTTTGCATCCGGCCTGCTCGCAGTCGATATCTGATTGGGCCAAACAAGGACTGAGACAATTTTGGCCTGTTAAAAGCCCGTGATTTGATTCGCACAATCATGGGCCGGGGTTCATTTCATGCTGCTGCGTAACTAGTACGAATTAAGAACAAAGCTACTCTATACAATAAAGAAACTACGGCATAGTAACTTAGAATAAACCTACACTATACAATAAAGGGTTTAAGGTATATTACATCCACTGGGCATCGAAGTTCGCCACCAGTGATCATAAAGCACAACATAGAAGCAGATTACAAAAACTAGGCACCATTGCAGCGTAACAAAATAATACTGAACCGAGACCACTTCCAAGATAGTTCAAGAAAGGTTAGCCTTGCGGGGGAACTGCTGCGCAAGCTGCTAAGCAAGGCTGTGAGACCGGCCTAGCATGTCAGTTATAGCTTCCAGGTGTAGCTGTTTAGCGATGAGGTTCTCATTGGTGTTCTCCGCAATCTTTCTTAGAGATAGGACTTCAAGTCGAAGTTGAGTTGCAGAATGCCTTTCTACTAGAACTTGGGACTGAAGAAGTCGAACTGATTCAGACAACGAATTCTGTGAGCTTATCTGACTGTTAGTGTCAAGTAACTTGAACACTGCATCAAGGCAAGACTTTGGGGTTGTCTCGCTATCTTCAAGATGTTTTGCCTTCTTTGCTGCAATATATGTTGGGTTTGTCTCACAGCCTTCAGCAGACTTGTGCATGCCATCAGGCATATCACCCTGAAACAAAGCAGAGAGATGACAGGTTTTCCACGTGTATAAACAAAGATGATAATTGTTCTATCAATTCTATCCAATTTCAAATTAGAAAATAAAGAGTATGTTCAAAATATCAATAGCATAATTTGGCATTGTTCATAATGCGGGGAGCTTCACCACACTACTGGATTACCATGTCAACATAACAAGCATAGATGAAGGGCAAAGAAAATCATTGTATCTATTTTGGATAATGTGCATGGCATGTTGTTCATATCATCAGCCACATCAGTAAGATAAAACAGGAGATGACAAGGTGCAAACATGGGCTGCTTCACCACACACTGGATTATAGATCCACAAAAACAAGCATACATATAGGGAGTATTAAGTAATGTGCATGGTATGAATAAGGAATTTGGTTTTACAAGTAAAACTTAGAACTTACAGTTCTTACAAACATGCATTTTGGTAGAAACAGCAAACTAAACAGCAGTAAACGATAGGGAGTATGAGCAAATTAAACAGCAGTTGAGGATAAAGGCTTTAGAAGGACTGACTTACATTAACAGTTAACACCGGCTTTATAATGCCCTTCTCCATGTCAAGGGAAGGATAACTCAAGAATTTCAGCACATAATCTTCTTCATAAGCATTGCCTGTACTCTACATTTTGTAGAGAGTAATTATAGATATGATAATACTGGAAGGGGTAGAGGATAATGAAGATAAGATGCAGATTGATGCTACATAATCAACTACCAATCCCTGGAAGTACAAGCGTTACAGGATAAAATGTACTGACAAGAGCAATGGGCTACACTTCTGCACTGGCATTGTCTATGTATTCTACTTGTTGGTAAGATTAAATATAAATCTGATCTTTTTTAGTAAATGGCGAGCGAGGGAGATAAGATGCAGAATGCTACAAAATGAACCAATCCCTCTTCCCATAATACAAGAGTGTTTTGAACACTGGTGTACTGTACAAAACATTCTTATATTATGGGACGGAGGGAGTAGCTGTTAATGTAAGTACAGGGATAGACCATGTTCAGTCCTTACAAGAGGACTGCAGAGCTAAACCTCTTCAAAAGCATTGGGTTGATTCTAAATTTATGTAAGAGTCCATACGGATCTTATAATGTCCACCAAATGGACGATTACGAGGCTAACATGTGCAGTGATGCTACATAATCAAACAGCTATGAAAGTAAATATGGTCATACATGGCAAGAGGTACTCACAAGAGCAATGAAGTGTGCAGTATAGTTGCGAGATTCTATGGTCCCTTGAGAACGAATGTTCTTCTGCTAACAGTTTTCATACAAGTGAGACATTAAGGCAAATGCAGAAATGTAGTTCAAATTGTGATGTGATATCATAGACAATACCTTACGCTGCAGCCGAGACCAATGTGTAACAAGATTATTCTAGCCACCGTCGGAAAAATGTAGCACCGGAGACTTTACAGAAATTTCGTTCAGAGGCTTGCCATCGAAGTGCGCTTGCCTCAGGTAGGAACGATACTTCATCAACGAGTGCTTGAAAAGCGCAACCAACCCTTGCTCGTCATCATAATCCAGTTTGCGCCTTGCCTATTTAAAAGAATGAAATATTGTGTCTTCTGTCAACAGAAAGATATGCAGTAATGACCATGAATAACATTAGTACATTACTTACGCATAAGTTGCGGAGGAAGACTGGAAATTGTTTTGTGTCTGCGGTATAATCTTTCCATGAAGGAAAGATGCGTACAAAGTTCCTGACAACAACATAAGCTTCATCTTCTAAACTGGGAAGAAATGGAACAGGGGTCCTATTTGCTGCAATTGGGGCTCTCTCTGGTTCGAAAAGGGATTTGGCAACTGGATTTGGTGTACTCTTTGCTAGAATGGGGGTTTTGCGTCGTACAGCTGGTGCTATGTCAACTGGCATAATCATACTTGTTGGGGATATAACTGTTTGAGTAAGCCGGCCAGGAGGGGCCGGGTTATGCAAAGAAGACTCATCGTAAAGGAAGCCCAAGACCCAGCGTGAGGATGGCGGTTCATAGAGCTTAAGGCCCATAGAGACAAACCGCCGTAATGGCATGACTTGTAACATAAGGTAGAGGTAACTAGTCACCGAGCCGGACACTGTTTATGAGCCGGTCGGGACTCTGTAGGCCGCAGGGCGTCAACCCGTGTATATAAGGGAATGACCCGCCGGCGGCTTAGGGCAAGAAACAACCAATCGAGAACCGGGCATAGCGTATCTCGCTCCCTGGTCATCGAAACCTCAAGCAATACCAACCCAACTAGACGTAGGCCTTCCTTCACCATAAGGGGCTGAACTAGTATAAACCTCGCATGTCCTTTGTCCCGATTAACCCCTTTAAGCTTCCTAGTTGCGATGGCTCCACAATTAAGTCCTTGCAAGAGGACATCTGCCATGACAATTCCACGATAGCTGGTGCCCACCGTGGGGCCAGCGCACGGTAGATTTGAGTTCTTGAAGGGCAGCTTCGATGGGCTCAAGGGATACGCAGTTGGCCGGATGACCAAGAGTCGTCACGGCAAGATCTACATCGATGACGAAGGCTGGGGCCCCGACGCCGGCTCAATTGAGTACGGGTACCGGGTCCCCTTTCGCGGAATTCATGTCTTCATCGACCGGATTGGTGAGCCGGACCCTGAGCCGGACAGCTGCACCGACCTCATCGAGACGGCTCAGCGTGCGAAACCCGCCCGAGCTCAACCCGTCGTGAAGCGTGCCTTCGTGGGTTGCATCCACGGAGGTGAACTTTCTGAAGGATCTGAAGGTGATGGTGAGCCGGCCGTCCTCCCTGACGGTGATTCGTCCGCTGGCTCAACAGATTCGCTATATCAAGTTCAAGATGGCGTGCTTGGGGGCTGTTCCGATGGCAGCACTATTCCGGACCCCTCAGAGTCGCCAAACTGGGCAGGAGTCTTCATGGCTGGTACTCAACCCGGCCAAAATTCTACGGCCTCAGCGGCGATAACGTCCGGGTTAGGAGCAGCCGGAGCAGGAGGCCCTATGCGCTCACCGGCTCAGGTGCTGATGGATCTCATGGATAAACTTACGACCTTGTTAACTGCTACAGTCGTCCCTGCGAACCAATCTGAGCATGAGGCAGAGGTGGCACAGGTTCGCGATGAGATTGCCCGGGCCAAGGAAACCTTAGCAGCTGAAGATACTAGATTAGCCACAGAGCGGGCGGCTTGGACGTACGGGCGCAGCAACTTCAGGCAGAGGCTTTTCAGCTCACGTTGAGCTTGAACGCATCTAATGAGGTAATGAGGAGGAGACATCAGAAAACTCAATCCCGTTTACCTCAGATTTATGATCCTCGGAATCTCTTTGCTACACCTGGGGCCGGCCCAAGTAACCCGCCAGGTGCAAATTAGTTTATGACATTCAGAGCGGGAGGCCCAGTCCAGCCTCCGGTGACGGCGCCTCTTCACGGCAATATGGCGCCGCCCCGTTACGTACCAATACCACAGGGTCACTTCTCCAACCCCATGGAGAACTTAATCGCAGCATCAGCATGTTTGGCGGCTCTCCCAGTAGATGGTGATGATCCGATAGCAGTGGAAACCCGGAGGATCAGGGAACTTGTCCAAACAGCCCTGGCTCAGCAAGAGACCTACTCCTATAGCCGGGACAGGATTCACTCAACTCCTCCGCCCTGGTTAGCTCCGCCTCGTCAAAACCGGAGCCCGAATTACAGTAGACACATGGAGTCCGAGGCCTTGTCAAGTAGCGCTCAGCGCCGGAACCAACCCGGCGGGTATAACCCGGTTTAGGATCAGATACGTCAGGAGGACGAGCGGGCGGCTCAACTAGCGGCTCAACTAGCAGCCCAACAGGACTCACCGGCTTACCCGACGACTTCCGTTGAGGCGGGTGTTGCTACTAGAACCGGAGGAGTTCCTTGTCTGGTACTAGCTCTACGTAACGTACGTCTGCCCAAGGATTTCAAGGGACCTCGAAAGGTGCCGAATTATACGGCCGATTTACAACCTGGGGCATGGATTGAAAGTTACGAGATGGCCATGGAGCTGCTGGAGGTTAGTGATGAAGCGATGGCTAAATACTTCACCATGATGTTGGACGGAACGGCCCGTTCTTGGTTAAAGGGTTTGCCACCCAATTCCATTGGTTCATGGGCGGAGCTAAAGGCCCGTTTCATCCAGAACTTCAAGGACACCTGCAAGCAGTCTATGTCGATTGTGGACCTGACAAATTGTAAGTAGGAGGAAGGTGAATCTACGACTCATTGGGTGCGCCATGTCAAAGATATAATACATCCGTTTGACAAGATGGATGCCAGCTCAGCAGTTCTCATGCTGGAGAAGAATTGCCGCTTTGAGCCTCTGAGACAGAAACTAGGGCGCCTTAAGCGTGATTGCAACGATATGGGGACGCTGATGGCGGCTTTAGTCAAGTATGCTGATTCTGATAGTACCAAGGATCCCGCGTCTGATGAGGAAAAGACAGGGAAGGGAAAGAAGAACGGTAATTGAAAGGGTCAGCAGCATAACCCGGCGAGTCAAGGAGGCAATAAGCGTAAGGCGGACGGTAACCCGGGATTTGTGACCAATGCATAGGGTAACAATCAGAAGCGCAAAGGAAAGCCACCCCCTCGGTTTGGCGGGTCAGGTCCATCTCTTGAGCAACTACTCAATGAGCCCTGCCCGAAACACGGCACCCGGGAACGACCAGCGACTCATTTATGGAAGGATTGCGCAATCATGAAGGCTTTCAAGAATTCTAATACGTTTGATGGCAATCAAGGCCCAGGCGGCGGCTCAGGAGTTGGCGGCTTTCATGGCCTGGGCGGCTGTTCAGGATCCGGTTTTCAGGGAAGCCAGGGTGGTTATAATCAACAACAGTCTGGTCAAGGAGGTCAGCAGCAGCAGCAGTCGAGTTATCAGAGCCATCCAAAACAGCTAAACAGTGGGCAGTATCACGTGTTTACCACGAGTTTGTGTAAACGTGATCATAAAGTTCATAGGAGGGCGGTGAATTCTGTTGAGCCGTCAGTCCCTCGTTACTCGAGGTGGTCGCAACAGCTTATTGTCTGGAGCAGGGAGGATCACCCTCCCCGGGTTGATAATCCGGGTCAACTGGCCCTGGTAGTGGCACCGCAGGTTGGTGGTTACAAATTTACTAAGGTGCTCATAGATGGAGGTAGCAGCATCAACATCCTCTATTACGAGACCTTTCAGCGCATGGGCTTAACTGACAAGAATTTAAAGACTTCCAACACTGTCTTCCATGGAGTGGTGCCTGGTAAATCGGCGTATCCTATGGGTAAGATTGAGCTAGAGGTGGCCTTTGGAGACGAGCATGATTCTAGGGCGGAAAAGTTAACTTTTGAAGTGGTAAAAATCAAGAGTCCATATCACGCTTTGTTCGGGCGGCCGGCTTATGCCAAGTTCATGGCGCGGTCGTGTTATGTTTATTTATAGCTCAAGATGCCGGGTTACAAGGGTATCATCACCGTGCATGGAAGCCGAAAGGTGGCCCTGGAATGCGAAGAAGGCGATGCGGCTTATGCCGAGTCTGTCTGTGCAGCAGAGGAGCTCAAATTTTATCAAGATAACATTGACCCGGTGGATATGATCTCTCTCAAGAAGCCGACTACGGAGCATGACTCGGCCATGAAGTTTAAATCGGCTGCAGAGACTAAGCTTGTTGATTTTACTCCGGGCGATTCATCTAAGCAATTCAGCATTAGTGCCAACTTGGATCCTAAATAGGAAAGAGCGCTCATCGAGTTCATCCGTGAGAACCGGGACATCTTTGCATGGAAGCCTTCTGACATGCCAGGTGTACCGAGAGGACTCGCTGAGCACACTCTTAATATTGATCCGAAGTATAAGCCGGTCAGGCAGTTTCTGTGGTGATTCAATGAGGAACGACGAAAAGCTATAGGAGAAGAGGTCGCCCGGCTCTTGGCGGACGGGTTCATTGTCGAAGTTTTTCACCCGGAGTGGTTGGCTAACCCGGTGCTCGTGCTCAAGAAAAACGGCACCTGGCGGATGTGTGTGGATTACATGGACTTAAATAAGGCTTGTCCGGCTGATCCTTTCGCTCTCCCCCGTATTGATCAAATCATTGATGCTACGGCGGGTTATGCACGTTTGAGCTTTTTGGATGCTTACTCTGGTTATCATCAGATCAAGATGGCAGTTAAGGACCAGGAGAAGACGGCTTTCATCACTTCGTTTGGAGCCTTCTGCTATGTGTCTATGCCTTTTGGGCTCAAGAGTGCCTAGGCGACTTATCAACGGTGTGTACAAAATTGTCTCCACAATCAGATTGGGCGCAATGTTCATGCTTATGTGGATGACATAGTGGTGAAATCCAGAGAGGCGGAAACCTTGATATCTGATCTCAGAGAAACCTTTGACAATCTCCGGGTTTACAAAATGATGCTTAACCCAGAGAAGTGTGTATTTGGTGTGCCTGCAGGCAAGCTTTTGGGATTCTTGGTCTCAAACAGGGGCATCGGGGCTAATTCGGAGAAGATTAAGGCAATCACTTCTTTGGCTAAACCGGCATGTATCAATGATGTTCAGCGACTGGCGGGTCATGTTGCCGCTTTAAGCCGGTTCATAAGCCGGTTAGGTGAGAAGGCCCTACCGCTGTACCAACTGATGAAGAAGGCAGACACCTTTGTCTGGAGTAATGCTGCTAATGCTGCTTTTGAGGATTTGAAGAGGCAGTTATCTGAGCCGCCAGTTCTTGCAGCTCCCATTGACAAAGAGCTTTTGCTGTTATATGTGGCTGCTAATTCACGAGCCGTCGGTGTGGCAATTGTGGTAGAGCGCAAGGAGGCTGGTAAGGAACATCCGGTTCAATGGCCGGTTTATTATGTTAGTGAAGTACTCATCGAGTCAAAACAAAGATATCCTCATTGGCAGAAACTTGTTTACAGGGTGTTCATGGCAAGCCGGAAGCTGAAGCAATACTTCCAAGGTCACCCTATCACTGTGGTAAGTTCTTCCCCCTTGGGAGACATTATTCAGAACAGAGAGGCTACAGGACGAGTCACCAAGTGGGCCATCGAGCTCGGGCCTCATGGTCTGAAGTATGTACCACGCACTGCCATTAAGTCTCAAGCTTTGGTGGATTTCATCAATGACTGGACAGAGCTATAAGCACCTGAGGAGAAGCCCGATAACACTTATTGGACTATTCACTTTGATGGGTCCAGACAGTTGGAAGGCTCAGGGCTGGAGTCGTGTTAACTTCCCCTCGAGGTGACAAATTTTGTTATGTGCTCCGGCTTATGTTTCCTTGTACTAACAATGCAGCTGAGTACGAGGCCCTACTCCATGGTCTCCGGATGGCCAAGGAGATGAACTTGAGCCGGGTAAGATGCTTGGGAGACTCAGACCTTGTGGCTCAACAGGTGTCAGGCAAGTGGGACTCTAAAGATCCCCTTATGGCGGCTTACCATCGTGAAGTCGATGCTGTGGCTTGACATTTCAAGGGTTATGTGGTGGAACACATTGATCGAAGGAAGAATGAGGCGGCTGATGCCTTAAGCCGGCTGGGATCTCAGCGTAAGCCGGTGCCGCCTAACACCTTTCTTGAAGTTTTGAATAATCCTTCTGTTAAGTTACCTACTGAGGAAGATCTGGCAATACCAGACCCAGAGGCACAGCTGGTGGCGGCTCTCCACGTTATCCCGGATTGGACAGTGCCTTATTTGGCTTACATGACCCGGGGAGAGTTGCCTGAAGATGAGACCTTGGCAAGACAAATCGCCCGGTGGTCCAAATCCATGACAATTGTCAATGGTGAGTTACATCATTGCAGCGTCACTGGAGCATTTCAATGTTGCATGTCACCTACAGAGGGTCAGGAGATCCTTCGTGAGATTCATGAAGGCGACTGTGGTCATCACGCCGGCTCAAAATCTCATGTGGCCAAAGCTTTCCGTCATGGGTTTTATTGGCTGACAGCTCATGCTGATGCAGAAGACCTGGTCAGTAAATGTGACAGATGTCAGAAATTCTCACGACGAGCCCATGTGCCGGCTCAAGAATTGAGGATGATTCCAATTACTTGGTCGTTTGCAGTCTGGGGGCTTGATATGGTCGGGCCTTTCAAAAGGTCTAAGGATAAAAAGACGCACCTCTTGGTGGCGGTTGACAAGTTCACAAAGTGGGTGGAGGCAGAGCCAGTCAGTAAGTGTGATGCAGCCACGGCGGTCCAGTTTATGAAAAAGGTGATTTTTCGCTTTGGTTTTCCACACAGCATTATAACTGATAATGGCACTAACCTCTCCAAAGGAGCTATGGAAGAGTTCTGTCAACAAGAGCATATCCGGCTTGACGTTTCAGCTGTGGCTCACCCTCAATCCAATGGTCAAGCAGAACGAGCTAATCAAGAAATCTTGAGGGGTATCAAGCCCCGGCTCTTGGTCCCCTTGCAGCGGACGCCGGGTTGTTGGGTGGAGAAGTTACCTTCTGTACTTTGGAGCATCAATACTACACCTAACAGATCTACGTGTTACACGCCTTTCTTTATGGTGTATGGAGCAGAGGCGGTCCTGCCAAGTGACATCCGTCATGACTCACCCCGTGTGGCGGCTTATGTTGAGGAAGACAATGAAAAAGCTCAGCAAGACGCACTTGACCTATTGGATGAAGAGCGAGACTTGGCAATAGCCTACTCGGCGATTTATCAGCAAGACCTACGCCGCTACCACAGCCGCCGGGTTAGGTCCAGAACCTTTCAGGAAAGCGACTTAGTTCTCCGACTCATCCAGGATCAATCTGACATGCACAAGCTATCCCCTCCTTGGGAAGGACCCTTTGTGGTCAGCAAGAATCTGAACAACGGATCATACTACCTTATCGACGTTCGAGAGCACAAAGACTCACGTAAGTCGGAGGAGGAGACCCGTCGGCCGTGGAATATCGCTCATCTTCGGCCTTATTATACTTGAGCCATCGGCTCTAATGGGTATATACTTATACTATGTATATTACATAAAGCAATAAAGCAGGACCTCTGTCCTTTTTTCCACTCCCAAAAAGGTTTATGTGTTTTCTTTGTCAGGTGGTGGACATAACCAAGGAAAAGCGGATCATATCTGAATCCGGCTTTCCTTTGGTCCGGCTTATGATCATATCTAAATCTAGCCGTGATCACTTAGGGGCTTCCTGTTCAAACAAAGGTCGTATTCGAACCAAAGAGAACATAGCTGTCGATACCCACTTGATCGGCATACTGCCAAACCCACTTGGGGGCTTCTTTATCATATTTGAATCATAGCTTAACCCCTTTGGGTATGACGTGGATCGTATTCGAATCAGTATCATTAAACAACTCTTATGGTCACTTGGGGGCTTCCTGTTCAAACATAGGTCGTATTCGAACCAAAGAGAACATAGCTGTCGATACCCACTTGATCGGCATCGCCACAGCCACTGGGGGCTAACAGATCGTATCCGAATCTTAGCTCAACCCCTTTGGAACGGTTCACTGATCATATTCGAATCAGAAACCCTTGAATTTTGTTCATCATATTTTACAAGTATCAACATTGGATATCTTGTGACCCTCTTGAAAATACAATGGAATACATTGCAATCCTCCAGGATTAATATTGGTTACATTAGGTTGTTAAGTACCAGGTGAACTTTTAGGTGCCAATTTTCAGGAGTTAAACTTACCCTCAGGGGTTAGCTTATATAAGCCGGAAAAGCAGCTGTAAGCATGACAGGGCAATGCAAGACATTTCTGCAAAGGACATAACAGATTCATATAAACTACAAAGTGCATAGTGACGGCGGCTTATGCAAGTATTAAGGGCCATAAGCGTGCGCAAAGGCATAACAAAACTCAAAGTATTTTCTACTCTGTTACAAGACTCCCCGAGTCTGAATGATGCGGCATTGTTTTTCTACAACGACATAAGCAGGTGGCACCTGGCAATCTACTCTTGGGGTTGACTTGAAGCTTCCGGGTTATCCTTCTCCGCCTCTCTGCTGGCTGCTTTGTCCTGGAAGGATGATGAGGCCCAGTCAATGCCACTCAAGGCCTCAAACTCAGCTTCATCATTTATTAAACCGACTGGGTCGACTTCAGGGGCAAAGGTGTGCTTACGGATTGGAGGGATCAAGCTGACATTGTCATAATGCGGCGTGGGGATTCTCCGATTCTCCTTGTCATAACCCGGCTGACACTTGGTGAGGTGAGTGTCGTTTCCAATTTGAGTGGCCACAGGGCGTATATCTCTCACGCAGGTGGTGAAATCCTTTTCATCAAATGGAGTGCCATCTTCCTTTAAACTTGGATACCCAAGAGCGATGTCGGCCGGGTCTAGCTTTGGTAACCAGGCTTTGGCCCGACTCAAAGCGGCTATTGCTCCGGCTCTTGCTTGGGCCCATCTCAACTCTTGAATCCGCTGAGGAAGTACAACAAGCCGTTGTAACACATCTTGCAAGAGGTAGGGCACATCATTTGATAAGGCTACAACGGCCAAGGCACGTTGTGACCCGATGTACAGTTGCTCTACTAGAGTATACACCGCCTTCAGTTTGATCAGCATATTCTGCTTGAGGTTTGTGCTCCTGGGGCCTGTATTGGTAAGTATAAGGTAAACCTCAGGTAACAATTGAAGGAATATTTACAATATTTAATGCTTGCTTAAGATAACTTACCAAAGATCGCTGAGACCATCCGAGATATCTGGCGTTGTAAGCCGGTCAGTTCGGCTGTTGCATTTGCCAGCGACGCCTCTGCTGTCTCGGCCCGGGTCACCAGTCCGGCCTTTTTGTCAGTCCAATTTTTCTTCTCCGACTCAAAATTTTTCTTCAGCTTCTCTTGTTCAGAGACGCTGAATTCAAATTTGGAGTTAGCCTTTTGAGTTTCAATCTCCTGGGCTGCCACACGGTTCTTCAGGTCAGCAATCTCTGATTCAAATTGACTTATGATGGCCTGCATTGCACCGGATAGTAGTCAAGATTACGGTAAATAATATCAAGTCCCAAGCACTTTGCAAGCAAAGATACTTGACACTTGGGGGCTAATGTATACCGAAGCTTTCTAAATTATTAAACCGGTCCTGGATATTAAGTCCCAAATACTTTGCAAGCAAAGATACTTGGCACTTGGGGGCTAATGTGTATCGCAAGTTAAAGGTATTGTGTTACATCCGGTTTAAATATTTTTCTTTAAGCCGGGCAAGCAACTCTAACAATTTTTTTTCAAGTCTACATCATATTTATTCATAAGCAATAGACTTGGGGGCTGGTACAGTAAGTATGATTGAAAGTAAGGAAGCATAAGTCATACCTCAGATTTTTGCTGTATTTGCTTCACCATGTCAATTTCCAGGTCACGGCTGCTTTGCACCTGGTTGATATAGCCCGAGACGATCTCTCCAATACTCAAATGAGTATAGTCGGTGATATCCATCTTGGCCTTACGATGTTCTAGCAACTCCTCTTTAGCTGAGCATTTGGCAAGGATGGTGGGCGTGGCCGGCTCAATGAATTGAGCCTTGAGAAATTCCACTTCTGGGTCAGCCGTTTTGACTGGGCAAGGTGCCTCTGGGTTAATAGAACTATCAAGAATATCTTCAGCAGGCGGGTCAGAAGTTGGTGCTGCAATGTCTTGAGCCGGCTCAGGCGGCGGTTGATGTGTGGAAGAGTCGGGAGCAGCTATACCCTGGTCCAGTTCAGTCACCACAGGGGTTTGGGCCGGTTTATCCTTCTTGGTTTTCTTCCTGGGCTTAACCTGCACGCTGTGGGCAAAGCAGAGAAATAAGTAAAGAAACATGAAGAAAGAAAAACATAAGGTGAATAAATTGATATTACCCAGGGGTAGTCTTAAAAGCCGGCATGTTTGATTGCATGGACTCGCCGGATGAAGGAGAGGTATCGTGGTAATTGGAGTCAGAGGAATTGAGAGGTTGACGGATTAGACCCGCCAAAGGTAAAAAAGGGTATAAATTGGAGATAACCTAAGTCCGACGCTTCCGGGTTGTGTCAGGCAAGCCAGAGGATGCATCCTTGCTGGTCCGGGTCTGCCTCCGGTTTTCAAATTGCTGTTGCTTCAAAAGAAAGTCAGGATCTTGGTAAGCCAAAGGGTGTGAAAATCTTACTTTCCGGGTTAATCTTCGAATTTTCTGATGCGGCCGAAGTTCGGAGTCGGAGGAGATTATAATTACCTCTTCCTCGACGGGTTGGCTGTTGCCCGTGTCTCCCTGAAAGAAGGTTAATATCAGTAAAGTAGTGATAAAGGAGAAAGGGAAATTTAAAAGTTACCTCTTCCTCATTATCATCAGTATCATCAAGCTGAAACAACTCAGAAGCGCTTGGCTTCCTTTTCCTTGAAGTGGTGGGCTTGGCGGTTTTCCTTTCGGCCCTCTTGGCTGCCCTGGCTGTCTTGGCCGCCTCATGATCATATTGGATTTCCCAGAAGTTATCATTTGCCTATAAAAGGTTATAAAGGGTTATGCGTAAGAATACAGTATAACATGGTAAAAAATAACCTGACGGCTGGAAACTTACTGCAGGGGCCGGGTTCTTCTGGCAAAAAGGTAGTAAGCCGAAAGCGTTACTATTCACTGTGCCCTCTTTCAACAAAGACTGAGTTGTAGCTTCCACTACGTCATCTGGTAAGTCGTCAGGACTATGACGCTGAGGGTCATCTTTCTCGCCTGAATAATTACACATTAAGCAGGGGCGGCGGCTTAACGGAATTATTCTCCAAGCAACCCAGACTCGGACCAGGTCAATGCCATCTAAGCCGTTCCCTAAAAGAGCATTAATCTTCTTGATCTTGGGGGTGAGTGGCAGACGTTCAATAGCAGTCAACTTATCCGTCAGCGGGTGAGTAGGTTCAAGGCGCAATGCACGGAAGTCGGGCAGCGGGTTTTCACCAGCCGGAGAAGTATCTTGGCAGTAGAACCATGTCTGGTTCCAGTCCTTTGGATGACTCGGCAATTCAACATAAGGGAACAGGCAGTCTCTCCGCCTTTGAATCAATATGCCACCAAGCTCCAGACTGGGCCCGTTGGCCCGCTCATTCTGCCGGTTCAAATAGAACAATTCCCTGAACAAAAGTAGGCTGGGTTCTTCTCCAAGGTAGACCTCATAGAAAACTTGGAAGTTGCAGATATTTGACACGAAATTGGGCCCGATGTCTTGAGGTCTCAAGTCAAAGAAGTGCAGAACGTCTCTAATGAATTTTGAGCCGGGAGGAGCAAATCCCCGGCTCATGTGATCGGTAAAAATGATCACCTCCCCTTCCTTGGGTTGAGGTTTCTCTTCAGATGGTTCAGGAGCACGATAAGACATGACATCCTTCTTGGGCAGATGGCCAGACTTTACAAACTCGGACAGTTTGCTCTTTGTAACAATGGATGGGACCCAGTTGCAGGTAACCGGAGGTTTAACAGCTTTGGGTGCCATTGGGTAAATTAAAGCCTACAACAAGATAAAGGAAATTTTTCCGGTTTATTATAACCCGGAGAATAAACATTATTGGGTTATTTAAGATGGCGGCCTAAGAAGGGGCCTAATGACATATAGGTAACTATGTGATAATGTTTAACAGCTGCAGGTATTAAAGATGATTAAGGTTTTCTTAAGTCGTCAGAAGCAAGCGGTGCTGACAGCCGGTATTATCTTAAACCGGTCACATGAACTATTATGGCTGAAACAGAGTCAACAGACGCAATTTTTTGGCTAAGTGTGAAACAAATAGGTTTCACAAGTTGCAATCATTTTTTTGGATCAAACGATGCTCTGGAAAGGAAAATATTTCTAGACCTAAAACAGTACAGAGAAGTTCATATACTCACGGAGGGCTTCCAAAACAAGGGGAATGAGATCTGTTCTCATACAGGATAAGCACAAACATTTTCCGCAGCAGTTCTAAGTTGTTTTTATAATCTAAACAAGGCATTGGAGGTGAGAACTAATGGAGGTTTGCGTCGGGCGGCGATGAACGACGACGAACTCAAGACGGTTTCAATGCAGATCTGAGAAGGGGGAAAAGAGGAACTCACAGATGCGGAAGAATTGCGGAGGGTCGCCGTTGTTTTCTGGTCAGAATCAGGGTGATGCAGCGGCCTGAGTCGGTGAAGACGAGGGGGTCGACGACGGCGGCGGCAGAGCTTGAGCAGCAAAGAAGGAGGTGCGAGGAGGAAGACGACTGAAGGAAATGAAAAAGACCTAGGTCGCATCTATTTATAAGGAGGGGCCGACCAAGACGGCGCAAGAAATGAGGAGACAGAATATCATTTTACAACGACCCTGACGCCTCGATTTTCGGGATGGTCAGTTAAGGCAAAGATCCGTTGAAGATATGATGAAATAAGATAAGGATTTAATTAAAAGATGATGTCACGGTGGGTTAACCCGGATCCAGAAGATGACGTCACAATGGATTATGACCTTTTCACGGACAGAAGACAGAAGGACTGATTCTTAAAGTATTTTAAGATTGACATGAACCGGTCCAAATCAATCTGGGGCCTAATGTTGGGGATATAACTATTTGAGTAAGCCGGCCAGGAGGGGCCGGGTTATGCAAAGAAGACTCATCGTAAAGGAAGCCCAAGACCCAGCGTGAGGATGGCGGTTCATAGAGCTTAAGGCCCATAGAGACAAACCGCCGTAATGGCATGACTTGTAACATAAGGTAGAGGTAACTAGTCACTGAGCCGGACACTGTTTATGAGCCGGCCAGGACTCTGTAGGCCGCAGGGCATCAACCCGTGTATATAAGGGAACGACCCGCTGGCGGCTTAGGGCAAGAAACAACCAATCGAGAACCGGGCATAGCGTATCTCGCTCCCTGGTCATCGAAACCTCAAGCAATACCAACCCAACTAGACATAGGCCTTCCTTCACCACAAGGGGCTGAACTAGTATAAACCTCGTGTGTCCTTTGTCCCGATTAACCCATTTAAGCTTCCTAGTTGCGATGGCTCCACGATTAAGTCCTTGCAAGAGGACATCTGCCGTGACAATTCCACGACAATACTGTTTGCTGCAGTTGGGGTCTGCTAAGTTGGGGCATCAGAAATGACCAGTGTAGTAGGGCTAGAGTCTGCTAGAGTTGGGGTATTTTGTGGGTCAGGTGATATTGCAACTACACCTAATGGGCTATTTGATTTATCAGGTGCCACTACCTTTTCCAAATACTTTGCTTGTGCTCCTCCACGATCAGCAATCGCCCTCTTCCTTTTGAATGTCTGATACACAAGAACAACATTTGAATGGATAAATATGGTATGATGACAGATGGAATATGTATTGAAAATGGATAGGCAGGGCGTATTCACATACACGATGCGTAAACTAAGCTAATGGCAATTCAACAAAGTAGAAGCAATGCAAAGCATCAGTTGCAAGATATGTGCGAGCAATGTAACCTTGGAAAGTTAGAGCAAGTACCTTGATGGGTGAATAAGATAGGGCATCTTCCTCTAACTCCTCCACTAGGGAGCTACATTGACTTAGGTCTCCCTCTAGCTCAGAATCACTATTAGGATCATATTCTGAGCATGAATCTGTAGGTGGAGAGTGTTTGCATTGCATTGCATCCAGACTTGATTTCAGTCCCTTAATGCCAAGTTTGACAGCCATGGCATTGTTCTGCTTTATTCTTTTCATGCGCGCAAGCTCATAATCATTATGATGCTGTTCAGAATCTGAGATTCATGAAAACATAAAAAGTAGTCAGATTATCTATGGAATGCATTGCGTTTCAACTTGGAGAGTGTCTCCCTAAAACCCCCTGCATATGCAAAGTTCACCTCCCCAACCGTGCTGACCAGACCACACACAGAGATACACACCCGAGCGGCGAACATGCATTTTCGAAACTAATTTAGGAACATTTAGCTGACCAATTAAAGAACTCTGTTTTAATAATATCAGATTCGTATTTGAACAACTAAGCTTGTTTAGCTTGATGGGTAGAGCAGTGTTATTATGAAATGAAGCACGTATTCTGGTCGTATAGTGATCATAAAAGGGGGAAACTCTAAGCATATATTTTTTAGCAAAAGAGGGTTTCCCCTCTGATTTCTATTAAAGAAACCACCACAGAACCAACATGATCAATTAAACCGTATTATGGTTGTGCCATGGCAGATTTGAAGCTGCAAACCGGAGAAATGATATTTAGCATCCATTGTTTGCTTCGAACTAAGAACTAAATTCTAAGAGCTGAAAAGAAAGTAGAGTAACCAAGTTAAGATCTATTTTCTGGTTGAGATCAAAAATTTGAGGAGATATGAAGTACCACCTCTCTTGTGGCGCCGTGTAGGCATCAGGGTTGCGATGGCTGTCGGTGGCGTTGAAGCAGATCTGCGACGGTAGACGGGTGCATCGGGGGATAAGTCCTGTTGTGGTGGAAGAGAAGGTCGTGTGAGCGGCCCCGACAAAGAGGACGACGGCGTCGATGAAGCAAGAGGATGCGATGCAAGGCTATTGGTCCGTCGTCGTGGATGAGAAACGTCCATCTCTAGCAGTGGACGACGCGGTCTTGGTAGGCGCTCTGGCATGGTGGAGGACGGTGGCGATGGATGTGGTGGAGTACGGCGGCGATGGATGGGGTGGCGGACGGAGTCTGGTGTGGGAATGGGGTGTTCTAGCGCGGACGGTGTATGAATGGGAAAATGGAGGGAGAGGTACGGGGAACCATGTTTTTGGGACGCGCCTATCTGAAATATGGGAAAGGTACGAACTTATCCCCCGTTTCAAACTTGGACGTCTCGTCAATTGGGGATAGGACGGTAATCTTGCATCTCCCAAATATTTGCCGGTAACTATTTCGGGCGAGGAGAGGGTGTTTTGCCGCCCACGGTTGGCGCCCATGGTGTATGAACGGGGCTGACAGGTAGGGCGGTTGTGTCACGTCTGATGGAAGTTACACATCTGCCCCTATTTAAAATATTAGCCTACATCTATTTCGGATGAGGAGAGTTTGTTTTGCCGCCGACCATGTATGAATGGGGAATGGAGGGAGAAACAGAGGTCTTTCGGACGAGCTTGAATCAAATGAGTTTTGCCGCCCATGTTTGACGCCCACCGTGTCGGAATGGGCTCAGAGGCGGTCGTGTCACGTCTAATTGAAGTTACTAACCTACCCCTATTTAGAGCAGTGGAAATCGGGCCGATGGATTGTCCGTGTAATGGGTAGACAATAATTTCCATCTCCCAAACACTTGGCTTCGGGCAGCCGATGTGGGAGTGGACATTTTGCTGTTTCTTTCGAATTTTGGGACAATAAGCATCCACGTTTACCCTGGCAACTAAATTCGAATCCATTTTGTATTCCTATATGAATCTTTATAAATCATTCTATGTGTTTTTATATATCTTCAAAAGGACGACAAAGATGTATTCCACTGTCATATATGAATATGGTTTACAAATGCCGATACTCAAATTCAGAAACTAGAATCGGGTTTAAGGTGAATTCGAATATTTGGAACACTTCATGTCCAACTCAAATGTCACACGCATCATAATGTGTACTCCCATTTAGATATGTACACAAGCGATGTATCAAGATTCAAATACCGAGTCAATCAACCAAGAATGTACGGAACTAACAGACATATAAACACTTATAGAGTATATGGATCAATAATATCAACTAACATACATAAGCCAGACCACTTTACTTTTTTTTGGCTACAACAACATCCTTTTTTTAGCCAACATCTTGGCCCTTTCCGATGCGTGCCACTTATGGTCCATCTATACTAGTATTGCTGAATCCACATTCAGCCCGATTGGCATATTTGTAGGTCTGGCACAGCAATCCAAATGAAATGTCTCCGAGTCTTATCAATTAATATTGACTTGTGCTGAAATAAAATTACAAACAAAAAAACAAAAAAAAACAATTATTACATGATCTCTAAAATAAATGGTTTGATTGATTACATGAACACACAACACAAAGGTTATTCAATATGGAAAGAACATTTCACCTATGATATACCAAGTAGGAATTTAATTTCCTTTTTTCCTTCAGGACCTTAACAATCTGGTCAGTCTCAGCTTGCTTCGTTTTGAAATCAACCAAATATTTAATGGTTGTCTTGAGTACTACTTGTGATTGTGCTGTTTGCTTCCTCAACATGTCAACTTCATCTCTAAGTGCAGAAGCAGAATCTCTTTCTACCACTAGTTTAGCCTCTAGAGCATCAGCAGTTGGCAATTCATAATGCACGATTGGGCCGGTGCCACTGCTGTGGGATGATGCAACGTCTATGAGGACCTCGCTCTTTGATCTTGGGCTAACCTGTTTTGCCATTAAAGTTCCGATTGGATTCAGAAAAATTGAAGTTAGCAAAACATCTCAACTGGGAGTTATAATAGCAAACCAGTTAAACAAACAAGGAATTAAAGAGTTTCAATTGGATGCTGAAAAGTAGTTATTAACATCATTGTAACCCGCTGTTGCAGCAGCAAAGTAGTTAAACAAACAAGTAGATATTTAAGTTAAGTCAAACAGGTAATTCTTAACAGTAAGTATCAAACACATAGATAGGCGCAGTTCATAGAATGAAAAGACTGGCATCCTTCACATTATTGGCGAACTCAGTTCATAGAAATAAGCAATTCAACCATTCTGTGGGTAAATCAAAAGCGCCACTGGAATATTTTTCACTATCCAATCATACACGCAAAAAGGGGCGATGCCACCATAGGGGCTGGTATGGGCGGCCGCCTCAGGTGGCTGGAAAGTGTGCACCTAGTTTGAGTCATCCAGGTTGGCCCATGCTAGTTTTGTTCGTCCCAACGCACGAGCAGGCAATGTAAAAAATGAAGAAAAATGTTTCAATTTGGATGGGCCAAAAACATAAGTGCAAGGCAGGCCCTATAGCAGGCTCGCGACCCAAATGAGCGCCTCCCATATCGATCGATAGCAGGAAAAATCCCAATTCATTCGCTCCAGGCTCCAGTCTGGTTCGCTCCTAACCTAGCCGCCGCTGGACAGACGGACACAGCACTTCCTCGCGCCCTCGTTGGAGGGCGGTCGCCGGGCTTCAAGCAAACGGAAGGACAAGAAGATGAAGATCCATCCCCGGGTGTATCCTGCGTGGGAGGCAGCGGCGGCAGCACGGGCATGGCATCGAGCTTGCGTAAACGGACAGTTGCTAATTGCAAGAGTAGCATGCGCAACGAGCAGGTACATCACATCCCTGATTATATCTAATTCAACTCTTCAATTTCTGGCCAATAGTTAAACCTGACGGTGTTGTAAAACTGCTTGTATGTAGGGAATCTATGAGAAAATGAAACCAATTTCTACTTATTTTATAACTCCCCCAATCAATACTGAACTGACTGAATCTGATGTATCTAATCAAGTTTCTGGTGCAAACATACAAGTTCTTGTTGTTCTTGAGCCTGAAGTGTCTAATGAACAGACTGCTAATGAAGGATTTGATGCAAACATTTTACACGCTCCTGGTGATGAACATATAGTGTCTAATGAGGGATCTAATGCAAGCATTTTGCAAGCTCATTAAAGGATTTAGTGTCTAATGATGATCTACTATGTTGAGAGAGACAGAGATTTGCAGGCATTGATGACAAGCAAATTATAGTGCATTTTCATAGCTTGAGGAAACGTCTAGGCCATGTACCAGAAAGTCCCCGTATCATGACAACATAGCATAAATACTTTTCTAATCTGTTGTTTGAAACTATTGGCATACTTGTGCAGGATAGATATATTGATATGCAGTTTGCGCACTGGTTATATGTGCAATTACACTTTGATTTTTTCAGCCAAAGAATGAATAATTCAAGCAGGTACAGACCATGTTTGTAGTCCTTGTACACCATGTTGCATTTTGTGTTTTTTGGTGCTTGCATCATTTAGTGTTTATAATCTGAACTACTTTGGATCATTAGCTGGTTTTCAAAGTGCATGTAGCTTCACATTTCTCAAGTTATGTTGATTTTCGGAGTGCAAGTGTCTTCGTATTTTTTAAGTTAAATGTTTGTCCCTGGTAACTTGAATTCGTGGATCAGCCACTGCACACAAATCATACACGAATGCCAGTACGAATTAAATGAAATGCAGGGACTTACGCTAGCTCGTTGTACAGGCTCACTGCAGCTCTGCTTGCGCTTGGGATGTTCCATGTACAAGTCTATGTTACCACTTGCTTGGATGTGCAGGCCTTGTGCTCCTTGCATCCCCCTCTGCATTTTTGACATGGCGAATGGTTGATCAAATAAGAGGAATCGACCTTGATGTTGTACCGGAGGACAGATACTTACAAGGTTATACGGGTGTGCAAGATGTGTACCAGATCCCGTAGCGCCGTCATGCTTCACCAAAATATGGATTTGCTTGTTTCAGATGATATCTCTAGAAGAAATAAGAGTTAAGGTCAGAGTTGCATAGGCGTGTAAGCTAAGAGAGCAGTGAAAGGATATCCAAACATCGTCGGAACAGTGCACAAGGGAGTGATCTGTGGATACCTAGTTCGGGCCGGCGTTTGGGCATGCTCGCCTAGCTAGAGTGCGGGTCACTTCAAAGCCGTTGAGGGTGATGCGCTGGCGTTGGCTAGCCGCACACGGATGCAGATCTTGAGTGGCAGCGGAGCACTACGATGCGGTGGACGAAACCGTTGGTGAAGCCCCAACGGCCTCGGGGGGCGGAGGTGCGACGATGTGCTCGGTGAAGTAGCCCCGGTGAGCTGGGAGATGGCGTCGGTGAAGCGCACCTGATGCGGTGGAACTCGGTGTCTGTGAGGCACGTCGGTTGCGGCGACCGACATTTTCGGTGGACCACCCGGTGCGGTGGACGAGGCGTAGATGAGGTAGCTCCGGTGCGGTGGTGAAGCGCGACCATCGTCTTCGTCGTCGTCGTCGTCCAGCACAGAGGTGGGGAACAGTGGGGAAAGAGACGAGACGAGGGGCGATTCGAGGGTTGGCGGCGAATTAGGGATTTGAGCAATCTGGGGGCGGAAGGGGACGGTGGAGAAGAGAGATTTTGCAGGGCTGGAATTGGGGCCGCCAGATATTTCAATCCAAAACGTGGAAGTGCAAACTTATATTGTCGTCGTCCTTTTTTTGGGGGGGAGGGGGGGTGGGTGGCTGGGTGCTACGCGTCCGTCCGACACACGCGACCACCCCGACAGGACTATGCTTTGGTGCCTTAAGGCACCTGCCTTTGTGTCCATGACATATGGGCCCAATAGGTGGCTGGCCCACATGTCAGTGACGCAAAGGCAGTTGCCTTTAAGGCACCGAAGCAGCGTCCACAATGACACGACCCTGGTTTGCCTGGTGCGCCTACATTTGAGAATGCAAACGAATCTTCTTTCATTTGCAAACGAATCTGTATGTATTACCATGCCCGTGTTTTCCTTGCAATAATTAGTCATTCTAAACGAGATACTCCATCCGTTCACTTTTGTAAGCCGTTTCAAACAACTTAAAATGAACTATTTTGCACATTGTCTGAAATGTCTTCAAGGTCTTATAAAAGTGAACAGAGGGAGTACTATAAATTAATTAATGAGGAGTTATTTGAAAAAAAAATCAAAACGGTACCCACACTAACGTGGATTAGAGTGTGTCTCACATAATTAGTTATTTGAATTAGAGTATGTGTCACATAGTTAGTTATTTGAATCAGAGTGTGTGTCACGTAGTGATCTCCAATTCTAACGTGGATTTCAAATTTCACTGTATCTACGCTACTTTTTTAATACAGATGCATATGTATATGATGAACACCATGGTAGTGAGAAAACTTTTGGATGGATTCAAACATATGACCTACAAAATAGCACAACAAACTAAGTCAATGTCAACTTTTCGAAACTTAGTATGGCACGAATTCAAAATAATTACCCGTATGCCTGCTCCTCGGTTCAAATCTTACAATGTACACTAAATTGAAACATCGATATTAAGTCTCGTGCTATGTACATTCAAATGTTGTTTTTAGCCCCCCCGCACAAACGCTACATACTTCCTGTATCGGTCAATCTTCCTCTCCTAACCACCTTAGGAAGCTATCGATTTCCAACACACATTCATTCTTTCTCTCCATGTTTCGATCTCTAAGTCTCTCAACTACACAACCCCTTTTTCCACTCTGTTACCAAATGTATTTACCTCACAAACCCGCCATTGCACCCCATGCTGAGCTCTCTCTCCCCCTCTCCCTCTCACCCTCTCACGCTAAATACATGCATTGCCTATCTAGCCCCCAACCTCTCGTGCATGCGCACGCACGCACGTTGTATATCTAGGTCACTTCCTCGAGACTGTCTCACTCTTTCTTCCGCACGGCGGGCCACACTTGCTCAATCTCGCTCTCTTTATCCGAGTCTCGTTTAACCTCGTTTTCTTTCACACACAAATGATATATCTCCCTGTTCGGGCCTCGATCGACACACTCTATACTCTCTCACGCAGATTGTCTATCTAGGTCAGTCCATCCAAGCCGCCACGACTCTTTCGACCTCATGGTGGGCCACGCTCACTCCATCTCTCTCTCTCTCTCTCTCTCTCTCTCTCTCTCTCTCTCTCTTCGTATGTCTCGATTGACCTTGCTCTTTCTCGGACAAAAACGATATATCACCATGTTTGAGCCCAATTCGACCTATTCACATTGTATACTCTCTCACGCACATCGTCTATCTAGGTCACTCTCTCCAACCCGTCTCACTCTTTCGATCGCACGGCGACCCTATGTGATCGGTTGACCTTGCTTCCTCCCACGCACAAAATATATCTACACGTCTTCACTTACTGGTGGGTTCCATGTGTTCTCTCTCTCTCTCCTCCCCTTCTGCATTTAGACGCACAGGCAAACAGGAAGAACTCGCGGGCGATGTTGCCGTTGACCATATCTGGACGCGTTCACAAGTCACGGCACCAGTTTCACGTACTAGCAGCACTAGTCAGTGTGTACGTGCAATGCACGTTAATTTGGATGTATATTAAGTGCATGCAGATATTAACTACTAGGATATTATTTGCGTGTTGTCATGTGATTAGCACTATTTTTGGCATGAAATTAACTGCACGCTAAACGTGTTGAGCGCTCGACATTGAAGCAGTCTAGGTCGTTGGATGACAAGGAATACATGTGGCTTGATGATGTTTTATATTTAATTTGATACGGCTCTAGCAGAACATTCAATCGATCAAACCATACATTTCGTTCAGTCTGACTCTGACTTTAAATTATACGACGATCGATATAAAATAAACGGAAATGATAAACGTTTGGATTTTAAGCATGGCAATCCTAATGTTTTTCATGGCAAATTTAGATTACACGGCGGCGGCGGGGGCATCTCGTGGTGGGAAGCGGCTCCTCTGCCGTGCTCTGTGTGTCGTCGCGCCACTGACCGACGGCGACGGCGGCGTCTTGCGCCGTTGTTGGCGTACTCCTGGACGTTGGCCTAGCTTCAAGGAAGGCCAAAATGTTTTGGACTTCGGAGCGAGTCGACTGGCGGGAGGAGGCGACTGGCGTTGGTGCAAGAAAGCGGTCGACAGCGGCCATCCATGCCGCTGAGGGGGGCACTGGCACCCGCGCGGGGACAGGCGCTGTCAACGGCGCGGCGGTGACATCCGTGTGCACGGGCACCGGCATGGGCGCGTACGTCAGTGCACGCGCAGGCACAGGCGCTGGCAGGTGCACGGGCACCGGCACGGGCGTGCGCGTCAGTGCACGCGCAGGCGCATGTGCTGGCTGGTGCACGGGTGCGTGAAAGTCGACGGGCACCTCGTGGAACCCCGTGGGATCAAGCTCGGCGACAATGTGTGGCTCCCAGCCCATCAATGCCACGGGGATGGGCACTGGCGCAGTCGGGGCGACGGGAGCCGGAACGGGAGCGGGGACAGGCGCGACGTCTTCCCGCAAGGCCAGTTCAAGCTCGTCCCAAAGCGCCTTATGTTCTTGAGACTCCGGCTGGGTGTCTTCCTCAGGAAACTAGAACACTAAGGGAAGACCATCGTGATGCGGCATGGCGTATGTTTAGGTCAGGCTAGTTGGAGGTAGACAACAGGAGAATCGGAGAGGAAGAGAGAGGATTGTAGCGATACTCCCTCCTTTCCGATTTATAAGGCTCAATTCAAAAATCTCACCAACCAAGGTAGATGGTGAGTGGTGGAATACTTTTTGTAGTTTGCACAAGCACCCAATTAATGCTCTTGTTTTTCTCAAAAAATATGTTTACCAATGCATTAATTGCAATGCATGCATGCATAAATTACATGCATTGGTCAATTTCTCTTAATACTTGCATGAAATGATTTAATTTACCTTGGAATATGAACATGTGATGGGAAACAACAAAATTGAGCCTTATAAAATGGAAAAACTAATATTTTGAGATAATCCCTATAAACCGGAAAGGAGGGAGTACCGAGTAGTGCGGGGTTGATTTTAAACTGCGGCACCGGCGACATTAACAGTGGGAGCAGTTGGGACGACGGTGGGCGGCGGAGCCTGGTCAAAGGGCTCGCCTCCTAGTGAGCCTGCACAGCGGTCTGCTCGCACGCCTCCCTGACAGCCGGCGCAGCGGTCTGCTCGCATGCCTCCCGTTGACTCACACGCTTGCCCGGACGGCACCTACCGATTGCCGATAAGAAGCGGGGACTGGTGGCGGCACGTAAACACCCACGGTTTCAATAGTGAAAGCGTTCGCCTTAACGTGACAGATCTTTCTTCCAAAATACCTTGGCTCTTCATTTGTGCAACTTGTCATAAGCAGCTTCTCTCAAATTGAAGAAAAAACTTACGAAGTAATATTTGTGCCATATCACGTGACCATGCTTAGTTTCAAGAATTTATGCTCACTTTTGGATTTTCAGAAATTTAAGATCCAGGATTCGAAAAAATATCATAACCTGCATCATGCAATAAATTTTCAAGCCGTACATCTGTCCTGTTGTATTTCTTAAGAAAGGATTTGGTCAAATTAATTAGACTTCAGACAAGTTATATATGCAGAGTAAAAGGATAATCCCTCCGTACCAGTGCATTGCCTGATATATTAAATCAAGTACTAGGCACGAACAAACAGGCTCAATTCTGTGCTCATCCTGGTGTAGTAGTAGTAGTACTAGGCAATGGAGTTGACGGGTGACCTTGACGAGCGGCGACTGAGGGAATTGAACCGTGCTCGGCACGGTAGGTAACGTTGTCTAGTTACTAAAGCACCCCTCCGTTGTTCATTGGTAGTCATTATGGACCGGGGACATGAGGGGAATTTCCTAGGGCTGGAATTCTGGCCGCCAGATATTTCGACTTGAAACACTGAGGCTCGACTGGTTGGGGTAATGGGGTTGCCTAATGTGCGTACCACGCACGCCACCGAAGGACACGAGCCCGCTTTTTTTAGGATCAACACGAGCCAAGGTCTGGCTGGTACGCCATTGGGTCCTACCATTCGAGAATACAAAAGGAACCTTTTAAACTGCCGAACGAATCTATGTGCATTACAATACCCGTATTTTCCTTGCAAATACTAATCTCAACGTGGTAATTGATTTATGACGAGTTGTTGAATTAGAGTGAGTTTGTGATATAGTGATCTAAACGTGGATTTCACATTTCATGGTATCCCTAGTAAGTTTTCCAATGCAAATTCAAATTTAAAAGATAAACAACATGGAGGTGAGAAAACTTTGTATGTATCAAGCATATGACCACACACACACACACACAGACACACACACACACACACACACACACACAGAGACACACACACACGAACACAACAACAATCCAATAAGTATAGTGCATCTATTTTTCCAAACCATGCATGTATGCAACAAATTCAAAAATACTCATTCTATTCCTAAATATTAGTCTTTTAGAGAGTTCAACAAGTGACTACATAACGGAGCAAAATGAGCGAATCTAGACTCTAAAATATGTCTATATACATCTGTATGTGCCAGTCCATTTGAAGCCTCTAAAAAGACTAATATTTGGGAACGAAGGGAGTAAAATGTAAGACATCCATGGTCCTCAGTTCAATATTTAAAATGAACATGAAACTGAAACATGAATATTAAGTCTATTACTACAGTACATGCGAATGTTCTGTTTAGGCGGAGCTATGATTGTCGGGGGTCAACCCCTCGACCTTAGATAAAATTGTGGAGCTATGTTTAGGGTTGTTTAGATTATATTTGTCCCCACCCTCCCAGCCACCGATTGGTTGTGCACCCCCCACCCCTCCTCCCCGGGAGAATATCATGTGCCCCCATACCTTAGATGTTATATGCTGATACGAGTTGCTTGGAGCTTGTAGATCTAAGATATAGCAGCTCACATGATGTGTCTTAATATTTCTGCAGGAAACCTTGATGAGTTTGAGAATTGCACACAATTTGTACAAAAACTACTTAGATGCCCTTTGATCCCATATCCAACGACCTCGAAGCTCGTATCACTGTAGCATCTAAGATGAAGGAGGACCTCATATTCTCCTGTATGTAAGAATATCATGTGCTACCACACCTTAGATGCTTTGGTGATACAAGGTCTTCGGAGGCGTTGGATTTGTGACCCAACACCTCCTCGGTGGTTCGAATGGTTTTTTGCAGAAAAGCCCCAAAAGAGTTCAGCCACTGCTTACAAGCACAAAGACTGCTCAGATGCCATTGGATCTCAGATCAAACGACCTCCAAGCTCGTATCACCGTAGCATCCAAGCTGCGATAGCACCTTATGTTTTCTCGCACGAGAGAGTATGAGGTGCTCCCGCACCGTAGATTCTATGGTGATACGAGTTCACTGAGATCTAATGGCCCACAATAGGAGGTTTGAATGTTTTTGCAATATATGGCTGATAGAGTTTGGGAAATGCGCAGAAAGTACAAGTACTACGCATGTGCCATCTGATCACTGATCATACGACCTAGATGCTCATATCACCGTAGCGGGAAATTAAGCTACGGGGAGCACCTAATATGAGCACCGGGGAGCCGTTGGATCGAAGATGCAATGGCACACACGAGGCCTGAATGTTTTATTTGCAAAAAAAACCTTTGGAGAGTTTGGAAATTGCGCATAATTACAAAGACTACTCCCAAGCCATTGGATCTCACTTCCAACAGTGTAAAAACTCGTATCACCATAGTATCTAAGCTGCGGGGTGGATGTGATATTCTATGCTGCTGTCATTTTTGTTTGTAAACTTGCAAAATACGTGTAACTCGTGCCGTTACTTGTCTAACCGCGCAGAGTGTGTGTTCAAAAAAACCATCCTACACTGAAATATCGGAACAACACACGGGGGTCCTGTTGGGGAAAGTAGTAATTTCAAAAAAATTCCTACGCACACGCAAGATCATGGTGATGCATAGCAACGAGAGGGGAGAGTGTTGTCCACGTACCCTCGTAGACCGAAAGCGGAAGCGTTAGCACAACGCGGTTGATGTAGTCGTACGTCTTCACAATCCGACCGATCCAAGTACCAAACGCATGGCACCTCCGAGTTCAGCACACGTTCAGCCCGATGACGTCCCTCGAACTCCGATCCAGCCGAGTGTTGAGGGAGAGTTTCGTCAGCATGACGGCGCGGTGACGATGTTGATGTTCTACCAACGCAGGGCTTCGGCTATGCACCGCTACAGTATTATCGAGGTGGACTATGGTGGAGGGGGCACCGCACATGGCTAAGAGACGATCAACTTGATCAACTTGTGTGTCTAGAGGTGCCCCCTGCCCCTGTATATAAAGGAGCAAGGGGGGAGGCGGCCGGCCTAGGAGGAGGGCGCGCCAAGGGGGGAGTCCTACTCCTACCGGGAGTAGGACTCCTCCTTTCCTTGTGGGAGTAGGAGAGAAGGAAAGAGGAGGAGAGGGAGAACGAAAAGGGGGCTGCACCCCTTGTCCAATTCGGACCAGAGGGGGGGGGGGCGCAGGCCTCCTTCCTTTTGGCCTCTCTCCTCTATTCCCGTATGGCCCAATAAGGCCCATATACTCCCTGGCGAATTCCCGTAACTCTTCGGTACTCAAAAAAATACCCGAATCACTCGGAACCTTTCCGAAGTCCGAATATAGTCGTCCAATATATCGATCTTTACGTCTCTACCATTTCGAGACTCCTCGTCATGTCCCCGATGTCATCTGGGACTCCGAACTCCTTCGGTACATCAAAACTCATAAACTCATAATATAACTGTCATTGAAACCTTAAGCGTGCGGACCCTACGGGTTCGAGAACAATGTAGACATGACCGAGATACGTCTCCGGTCAATAACCAATAGCGGAACCTGGATGCTCATATTGGCTCCCACATATTCTACGAAGATCTTTATCGGTCAGACCGCATAACGACATACGTTGTTCCCTTTGTCATCGGTATGTTACTTGCCCAAGATTCGATCGTCGGTATCTCAATACCTAGTTCAATCTCGTTACCGGCAAGTCTCTTTACTCGTTCCGTAATACATCATCCCGCAACTAACTTATTAGTTGCAATGCTTGCAAGGCTTAAGTGATGTGCATTACCGAGAGGGCCCAGAGATACCTCTCCGACAATCGGAGTGACAAATCCTAATCTCGAAATACGCCAACCCAACAAGTACCTTCGGAGACACCTGTAGAGCACCTTTATAATCACCCAGTTACGTTGTGACGTTTGGTATCACACAAAGTGTTCCTCCGGTAAACGGGAGTTGCATAATCTCATAGTCATAGGAACATGTATAAGTCATGAAGAAAGCAACATCAACAAACTAAACGATCAAGTGCTATGCTAACTGAATGTGTCAAGTCAATCACATCATTCTCCTAATGATGTGATCCCGTTAATCAAATGACCACTCATGTCTATGGTTAGGAAACATAACCATCTTTGATCAATGAGCTAGTCGAGTAGAGGCATACTAGTGACACTCTATTTGTCTATGTATTCACACATGTATTATGTTTCCGGTTAATACAATTCTAGCATGAATAATAAACATTTATCATGATATAAGGAAATAAATAATAACTTTATTATTGCCTTTAGGGCATATTTCCTTCAGTCTCCCACTTGCACTAGAGTCAATAATCTAGTTCACATCGCCATGTGATTTAATACAAGTAGTTCACATCACCATGTGATTAACACCCATAGTTCACATCAACATGTGACCAACACCCAAAGGGTTTACTAGAGTGTGATCATGTTTTGCTTATGAGAGAAGTTTAGTCAACGGGTCTGCCACATTCAGATCCATAAGTATTTTGCAAATTTCTATGTCAACAATGCTCTGCACGGAGCTACTCTAGCTAATTGCTCCCACTTTCAATATGTATCCAGATTGAGATTTAGAGTCATCTGGATCAGTGTCAAAATTTGCATCGACGTAACCCTTTACGACGAACCTTTTTGTCACCTCCATAATCGAGAAACATATCCTTATTCCACTAAGGATAATTTTGACCGCTGTCTAGTGATCTACTCCTAGATCACTATTGTACTCCCTTGCCAAACCCAGGGCAGGGTATACAATAGGTCTGGTACACAGCATGGCATACTTTATAGAACCTACAACTGAGGCATAGGGAATGACTTTCATTCTCTCTCTATCTTCTGATGTGGTCGGGCTTTGAGTCTTACTCAATTTCACACCTTGTAACACAAGCAAGAACTCTTTCTTTGACTGTTCCATTTTGAACTACTTCAAAAACTTGTCAAAGTATGTACTCATTGAAAACTTATCAAGCGTCTTGATCTATCTCTATAGATCTTGATGCTCAATATGTAAGCAGCTTCACCGAGGTCTTTCTTTGAAAAACTCCTTTCAAACACTCCTTTATGCTTTGCAGAATAATTCTACATTATTTCCGATCAATTATATGTCATACACATATACTTATCAGAAATGCTGTAGTGCTCCCACTCACTTTCTTGTAAATACAGGCTTCACCGCAAGTCTATATAAAACTATATGCTTTGATTAACTTATCAAAGCGTATATTCCAACTCCGAGATGCTTGCACCAGTCCATAGATGGATAGCTGGAGCTTGCATATTTTGTTAGTACCTTTAGGATTGACAAAACCTTCTGGTTGCATCATATACAACTCTTCTTTAATAAACCCATTAAGGAATGCAGTTTTGTTTATCCATTTGCCAGATTTCATAAAATGCGGCAATTGCTAACATGATTCAGATAGACTTAAGCATAGATACGAGTGAGAAACTCTCATCTTAGTCAACACCTTGAACTTGTCGAAAACCTTTTTGCGACAATTCTAGCTTTGTAGATAGTAACACTAATATCAGCGTCTGTCTTCCTCTTGAAGATCCATTTAATCTCAATGGCTCCCCGATCAATGGGAAAGTCAATCAAAGTCCATACTTTGTTCTCATACATGGATCTCATCTCAGATTTCATGGCCTCAAGCCATTTCGCAGAATCTGGGCTCATCATTGCTTCCTCATAGTTCATAGGCTTGTCATGGTCAAGTAACATGACCTCCAGAATAGGATTACCGTACCACTCTGGTGCGTATCTCACTCTGGTTTACCTACGAGGTTCGGTAGTAACTTGATCTAAAGTTACATGATCATCATCATTAGCTTCCTCACTAATTGGTGTAGTAGTCATAGGAACAGATTCCTATGATGAACTACTTTCCAATAAGGGAGCAAGTACAGTTACCTCATCAAGTTCTACTTTCCTCCCACTCACTTCTTTCGAGAGAAACTCCTTCTCTAGAAAGGATCC
This sequence comes from Triticum aestivum, assembly GCF_018294505.1. Lineage (NCBI taxonomy): Eukaryota > Viridiplantae > Streptophyta > Magnoliopsida > Poales > Poaceae > Triticum > Triticum aestivum. Next base: position 563,561,775 of record NC_057806.1, read on the forward strand.
ATTCTCAGCAATGAATAACTTGCCTTCGGATCTGTGATAGAAGGTGTACCCAACATTTTCTTTTGGGTATACTATGAAGATGCACTTCTCTGATTTGGGTTTGAGCTTATCAGGTTGAAACCTTTTTCACATAAGCATTGTAACCTAAAACTTTAAGAAACGACAGCTTAGGTTTCTTGCCAAACCATAGTTCATACGGTGTCGTCTCAACGGATTTAGATGGTGCCCTATTTAATGTGAATGTAGCTGTCTCTAATGCATAATCCGAAAACGATAGTGGTAAATCAGTAAGAGACATCATAGATTGCACCATATCTAATAAAGTACGGTTACAACGTTCGGACACACCATTACACTATGGTGTTGCAGGTTGCGTGAGTAGTGAAACTATTTCACATTGTTTTAACTAAAGGCCAAACTCGTAACTCAAATATTTTCCTTCTGTGATCATATCGTAGAAACTTTTATTTTTGTTACGATGATTCTCCACTTCACTCTGAAATTCTTCGAACTTTTTCAAATGTTTCAGACTTGTGTTTCATCAAGTAGATATACTCATATCTGCTCAAATCATCTGTGAAGATCAGAAAATAATGATACCTGCCCCGAGCCTCAATATTCATCGGACCACATACATCAGTATGTATGATTTCCAACAAATCTGTTGCTTGCTCCATTGTTCCGGAGAACAGAGTCTTAGTCATCTTTCCCATGAGGCATGGTTCGCAAGCATCAACTGATTCATAATCAAGTGATTCCAAAAGCCCATCAGCATGGATTTTCTTCATGCGCTTTACACCAATATGACCTAAACGACAGTGCCACAAATAAGTTGCACTATCATTATTAACTTTGCATCTTTTGGTTTCAATATTATGAATATGTGTATCACTATGATCGAGATCCAACGAACCATTTTCAATGGGTGTGTAACCATATAAGGTTTTATTCATGTAAACAGAACAACAATTTATTCTCTTACTTAAATGAATAATCATATTGCAATAAACATGATCAAATCATATTCATGCTCAACGCAAACACCAATATAACACTTATTTAGGTTCAACACTAATCCTGAAAGTATAGGGAGTGTGCGACGATGATCATATCAATCTTGGAACCACTTCCAACAAACATCGTCACTTCAGCCTTAACTAGTCTCTGTTCATTCTGAAACTCCCGTTTCGAGTTACTACTCTTATCAACTAAACTAGTATATAATACCGATGGGTTGCTAAAAACATTAGTAAAATACACATCAATAATCTGTATATCAAATATACCTTTGTTCACTTTTCCATCCTTCTTATCCGCCAAATACTTGGGGCAGTTCCGCTTCCAGTGACTAGTCCCTTTGCAGTAGAAGCACTTAGTCTCAGGCTTAGGACCAGACTTGGGCTTCTTCACTTGAGCAACAACTTGCTTGCCGTTCTTCTTGAAGTTCCCTTTCTTTCCCTTTGCCCTTTTCTTGAAACTAGTGGTCTCATCAACACTTGATGCTCTTTCTTGATTTCTACCTTCATCGATTTCATCATCATGAAAAGCTCGGGAATCGTTTTCATCATCCCTTGCATACTATAGTTCATCACGAAGTTCTACTAACTTGGTGATGGTGACTAGAGAATTCTACCAATCACTATTTTATCTGGAAGATTAACTCCCACTTGATTCAAGCAATTGTAGTACCCAGACAATCTGAACACATGCTCACTGCTTGAGCTATTCTCCTCCATCTTTTAGCTATAGAACTTGTTGGAGACTTCATATCTCTCAACTCGGGTATTTGCTTGAAATATTAACTTCAACTCCTGGAACATCAATATGATCCATGACGTTCAAAACGTCTTTGAAGTATCGATTCTAAGCTGTTAAGCATGGTGCACTAAACTATCAAGTAGTCATCATATTGAGCTAGCCAAACGTTCATGACGTCTGCATCTGCTCCTGCAATAGGTCTGTCACCTAGTGGTGCATCAAGGACATAATTCTTCTGTGCAGCAATGAGGATAAACGTCAGATCACGGATCCAATCCGCATCATTGCTACTAACATCTTTCAACTTAGTTTTCTCTAGGAACATATCAAAAATAAAACAGGGGAGCTAAACGCGAGCTATTGATCTACAACATAGATATGCTAATACTACCAGGACTAAGTTCATGATAAATTTAAGTTCAATTAATCATATTACTTAAGAACTCCCACTTAGATAGACATCCCTCTAATCCTCTAAGTGATCACGTGATCCAAATCAACTAAACCATAACCCGATCATCACGTGAAATGGAATAGCTTTCAATGGTGAACATCATTATGTTGATCATATCTACTATATGATTCACGCTCGACCTTTCAGTCTCAGTGTTCCGAGGCCATATCTGCATATGCTAGGCTCGTCAAGTTTAACTTGAGTATTCTGCGTGTGCAAAACTGGCTTGCACCCATTGTAGATGGACGTAAAGCATATCACACCCGATCATCACGTGGTGTCTGGGCACGATGAACTTTGGCAACGGTGCATACTCAAGGAGAACACTTTTATCTTGAAATATAGTGAGAGATCATCTTATGATGCTACCGTCATAACTAAGCAAAGTAATATGTATAAAAGATAAACATCACATGCAATCAAAATATGTGACATGATATGGCCATCATCATCTTGTGCCTTTGATCTCTATCTCCAAAGCATCGTCATGATCTCTATCGTCACCGACATGACACCATGATCTCCATCATCTTGATCTATATCAATGTGTCGTCACATGGTCGTCTCGCCAACTATTGCTCTTGCAATTATTGCTATCGCATAGCGATAAAGTAAAGCAATTATTTGGCACTTGCATATTCTGCAATAAAGAGACAACCATAAGGCTTCTGCCAATTGCCGATAACTTCAACAAAACATGATCATCTCATACAAAAACTTATATCTCATCACGTCTTGACCATATCACATCACAACATGCCCTACGCATCAAAACCACAACGATAGTTTGTCAAGTTGGTGCTGTTTTAACCTTCGCAAGGACCGGGCGTAGCCACACTCGGTTCAACTAAAGTTGGAGAAACTGACACCTGCCAGCCACCTGTGTGCAAAGCACGTCGGTAGAACCAGTCTCGCGTAAGCGTACGCGTAATGTCGGTCCGGGCCGCTTCATCCAACAATACCGCCGAACCAAAGTGTGACATGCTGGTAAGCAGTATGACTTATATCGCCCACAACTCACTTGTGTTCTACTCGTGCATATTACATCAACGCATAAAACCTGGCTCGGATGCCACCTCGTAGACCGAAAGTGGAAGCGTTAGCACAACGCGGTTGACGTAGTCGTACGTCTTCACGATCCGACCGATCCAAGTACCAAATGCACGGCACCTCCGAGTTCAGCACACGTTCAGCCCGATGACGTCCCTCGAACTCCGATCCAGGCGAGTGTTGAGGGAGAGTTTCGTCAGCACGATGGCGTGGTGACGATGTTGATGTTCTACCGACGCAGGGCTTCGCCTAAGCACCGCTACAGTATTATCGAGGTGGACTATGGTGGAGGGGGGCACCGCACACGGCTAAGAGACAATCAACTTGATCAACTTGTGTGTCTAGAGGTGCCCCCTACCCCTGTATATAAAGGAGCAAGGGGGAGGCGGCCGGCCTAGGAGGAGGGCGCGCCAAGGGGGGAGTCCTACTCCTATCGGGAGTAGGACTCCTCCTTTCCTTGTTGGAGTAGGAGAGGAGGAAAGAGGAGGAGAGGGAGAAGGACCAGAGGGGGGCGCAGGCCTCCTTCCTTTTGGCCTCTCTGCTCTATTCCCGTATGGCCCAATAAGGCCCATATACTCCCCGGCGAATTCCCGTAACTCTTCGGTACTCCAAAAAATAGCCGAATCACTCGGAACCTTTCCGAAGTACGAATATAGTCGTCCAATATATCGATCTGTACTTCTCGACCATTTCGAGACTCCTCGTCATGTCCCCGATCTCATTCGGGACTCCAAACTCCTTCGGTACATCAAAACTCATAAACTCATAACATAACTGTCATCGAAACCTTAAGCGTGCGGACCCTACGGGTTCGAGAACAATGTAGACATGACCGAGACACGTCTCCGGTCAATAACCAATAGTGGAACCTGGATGCTCATATTGGCTCCCACATATTCTACGAAGATCTTTATTGATCATACCGCATAACAACATACATTGTTCCCTTTGTCATCGGTATGTTACTTGCCCGAGATTCGATCGTCGGTATCTCAATACCTAGTTCAATCTCGTTACCGGCAAGTCTCTTTACTCGTTCCGTAATACATCATCCCGCAACTAACTTATTAGTTGCAATGCTTGCAAGGCTTAAGTGATGTGCATTACCGAGAGGGCCCAGGGATACCTCTCCGACAATCGAGTGACAAATCCTAATCTCGAAATACGCCAACCCAACAAGTACCTTCGGAGACACCTGTAGAGCACCTTTATAATCACCCAGTTACGTTGTGACGTTTGGTATCACACAAAGTGTTCCTCCGGTAAACGAGAGTTGCATAATCTCATAGTCATAGGAACATGTATAAGTCATGAAGAAAGCAATAGCAACAAACTAAACGATCAAGTGCTATGCTAACTGAATGGGTCAAGTAAATCACATCATTCTCCTAATGATGTGATACCGTTAATCAAATGACAACTCATGTCTATGGTTAGGAAACATAACCATCTTTGATCAACGAGCTAGTCAAGTAGAGGCATACTAGTGACACTCTGTTTGTCTATGTATTCACACATGTATTATGTTTCCGGTTAATACAATTCTAGCATGAATAATAAACATTTATCATGATATAAGGAAATAAATAATAACTTTATTATTGCCTCTAGGGCATATTTCCTTTAAGTCCCACTTGTCATTAATCAAATTTGGACCTAAAACTAACAAATCTGAAAGACGAGATTCGAACTGGCAACGTGGACTACAAAGCGTAAGTCGATAGCCTGAAAAAACGAACGGTTGTTGGCTTTGTCCCATAACTTGATTTTATTTATACATTACTTTCTTTGAGTAGAGTAGAGGGAGTGCCTCGTCAACACGTGCATGACCGTTGTCTCACTTACTGGTGGGTCCTAGGTCTGCGATCTCAATCTCTCTTCTCTCCATCGTCTAACCTTTGCACGAGCACACACGAAGAGCGGCGCTAGCTTGCCGAGGTGTTATTACAACTAAAAAAAGCTTGGAAAATAGAAGAATCGCCTAGAACAAGAGATGTTGTGGCTGGTCGAGACGGAGCTAACCACATCTATCCTCCGTGCCACGTTTGCATGATGAAGCTGTGTGGCTAGTGGGGTGTTTTCGACCGAATGGATGGGTCCCAAGGTCGAACCATAGGTACTACGTCTGATACAGTATATTTTTACACGCACATTTTTCCTCCGTGTTGAGATGTGGCACACCCTACCACGCGGTTTCGGGGTCCTCCTGGGTGGTGCACGCATATATTCTTCCTGACGTGGGACGCCCTACCGCGCGTTTTCTGGGTCCTCGGTCGTAGCGCCGAAGCAAGTAAATGAGTCATCAAATCACGAAAGACCACCTTTCCCGCCGAGTACATCAGTGAAGCACGGTGGCTAGCTAGTTGGGCTAGTTCGACCGATTAGCTAGGCCACCGCCACATTTGTTTTTTCACCCCTTATTTTTATCTACTTGCCGGCAGGTAAATATAAATATCCACCGCGGCGTTGCTCTGGTGTTTGGGTGCGGCAGGATTTTTATTTTTTGATTAACGGGAGCAGGCGTGGCAGCAATTAGTGACGATGACTTCGCCTGTAAAAATCCACCACTCCCTGATGTGAGAAGTCGTCGACTGGTGTTTTACCGTGGTGAAAACCAAAAGATTCCCCGCTCCCTCCGCCTTCCCGTAGATTGCATTGCCTTTCAGCCGTTTCGCCCCCTTTGCTTCCTCTCCCCATTGCTTCTACCTGGTGCCATGGCGGTGTAGCAGATCACGGAGTCCGAGGTGAGGCTCCTGACATAGGAGCTCCATGCCAAGGATGCGGAGCTCAGGGCCAAGGACGTGGAGCTCCATGAGCTCAAGGAGGAGAGGAGTGCCATGCTCCTCCGTTATGTGTGGGAGTTCACAAAGCTTCAAAAGCGGCAGGCGTCCACCACAAAGATGCTTGAGGCATCGGCGGTGTTGCTGCAGAAAGCGGGAGATACGATAGGCCGTCAGGGGAGCCGGCTGGAGTGCGAGCGAGCCGATCGTGACGAGGTCCAGGATCGCCTCAGCCACTTGGTGAACCAAGTTGCCACGCATGTGTTGCGGCTGTGCGATGCCTACCATCGTGCCAGCGCGACGATGCCGGCCTCCATGCTAAACCCGTTCGACCACCCGGTCGACTTCAACGAGCTGCGGCTTCCTGACCTGGTCTCCTTCTTCACCTATATCTTCGAGGAGCTGAGCCGTCTCCGCGCGATGGTGGGGGCTGAGATGGACAAGGAGGGGTTGCGGGTTGCCGTCGCCGTTGCTGGGAGAATCCTTTTAGGGCTCCGTCACCGGAATCCATTCGTGCTATTGGACGTCGTCTTTGACGAGCTGGCTCCCGTCGACCGGGAGCAGGCTCTGTGGGCGGTTGCACCCTGCATCACCAACGTCGTGCGCCTCGAGAAGTAGAGGGACTTCAGTGGTGTTTAGGCGCCCTCTGCATGGGCATGTCCATGTCTCGGCGCAACATGACCGTTGGATCAAACTCAGACGGTGCAGATCAGTCATTGTAGCACAAAGCGTGTGGGTGTGTTTGGTTGCATTCTCATCTCAATATAGTTGTTTCCTCTTCGTGTATTTGTTACATATAGGAGTAGTTGACATGCGCACAACATCATTTGTTATCGTCATATCTTACTACACTAGCAACAAGATTGTGTAGTACTGACGTATGAACCACTGCACATGCCTAGTAGTAGGAGCACTGTGTATGTTCAAGTGGCTGCCGTGTTTCGCACTCCTCCATCGTAAGAGTGGAAACGCTTGCTGTAATCATTTTTTCTTTTGAAAAACAATGGACACGCTCTACCATGCGGATCCTCCTCCAACCATGCACTAAATTACTCACTTTCGCCGACGTGTGGGACAGCCAGCATCAGGGTCCACCAGCCATGCACTAAATTACTCCGTAGTAGAGTGACGGTAGACTACCCCAATCGAAGCGCCGTAGTAATGCCCAATGAGCCGTCAAATCACAAAACCCCCTCCTTTCCAGCAGTAAGTTGGACGGACGAAGCAACCATCATTTCACTCTTCTCTCTCAGCTTCCTCTCTACCCAACCCTCGCTTCTGCCTCATCTTGTTCCTCATTTCTTCAAGAAAACCCCGGCCTGCTTCTGCCATTGTTCTTCTCTCCCAAAGAAGGAAAGGTGAGCGCATCAATGGTGTTGATTCTGGCCAAGGCCCGATCTTGCAACCCCGAGACTGATCCTATAACTCCCTCTCTTTTCTTCTTTTGGGATTGTGATTATGGTTTCTTTTCTTCTATTTCTATTTGACAGTTTCTTGATGGATGCTGGAGCACCGACCGAAGTGATGTCTATGGCTCCGGCCAAAACCGTCGAGGCTCATGGTACGAAGAAACGCAAGCACCCCACCGAGACTACCGCAGACAAACTCAAAGCCATCGCCCTGTCCAAGCCCCCCTCTCCGGGATCCCTCATTAAGCAAGTCCAGGTAATATCTCTTCTTAACAATCTTTTTCTCGATCTTGATCGTGTTTTTTCAGCTAACACGCAGTACTAGTACTAGTAGTACAACTTTCTGGGTGATCTTGCATGTGATTTTTGTGTGCCAAATGATGGTTCTAAATTCCTCTTTTGACCAAAACATGTGAGAGGTTGACACTGATTTCTTATAGATTACTTTCAACTACTCCCTCTGTCCCAAATTTCTTGTCTTAGATTTGTCTAGATACGGATGTATCTAATACTAAAATGTGACTTGATACATTCGTATCTAGACAAATCTAAGACAAGAATCTTGGGACGGAGGGAGTACTTTATGAACATCAATGCTACCTTTTAAGAGGGTATATTTGCCTCAGTAACTTGTGTTATGGATTTTGCATGTAATCCCTCTACTCTCATGCCTTTGAAGACACGTTCTAGTGTCTTTATTCACTCATTTCTATGCGTATATGTAGTCATATATGGAGTATAATATCGAAAATCATCTTATATTTCTAAACGGAGGTAGTAATAAAATATGGTTTCTCTTTGAATTAGAACCAGGTCCGCGGTGGAGATGAAGTTCTCAGAGTCATGCCATGTGAACTGGAAGACCTGATGATGAGTTCTACTTCTGAACTATCCAGCTACTGTGTCCTTGTCGCCACGTGTCCTGAACTAGTGTTTTCCTGTAGCATTGTTGTCACGCGCGTTCTCGAGGCTGTACTTGAACACACCAATTTCCTGGCTGTGCCTTCGATTACGAAGGGTGTGGTTCTTGTAAAGCTTCCCAACAAATCTGATGCGGCCTGTCTTCATCGTCATGTTTATGAGTGGAAAGACCACTCTGTTAGGTTCTCCAAGGTTGACAAGATGGTGATCGTGCGTGTAGAAATCTCACACGAAGTCCATGGCCTAGTCAGTTATGTGGGGTTCATCCCGTAGGTCGGTGACAAGAAATAGTCTGCAGAGTTTAGTTAGTGCAACTTTGCTTGTCTGTAGTAAGTACTATTGTTCAGTACTTGATTTGTGTTTGTGAACCCTGTATTGTTTATTAGTACTGCCGCTTTTGGTGTGTGGTCAGTCCTGAGAACGGTCTATGTTAATGTCTGTCCACTCAATTTAGTCTGTATATTTTGAAGTATCCAGATCATATTTTTTGTGAGGACAGTTTATCAATTATGGTTACACTCCAATATCTGTATGCATGGCAGGGTTTATCGCACCCACCCGGATTTCCAGTCCCATGGATCTTCGGTCCATACGATTTGTCACGACCTTTGGACTGTCCTGCTTGTGGGAGTAGGTAGGGCCCCTGCATGCCATGCGTAGTTGGATGATCAATATTCTGTTTAGTACTTCAACGTAGTGATTTCTTGGTAAGGATTCACTCGTGTCACATCAAGTAAATCTTATTGATTTACTGTCTAAATCTTATTGATTTAATGTCATGTTTTCTTTCTTTTCCTGCAATTTTACGATGCAGGTTTTGCCATGTGACATTCATCACAGAATAAACCGTTTGGTTTGCTCTACGATGGCTATTTTTGCAGGTTTCACTTCTTATGTCGTGTCAGTAACGAAGGCACTGTCCATCACTTATATTACTGGAAAAAATTGGATCACTCTGTTGCTGAGTACAAGCTAAATCCCTATGATGAACTGCAGTTTGGTTTAACAAAAATGCCACAATTAGTCCTTCTCGTGTTTAAAAGAAATGAAGAAAAAAATTGGATGACGGTCACGGATCCTAGTCAAGTTAGAAAGCTGATCATAGCAGACCAGACACGATTGCCGCTGTCTCGCACAGATCGAGCACCGGCAGTTGCTCTAGCACTGACAGCGGCATGAGCTCAGTCTGATCCAGCTGAGGATTGGGCACCGACCGCGTCAACGGATCGGTCTGATCTACCGGAGGATCGGGCATCGACACCGGCACCTGCTCCCACACCGGCACCAGCTCTACAAGGAGCACCATCTCCGGCAGCAGCAGCGGCTTCGGCACCTGCACCAACACTTGCACTTGCATCTGCTCCGGCCCGTGTAGTTGCACCGGCAACAGACTGGCTGTAGTTCGCACTTCATATACCAAAGTCCTTACAAAAACCGACATGTCCACCTTCCTGGTAAGTGTCGGTGTCAAAACCGGCGGATCTCGGGTAGGGGGTCCCGAACTGTGCGTCTAGGCCGGATGGTAATAGGAGGCAAGGGACACAAAGTTTTACCCAGGTTCGGGCCCTCTCGATGGAGGTAAAACCCTACGTCCTGCTTGATTAATATTGATGATATGGGTAGTACAAGAGTAGATCTACCACGAGATCGAAGAGGCTAAACCCTAGAAGCTAGCCTATGGTATGATTGTTGTTGTCTATGTTGTCCTACGGACTAAAACCCTCCGGTTTATATAGACACCGGAGAGGGTTAGGGTTACACAAAGTCGGTTACAATGGTAGGAGATCTGAATATCCGTATCGCCAAGCTTGACTTCCACGCCAAGGAAAGTCCCTTCCGGACACTGGACGAAGTCTTCAATCTTGTATCTTCATAGTCCAGGAGTCCTGCTGAAGGTATAGTCCGGCTATCCGAACACCCCCTAATCCAGGACTCCCTCAGTAGCCCCTGAACCAGGCTTCAATGACGATGAGTCCGGCGCACAGATTGTCTTCGGCATTGCAAGGCGGGTTCCTCCTCCAAGTACTTCATAGAAGATTTTGAACACAAAGATAGTGTCCGGCTCTGCAAAATAAGTTTTCACATATTGACATAGAGAGAATAACATTTACACGAATCTAATCCGCTGACGTCTTCCATAGTGTGTCACACCACGGCCAAGCCTTTATCAGAGTCATTTCATTATCCCACCTCAGCGCATCATGCGAGGCGGTTTCCTTGGCACGTCTTGTTAAAGCAGAGATCATGTCCCCTTATTTCGGGATTCTCATCAATACGGGCGTGGGTAACCCAACCGCGCCATTGATTACGATGCTTGGAGATAGGCGAGTTTTACCAGGCTGGTGGGGACACGTAGTTGCGTCTACCCATATAAGGGGATAATGATCCACCTTTTCACCTACGCCTTCTTCCTCCTTTACCTATCCATTCTCGCGCACTCGAGCTCCAGCGCCCAAGTCCGCACTCACCACCTCAACCTTCTCCAGCCATGTCCGGAGCGGGAGGCAAGTGGATGGTCTCCTCCGTCACGGAGGGACACATCAAAAAGCTAAGGAAGGCCGGATACCTGTCTAACGACATCGCGTACCGGCTTCCCGAAGAGGGGAAGCTCATCCCCACCCCTAGGCCCCATGAGAGGGTGGTGTTCCTCCCCCATTTCCTCTGCGGACTGGGCTTCCCTCTCCACCCATTTGTCCGGGGGCTCATGTTCTACTACGGCCTAGATTTCCACGATCTGGCCCCAAACTTTGTCCTCAACATCTCGGCGTTTATCGTCGTGTGCGAGGCTTTCCTCCGCATCCTCCCCCATTTTGGCCTATGGCTCAAGACTTTCAACGACAAGCCGAAGGTGGTGCGCGGCAACCAGGCGGAGTGCGAAGGCGCCATAGTGGGCAAGATGGCCAACATCCTATGGCTCGAGGGCTCCTTTGTGGAGACCCTGAAGGGGTGGCAATCGGGGTGGTTTTACATCACCGAGCCGCGCGACCCCGAATGGGTCGCACCCCCCGAGTTTTTATCCGGACCCCCTACGCGGCTCACCTCCTGGAAGGAGACGGGCCTGTTGCGGGGTAAGAAAGGAGAGCTGACCGGACTCCAAACATGCATCCAAACCCTGGTAGACAAGAAGCTCAAGCTTGTCAATGTAGTCCAGGTTATGCTCATCCGCCTGATCCTCCCGTGTCAACAACGGGCTTTCAACCTATGGGAGTTTGACCCGGCGCAGCACCAGACTCTGAGCGGGCTCTTCGACACGACGTATGAAGATGCCTGGAAGGTGCTTTTCAAGGGCGCCGAGGCCCCCGCATCCGCTACTGAGGATCGCGGATTCAGTACGCAGCGTCACGCTCATGCGGTAAGCTGTTTTTTTTCCGTTTACAGGGTATCCGTTTTTCATAGTTTGACTCCATGCGGGATCTATGCTCCCTTACCTTTGACAGGATTGGCAGGTGACGTCCGGACAGATCAACTGTCCGGCTCCTTTGCCCGAAGGCCCAACGGACGCTCACTTGGCGAAGCTGCTGGTTCCGGCACCCTATGTGGTGCCGGAGAAGAAGGCTGTGAAAAAGGCCACGGGGACTCGAAAGAGTGCCCGGCGCCAGGAGGTGTCGGATCCATCATCCGACGGTTCCGAGGCGCATTCCTCTCGTGAAGACGAGGAGGAAGAAGAAGAGACCTCTCCCCCTCCAGCGGGAGGAGAGAAGAAAAGGAAGGCCGCCCTCTCTGGGGAGGCCGGAGGGTCCAAGAAGGGGAAAACCCTTCCTCCGGACTACTCCACCGACACCGACGATGGCGGAGAGGAGTGGCAGCCCAGGGCCAAGCCGCTGGCAAAATCGTAAGTATGCAGATACCAGAGTAATTCATAGTATTCGTTTATTGCACAGCTTTCCCTTATGTCGAATATGTTCATGCAGCCCACCCAAAGACCATCTCGACGCGTCGTCGAGCGGCTCACTGGACTCGTCGGACGTGAACTCGCTTCCGACGGCTTCCTCCCCCCGTCCTACGGATGACACCGAAGTGTTGTCCCAACAGGTTCCAAGCCGGGAGGAGGTGGTCCTGGAGGCACCGCAGGGCGACCTCCCGGACTCCAGGAGTAAAGGGGATGAAACCCCCAAGGGCTCCAAGTCCGGCTCTAGGCCGGACTCCGGTCCAGAGCCTTCAAAGGTTCTAGAGTCCGGCGGGGGACCTCCTTCCAAGAGGAGAAAGCCCACCGTGCCGGTGTCCCCCGTCCAACTGGAGGCGCCGGCCAATCTGTTGGAGGCGCTCCAAGGCGCCTGCATCGATGAGGAGCACCGCACTATTTTGAGTGCGGTGGTCCAGAAGGTTCAGTCCGCCAAGAGCGGACTGACTGAAGCTTGTACGAGCCTTTTAACAGGCTTTGAGGTAAGTAAAGAATGTGTAAATAATGTTACCGCATAGACAATATCCCCTGATTCTCTGTTTGGCATTCGGGAAGAAAAGCCGAATAGAGGATCAAATAAAATTCGCAGGAGTCTAACAAAAAGGAGTCAATATGCGTATGCAGGCTTCTCTGCTTGCGTCCGCCGCACTGACTGCGGAAGTGGACACGCGAAAGCAGAACCTAGAGCGGTTCGAGCAAGAGCTCGGGCGCGCCAAGAAGTAGCTCGAGGACAATGAAGGTAAGAAATACCTTGTTTAAATATATATAAAAAGGTGCAATTGCAAAAAATGACAGGATTATCGTGGCTATTTTAGGGGCCACGTCTGAGGTGGCGACCCTTAAGCAAGTGCTGCTCGAGGCTAAGAAGAAAGCGGCCATGGAGCGCACCGAGCAGGAGAGGTATGAGGCCCAGGTGGGCAAGGTGCGGCAAGAGCTCCAGGTTCTCATGAAAAAGCATGAGAGTTTGGAGCTTGACTCAAAGACGCGAGCGTCCGAGCTCGCGGCGGCTATTGAAAATGCCAAGTCTGCCAAGGCCGAATCCCAGAAGACCCTCCAGGAGTTGGATGAGGTGAAGAAGATAGCGGCAGGTAAGGCATTCATTATGCAAAGCAAACACATAAACGTGAGTTACTTGTTACTTACCCGAATCCGGAGCTCTCCAGGAGCGTTCGCAGATCTTCCCTGGAGTGTGTCCGATGCCGCCGCATTCTATCGAGCCGAGGAGGGCAGCTCGACAGAGAAGGTGTTCTGGTCTCAGTATGCTGAGGCCGGACACCCGGTGCCCCTGAGCGACCAGATGAAGCAACTGGTCGAGCTCCACAAGGCGGCCGAACAGGCCATGAAGGGCCTCCTAGTTCGGCTGTGGCCTGGAGAGGCTCTGCCTGGGAGCTATTTCGGGCTGGTGCGGCGGCTGGTGGAGGCCTGTCCAAGGCTCGAAGTCATCAAGCGCTCCGTCTGCATTGAAGGTGCCCGTAGGGCCCTTGCCCGTGCTAAGGTGCACTGGGGCAAGCTGGATGCTGAGAAACTTGTGAAGGACGGGCCACCACCGGGGAAAGAGCATCGCAAGCCCGAGAGTTATTATAAGGATGTTCTGAAGGGTGCCTGCCTTGTGGCGGATGAATGTTCTAGGGATGTAATTTTTGAGTGAAACTTGCTCGTTTTGTCCTGTGCGCTGGAAACTTGTTCATATGCGCTAAGCAATGCTATTTGTAATTTAAAGTATTACCTTATGTGTGGCTGTTTATCAATTCTGAGAGATGGCAAGTCGTCGGCTTCTGCCCCCGTGCCGCTAGTGCTGGGGTGTTCGAGGATAAACCTGAGCGCTCTTTTTCCCATGTTTGGGTCCTTCGAGGGAGGCGCTCAACCCAACGAACAAGGCAATCGGACTATAATGCGTGAACACTCTCACTTAGCCATAGAATTCTATAATTTTAAATTTTGGCGAAGCCCCTGGTATTCGGAAGACCGAGTTCGGGGCGCTATCCACGCCTTGGCCGGACAGAGCCGGCTCCTCGCCCTAAGCGGCATAAGTCTTTAGGGACTCGAAAAACCTCTCGAACAACGACCAGCTCTCGCTTCATCATGATAGTCAGTTTTAGCTTTCTCCACTGAGGTGCTCGACCTAGCTCAACTGGGGCACAATCGCAGTGGTTCTCCTAGTGCTACCTTAGCCGATATAGCGGAACGTAAGGCACCAAAACATAAGAGCCGCGCTAACCCAACTATTGACCCAAGACATGATTCGGAGCCGATGCATATAATGCTATAAGTTTGGGGTGCCGCACTTGTTAAAGTGTTCGGACTTCTCACACCATATTGAGGGGTACTAAAGCCCATGGCGTTTTTTGGCCGTACCAACGTGTACGGGTGCAACATGTAATTAAGGAACATATATATATATAAAGAAAAAAAGAGTAATGCAAAAATAGACAAAAGCTATGCACTGTTTATTAAAAAGGGGCTGCGATTAAAGCAGAACGATACAAATAATGCGATAAGTGAAAGGTTGGACTATTTAACATGTCCGTTCCAGGGGCAAGCTGCGGAATAGTACGCGGAACAGGTATACTGCTCGTGATAGAGACCACCTGGGAGTTCCGTAATGCGGCGTGGCTTGTCTACTTCCCTGGTTCTTGCATCGTTTGTGCGGTAATTGAATTGCCAAACAGGCCTTTCGAAGGATGGAGTCCTGAAAGTAAGAGAAAATTAAAAAATCGGCAGCCCCTGGTACGGTTTAGGCCATGTTTCGGGCGTGCCGTGATGGTGCCCCTCCCCTTGTACCCATGGTGCCCCTCCCCTCCCCTTTTACAGCTGTGATCTTCTTGAAATAGGAACTGCCGAGTTGTATTGTTCCTATACAGATGCCTGACCATGGTCGGGTCAGACTTGCGCTTGGTCACAACATGATGTATATGTCGACCTACTCAATTCCCCTTGGAGGTGAAAAGATACTTATTCATGGGTGGTCTCAAATAATGAAGGCCCGTCTATCTTGGAGAATGGGACAGAAGATTATGTTCATGCTTTTCCATGGCTCTAAAGCGAATATCCTATTTATTGACCACGTTGCGAGATGAAGCCGCTTTCAGAAGGCTGTGGATGCGCGGGGTGGCGCGTGGACCTTGTCCTGGGCTTGGCGGCCTCACCCTTGGTTAGCTCTAGGCAAAGTAGCACTGCTCGAGGCGTGCTTTGTACGGTTGAACCTGTATAAGTACTCATACTGCTTTCAACTTTGGTTGTTAAGTGCCCCTGCTGGTTTCAGTTAAGGTTGTTAAGTACACCTGCTTCTTTTATAGTCTGTCGTGTTTCTTCAGTCCTGTCTTCATCCAGCCGCCAAAACCAAACCAGCGCCAGCGGGGCCGCCTGCTTCCGCCTCCCACGGCTGGCTGCGCCTCAGCGCACGCATCGCCGCCCCATCATCTCCTAAATCGTTAACACCGACGTCCTCCGCACGCTTTAGTGCACTCGCCGCGGCGCCGCCTTCTCGCGTTGTCAACATGGTCAACAAACAACAGGAATCGGCAGAAGTACGTGGAGAGGATGACAGTAGGGGCCCACCACGTCAGCGTATGGAAAAATAAAATGCTTCCTCCTAGTGTTTTCCTGACATCTGGGACCCACGACATTGTGAGCGTATATAGTCAATAGACAAGAGAACAGCACAAGATCGGCTGACACCTGGGACGTAGCTACTTGAGCAGTATTTTGTTTTGTTTGGTATTGTTGAGACGGAGCAGGGTTTGAACTAGGCTGTGGCCCGTCTAGCCCAGGCTTATATTTTATGTTCACCATGTGACCAGCCCAGCTATTTTTTCTTTGTGAAAATGAGCCCAGTTTATTTTTTTTGAAGAATACCCAATCCAGGCCTACTTATTTTTCTACGCCCTGATGGGCTGCAACTCTTTCAAGACGCCTGCAAATCTTGAAAGTAATATGAAATGGGTTGTAAATATAAAAACAGATGACAAATTAGCAATTACTTTATATTTTCTGAATTTTATCACATTTCCAGACTCCTATTTCACTGGGCATTAACCTAATTTAAATATATCTTTAGAGTACTTTAAATCTGGCTCGACATTTTGGTATTAAAAATAGTTTGGAACCCACAGAAATATGCGAAATTGGCCCTCGACAACCAAAAAAAACGACTGCAATAAATTGCATAAGAAGTTTCCATGAGCTATATATAAATTATTATATATAGCCCTGGTGCGCTCGGCGCGGCGTGGTCAACGTGGTCAAGGAACGGCTTCCATCGAACGTGGACTGTACATGGAGAGGCTGACAGCTGGGTCCACGGCCGCAGCAAGGAAGTGCCTCCTTATTACGTGCAAAATAATTATTCCTCCACCTGACAGCAGGGACCCACCGGACGGGCCACCAGTATTTTGCGAAAAAATCATTTCCTCCTGACTGCTGGGACCCACCGGACGGGCCACCGTATTTCGCGAAAAAAACGTTCCCCCCGCTGTCAGCTCGGACCCACCGGAAGTGCCTCCTTATTACACAAAAAAATGAATACTCCCCCAGCTAGCTGGGACCCACCTTGGTGGGAGGCTGACTTGTGGGCCTACTAAGTTGACGGGGACGAAGGGCTTTGTCAACTTAGTCAATATGAACGATGCTAGCTCCATTGACCGTACGATGTCAATCCAACGGCCGTAGTGCTTCTTCAACCTCTGGTCTTCTTGCTCCAGCCGCCCAAAGCAGCGCCGGTCGTGCCGCATGCTCGTGCCTCCCGTGGCCGGCTGTGCTGCCGCGGAGGCCTCACCGCCCCTACTATTCCCACTGCTGGCCAGGCCCTGCGGCGACGTCAGCCTCACACTGCAACCGAACCAGTGAACCCTCGTACTCCTCTCTGCGCGGGCTTCCACTGCTGCATCTTCCCCGGCTCCGCGTCGTCCCCTTTCTAGGATTCGCCGTCGTCCACTGCCCTGGTGCTCTCGGCGCGGCGTGGTCAACGTGGTCAAGGAACGAGTTCCATCGGACATGGACTGTACGTGGAGAGGCTGACAGCTGGGTCCACGGCCGCAGCAAGGAAGTGCCTCCTTATTACGCGGAAAATAATGTTTCCTACACCTGACAGCAGGGACCCACCGGACGGGCCACCGTATTTCGCGAAAAAATGTTTCCCCCTGACTGCTGGGACCCACCAGCTACACCTTCGCACGCAAGGAAGTGCGTCCGGGCAAAAAAAACGATTTGCCCCCCTGACTGCTGGGACCCACCAGCTACATATTCACACACAAGGAAGTGCGTCCGGGCAAAAAAAAAACAAAATGATTCGCCCCCCTGACTGCTGGGACCCACCAGCCCCCCGACTGCTGGGACCCACCATCTACATCTTCGCACGCAAGGAAGTACGTCCGGGCAAAAAAAACGATTCGCCCCTCACTGCTGGGACCCACCAGCTACATCTTCACACGCAAGGAAGTGCTTGACAGTCGGGACCCACCTAGTCGAAGCGTACGTAGCATTGTCATTCTGGTCGCGAACGTGTACGTACATATATACTGGTGGATGTAGAGGCGCGCACGTGTCGTAGTAGAGGCGCGCACGTGTCGTAGTAGAGGCGCAAACGTAGCATGTACACGTACGTACAGTGGCCAGGGTGCAAGAAAGAAAATACGGCCACGTATGTGTACATACGGGTGGGGTCTCGAACGCCTACTCGCGCATACGTACGGCGAGGGCTCGTGTACATGGCTGGGTCGGAACGGAGAAACGGCGTCGTCGTCGTGTTAATGGGTTGGAACGGAATGCGTGGTCGTGTTCATCGAGAGGGCTTGGACGGAAGAGGCGATGGAAACGAGGCCTGGCATACCGCACAACGGAGGAAACAGACCTCCTATGGTCGAAACGGGGGTCCTGTTGATCGGGAGGGGTGTGGTGTACCGCAAAACGGAGGAAACGGACCTCCTACGGTCGAAACAGGGGTCCTGTTGATCGGGAGGGGTGTGGCGTACCACAAAACGGAGGAAACGGACCTCCTACGGTCGAAACGGGGGTCCTATTGATCGGGAGGGGCGTGGCGTACCGCAAAACGTAGGAAACGGACTTGTGTTGGAGCGCTACGGTCGAAATGGGGGTCCTGTTCATCGGGAGGGGTGTGGCGTACCGCAAAACGGGACTCCACGGGATACTGTTCATCTCCACCGTCGACCCCCTCCAGCCTCCACGAGCTACTGTTCATCCACCGTCGACCTCCTCCAGCCTCCACGGGCTCCTATTCATCCAGCCTCCACCGCGCGCTACTCCACCGGCTACTGTTCAACCACCCCTCCACCGTCTACTGCACATCCAGCCCTCCACACCACGGGGTCCTATTCAACCACCCCTCCACGGGCACCCCTCCACCATCTACTGTTCATCCTGCCCTCCACACCACGGGGTCCTGTTCATCCACCCCTCCACGGGGTCCTGTTCATCCAGCCCCAACCAGCTCGATCGCTCGGGGTCCTGTTCATCCAGAGGCAACACCACGGGGTCCTGTTCATCCACCCCCACCGGGAACTGTTCATCCAACCCCCTCCCCCCGCAACGCTCACTGTTCATCCAGAGGCAGCATCGATCGGCTTCAGTTAGCAGCAGTAGCCAAGGAATCGCTCGATCGTGTTCAGTTAACAGCCATCGATCGATCGCTCGGGTTCAGTAATGCATAGCCTGCAGTGCAATCGCTCGAGTTCAGTTAGAGCCCAATGCCTCGCTCGGGTTCAGTTAGAGCTAACGCCTCGCACACATGCGCGTACATGTACGAGAGAAACGCGCATCGCTCGGCCCCCGACCTCCCATCGTAATCGTGAACTCCTCGAAATTTCCCTCCCCCTCGCTTCTACCACGGTATTTTCCGTCATGGACGGCCCAAAGAATGTCATGCAGCTGCGTCTCCAGCCCGCCCAGGACGAAAAGCCCATTTTCTGTCATGATTTTTTTCATAGAAGTAGGAGCCCACCACATCTATGATGATATTGGGTTTTGTCACAATTATCGTCATAGAAGTGTCATATGTATGACAGAAAAAAAATTTCGTTCGGCCCAAAATGTCACGGATGTCTCTTTTTTGTAGTGCAATCGGTGGGCATCTCCATAGCCCATTGATTAGCCTCGTTGATGTGAGACTTTTTTTTGTCTTCTCCACATAACCCCCATCATCATATTCTATTCCACCCATAGTGCTATGTCCATGGCTCGCGCTCATATATTGTGTGAAAGTTTATAGGTTTGAGATTGCTAAGGTATGAAACAATTGCTTGGCTTGTCATCGGGGTTGTGCATGATGAGAGCATTCTTGTGTGACAAAAATGGAGCATGACTAAACTATATGATTTTGTAGGGATGAACTTTCTTTGGCCCTGTTATTTTGAGAAGACATAATTGCTTAGTTAGTATGCTTGAAGTATTATTATTTTTATGTCAATATGAACTTTTGTCTTGAATCTTTCGGATCTGGATATTCATACCACAATTAAGAAGAATTACATTAAAATTATGCAAGTAGCACTCTGCATCAAAAATTCTGTTTTTATCATTTACCTACTTGAGGAAAAGCAGGAATTAAGCTTGGGGATGCTTGATACGTCTCCAACGTATCTATAATTTTTGATTGCTCCATGCTATATTATCTACTATTTTGGACATTATTGGGCTTTATTATCCACTTTTATATTATTTTTGGGACAAACCTACTAATCGGAGGCCCAGCCTAGAATTACTGTTTTTTTTGCCTATTTTAGGGTTTCGAAGAAGAGAAATATCAAACGGAGTCCAAAAAGAATGAAACCTTCGGGAACGTGATTTTCTCAACGAACAAGACCCAGGAGAATTGGACCATACGTCAAGAAACAAAAGAGGAGGCCACGAGGTAGGGGGGCGCGCCTACTCCCCCCCGGCGCACCCTCCACCCTCATGGGCCCCCTGTTGCTCCACCGACGTACTCCTTCCTCCTATATATACCTACATACCCCCAAACGATCAGATACGGAGCCAAAACCCTAATTCCACCGCCGCAACTTTCTGTATCCACGAGATCCCATCTTGGGGCCTGTTCCGGAGCTCCGCCGGAATGGGTATCCATCATGGAGGGCTTCTACATCATCACCATAGCTCCTCCGATGAAGTGTGAGTAGTTCACCTCAGACCTACGGGTCCATAGTTATTAGCTAGATGGATTCTTGTCTCTTTTTGGATCTCAATACAATGTTCTCCCCTCTCTTGTGGAGATCTATTCGATGTAATCTTCTTTTTGTGGTGTGTTTGTTGAGACCGGTGAATTATGGGTTATGATCAAGTCTATCTATGAACAATATTTGAATCTTCTCTGAATTCTTTTATGTATGATTGGTTATCTTTGCAAGTCTCTTCGAATTATCAGTTTGGTTTGGCCTACTAGATTGATCTTTCTTGCAATGGGAGAAGTGCTTAGCTTTGGGTTCAATCTTGCGCTGTCCTTTCCCAGTGACAGTAGGGGCAGCAAGGCACGTATTGTATTGTTGCCATCGAGGATAACAAGATGGGGTTTTCATCATATTGCATGAGTTTATCCCTCTACATCATGTCATCTTGCTTAAGGTGTTACTCTGTTTTCATTAACTTAATACTCTAGATGCATGCTGGATAGCGATCGATGAGTGGAGTAATAGTAGTAGATGTAGGCAGGAGTCGGTCTACTTGTCTCAGACGTGATGCCTATATACATGATCATAGCTAGATATTCTCATAACTATGCTCAATTCTGTCAATTGCTCAACAGTAATTCATTCAGCCACCGTAGAATACTTATGCTCTTGAGAGAAGCCACTAGTCAAACCTATGGCCCCCGGGTCTATCTTCATCATATTAATCTTCCAATACTTAGTTATTTTCATTTCCTTTTATTTTACTTTGCATCTTTATCATAAAAATACCAAAAATATTATCATATCTATCAGATCTCACTCTCGTAAGTTGCCGTGTAGGGATTGACAACCCCTTATTGCGTTGGTTGCGAGGATTTATTTGTTTTGTGCAGGTACGAGGGACTCGCGCGTAGCCTCCTACTGGATTGATACCTTAGTTCTCAAAAACTGAGGGAAATACTTACGCTACTTTGCTGCATCATCCCTTCCTCTTTAGGGAAAACCAACGCAGTGCTCAAGAGGTAGCAGCGCCCTCCACCCTCGTGGGGCCCATGTTGCTCCACCGACGTACTTCTTCCTCCTATATATACCTACGTACCCCCAAACTACCAGATACTGAGCAAAAACCCTAATTCCACCACTGCAACCTTCTGTACCCGTGAGATCCCATCTTGGGGCCTTTTCCGGAGCTCCGCCGGAGGGGGCATGATCACGTAGGGCTTCTACATCAACACCATAGCCTCTCCGATGATGTGTGAGTAGTTTACCTCAGACCTTCGGGTCCATAGTTATTAGCTAGATGGCTTCTTCTCTCTTTTTGGATCTCAATACAATGTTCTCCCCCTCTCTTGTGGAGATCTATTCGATGTAATCTTCTTTTGTGGTGTGTTTGTTGAGACTGGTGAATTGTGGGTTTATAATCAAGTTTATCTATGAACAATACTTGAATCTTCTCTGAATTCTTTTATGTATGATTGGTTTTCTTTGCAAGTCTCTTCGAATTATCAGTTTGGTTTGGCCTACTAGATTGATCTTTCTTGCAATGGGAGAAGTGCTTAGCTTTGGGTTCAATCTTGCGGTGTCCTTTCCCAGTGACAGTAGGGGCAGCAAGGCACGTATTGTATTGTTGCCATCGAGGATAACAAGATGGGGTTTATATCATATTGCATGATCTTATCCTTCTACATCATGTCATCTTGCTTAAAGCGTTACTCTGTTCTTTTGAACTTAATACTCTAGATGCATGCTGGATAGCGGTCGATGTGTGGAGTAATAGTAGTAGATGCAGGCAGGAGTCGGTCTACTTGTCTCGGACGTGATGCCTATATACATGATCATACCTAGATATTCTCATAACTATGCTCAATTCTGTCAATTGCTCAACAGTAATTTGTTTACCCACCGTAATACTTATGCTCTCGAGAGAAGCCACTAGTGAAACCTATGGCCCCCGGGTCTATTTTCTATCATATTAATCTTCCATAAACAAGATATTTTTTGCACTGTTTATTTCACTTTATTTACTTTGCATCTTTATCATAAAAATACCAAAAATATTATCTTATCATATCTCACTTTCGTAAGTGACCGTGAAGGGATTGACAACCTCTTTATTGTGTTGGTTGCGAGGATTTTATTTGTTTGTGTAGGTGCGAGGGACTCGTGCGTGGCCTCCTATTGGATTGATACCTTGGTTCTCAAAAACTGAGGGAAATACTTACGCTACTTTGCTGCATCACCCTTTCCTCTTCAAGGGAAAACCAACGCAGTGCTGAAGAGGTAGCAAGAAACCATTAAGGAATGCCGTTTTGACGTCCATTTGCCATATCTCATAATCATAGAATGCGGCAATTGCTCACATGATTCGGACGGACTTTAGCTTCACTACGAGTGAGAAGGTCTCATCATAGTCAACCCCTTGAACTTGTCGATAACCCTTAGCGACAAGCCGAGCCTTATAGATTGTCACGTTACCATCCGCGTTAGTCTTCTTCTTAAAGATCCATTTATTTTCTATGGCTTTCCGATCATCGGGCAAGTCTGTCAAAGTCCATACTTCATTTTCATACATGGATCCTATCTCGGATTTCATGGCTTCAAGCCCTTTGTTGGAATCCGGGCCCGCCATCGCTTCTTCATAGTTCGAAGGTTCACCATTGTCTAACAACATGATTTCCAGGACAGGGTTGCCGTACCACTCTGGTGCGGAACGTGTCCTCATGGACCTACGAAGTTCAGTAGCAACTTGATCCGAAGTTTCATGATCATCATCATTAACTTCCTCCCTAGTCGGTGCAGGCACCACAGAAACATCTTTCTGAGCTGTGCTACTTTCCGGTTCAAGAGGCAGTACCTCATCAAGTTCTACTTTCCTCCCACTTACTTCTTTCGAGAGAAACTCTTTCTCTAGAAAGGATCCATTCTTGGCAACGAAGATCTTGCCTTCGGATCTGAGGTAGAAGGTATACCCGATAGTTTCCTTAGTGTATCCTATGAAGACACATTTTTCCGACTTGGGTTCGAGCTTTTCAGGTTGAAGTTTCTTGACATAAGCATTGCATCCCCAAACTTTCAGAAATGACAGCTTAGGTTTATTTCCAAACCACAATTCATACGGTGTCGTCTCAACGGATTTTGACGGAGCCCTGTTTAAAGTGAATGCGGAAGTCTCTAAAGCATAACCCCAAAACGACAGCGGTAGATCGGTAAGAGACATCATAGATCACACCATATCCAATAGAGTGCGATTACGACGTTCAGACACACCATTTCGCTGAGGTGTTCTAGGCGGCGTGAGTTGTGAAACAATTCCACATTTCCTTCAGTGTGTGCCAAACTCGTGACTCAAGTACTCTCCTCCACGATCTGATTGTAAGAACTTTATTTTCCTGTCACGTTGATTCTCTACCTCACTCTGAAATTCCTTGAACTTTTCAAAGGTCTCAGACCTGTGTTTCATTAAGTAGACATACCCATATCTACTTAAGTCATCAGTGAGGGTGAGAACATAACGATAGCCACCGCGAGCCTGAACGCTCATTGGACCGCACACAACAGTATGTATGATTTCCAATAAGTTGGTTTCTCGCTCCATTGTTCCGGAGAACGGAGTCTTGGTCATTTTGCCCATGAGGCATGGTTCGCACGTGTCAAATGATTCATAATAAAGAGACTCCAAAAGTCCATCTGCATGGAGTTTCTTCATGCGTTTGACACCAATGTGACCAAGGCGGCAGTGCCACAGGTATGTGGGACTATCATTATCAACCTTACATCTTTTGGCATTCACACTATGAATATGTGTAACATCACATTCGAGATTAAACAAAAATAAACCATTGACCAGCGGGGCATGACCATAAAACATATCCCTCATATAAATAGAACAACCATTATTCTCGGTTTTAAATGAGTAGCCATCTCGCATTAAACAAGATCCAAATACAATGTTCATGCTCAAAGCTGGTACTAAATAACAATTATTGAGGTTTAAAACTAATCCCGTAGGTAGATGTAGAGGGAGCGTGCCGACGGCGATCACATCAACCTTGGAACCATTCCGACGCGCATCGTCACCTCGTCCTTCGCCAGTCTCCGCTTATTCCGCAGCTCCTGTTTTGAGTTACAAATATGAGCAACCGCACCGGTATCAAATACCCAGGAGCTACTATGAGCGCTGGTAAGGTACACATCAATAACATGTATATCACATATACCTTTGGCATTGCCGTCCTTCTTATTCGCTAAGTACTTGGGGCAGTTCCGCTTCCAGTGACCATTTCCCTTACAATAAAAGCACTGAGTCTCGGGCTTAGGTCCATTCTTTGGCTTCTTCCCGGCAACTGAGTTACCGGGCACGGCAACTTCCTTGCCGTCCTTCTTGAAGTTCTTCTTACCCTTGCCTTTCTTGAAACTAGTGGTTTTATTCACCATCAACACTTGATGTTCCTTTTTGATTTCCACCTCCGCTGATTTCAGCATTGAATATAACTCAGGAATGGACTTCTCCATCCCTTGCATATTGTAGTTCATCACGAAGCTCTTGTAGCTAGGTGGAAGCGACTGGAGGATCCTGTCAATGACCGAGTCATCTAGAAGATTAACTCCTAGCTGAGACAAGCGGTTGTGCAACCCAGACATTTTGAGTATATGCTCGCTGACAGAACTGTTTTCCTCCATCTTACAACTGTAGAACTTGTCGGAGACTTCATATCTCTCGACCCGGGAATGAGCTTGGAAAACCATTTTCAGCTCTTGGAACATCTCATATGCTCTGTGCTGCTCAAAACGCTTTTGGAGCCTCGGTTCTAAGTTGTAAAGCATGCTGCACTGAACCAAGGAGTAATCATCACTACGCGACTGCCAGGCATTCATAAACGTCTTGAGTTGCTGGGAAAATGGGTGCGTCACGTAGCGGTGCTTCAAGGACATATGCTTTCTTGGCAGCTATGAGGATGACCCTCAAGTTACGGACCCAATCCGTATAGTTGCTACCATCGTCTTTCAGCTTGGTTTTATCTAGGAACACGTTGAAGTTGAGGGCAACATTAGAAGGGACATTTGATCTACAAGACATATTGTAAAGACATTTTATACTAAGTTCATGATAATTAAGTTCATCTAATCAAATTATTTAATGAACTCCCACTCAGATAGACATCCCTCTAGTCATCCAAGTGATACATGATCTGAATCAACTAGGCCGTGTCCGATCATCACGTGAGATGGACTAGTCATCAACAGTGAACATCTCCATGTTGATCGTATCTACTATATGACTCATGTTCGACCTTTCGGTCTCTCGTGTTCCGAGGCCATGTCTGTACATGCTAGGCTCGTCAAGTCAACCTAAGTGTTTTTCATGTGTAAATCTAGCTTACACCCATTGTATGTAAACGTTAGAATCTATCACACCCGATCATCAAGTGGTGCTTCGAAACAACGAACCTTCGCAACGGTGCACAGTTAGGGGGAACACTTTCTTGAAATTTTAGTGAGGGATCATCTTATTTATGCTACCGTCGTTCTAAGCAAATAAGATGTAAACATGACAAACATCACATGCAAATCATAAAGTGACATGATATGGCCAATATCATCTTGCACCTTTGATCTCCATCTTCGAGGCGTGTCATGAACACCATCGTCACTGGCATGACACCATGATCTCCATCGTCGTGTCTTCATGAAGTTGTCTCGCCAACTATTACTTCTACTACTATGGCTAATGGTTAGCAATAAAGTAAAGTAATTACATGGCGTTTTCAATGACACACGGGTCATACAATAAGTTAAGACAACTCCTATGGCTCCTGCCGGTTGTCATACTCATCGACATGCAAGTCGTGGTTCCTATTACAAGAACATGATCAATCTCATACATCACATATATCATTCATCACATCCTTTTGGCCATATCACATCACATAGCATACCCTGCAAAAACAAGTTAGACGTCCTCTAATTGTTGCTGTATGTTTTACGTGGTTGATGTGGGTCTCTAGCAAGAACGTTTCTTACCTACGCAAAACCACAACGGTGATATGCGAATTGCTATTTACCCTTCATAAGGACCCTTTTCATCGAATCCGATCCGACTAAAGTGGGAGAGACAGACACCCGCTAGCCACCTTATGCATCAAGTGCATGTCAGTCGGTGGAACCAGTCTCACGTAAGCGTACGTGTAAGGTCGGTCCAGGCCGCTTCATCCCACAATGCCGCTGAATCAAGATAAGACTAGTAATGTTAAGCAAATTGAACAAATCATCACCCACAACTAATTTGTGTTCTACTCGTGCATAGAATCTACGCATAGACCTAGCTCTGATACCACTGTTGGGGAACGTAGCAATAATTCAAAAAATTCCTACTTGTCACCAAGATCAATCTAGGAGATGCTAGCAATGAGAGAGAGGGAGTGTATCTTCATACCCTTGAAGTTCGCTAAGCGGAAGCGTTGCAAGAACAGGTTGGTGGAGTCATACACGCAGCGATTCAGATCGTGGTCGATTCCGATCTAAGCGCCAAATAACGGCACCTCCGCGTTCAACACACGTACAACCCGGGGACGTCTCCTCCTTCTTGATCCAGCAAGGGGAGAGGAGAAGTTGAGGGATAACTCTGATAGCACGACGACATGGTGGTGATGGAGCTCGTGGTTCTCTGGCAGAGCTTCGCCAAGCGCGACGTAGGAGGAGGTGTTGGAGAGGGGGAGGGCTGCGCCAGGGGAAGGGTAGGGTGCGGCTGCCCCTCCCACCCCCCACTATATATAGGGGCAAGGGAGAGGGGGTTGGGCCCCCTAGATGCATCTAGAGGGGGGCAAGGGGAGGCTTGCCCCCCAAGCCAGTTGGGGGCGCCCCCTGTAGGGTTTCCCCCAACCCTAGGCGCATGGGCCCTAGGGGAGTTGGCGCCCAACCCACCTAGGGGCTGATTCCCCTCTATATTCAGCCCATAGGGCCCTCTGGGGCAGGTGGACCCCCGGAACCCCTTCGGTGGTCCAGGTACAATACTGGTAACCCCCCGAACACTTCCGGCGACCGAATAAGGACTTCCCATATATAAATCTTCATCTCCGGACCATTCCGAAACTCCTCGTGATGTCCGGGATCTCATTCGGGACTCCGAACAACCTTCGGTAACCACATACTATTTCCCATAACAATTCTAGCGTCACCGAACCTTAAGTGTGTAGACCCTATGGGTTCGGGAACCATGCAGACATGACCGAGACATCTCTCCGGCCAATAACCAACAACGGGATCTGGATACCCATGTTGGCTCCCACATGTTCCACGATGATCTCATCGGATGAACCACGATGTCAAAGATTCAATCAATCACGTATACAATTCCCTTTGTCCATCGGTATGTTACTTGCCTGAGATTTGATCATCGGTATCTCTATACCCCGCTCAATCTCGTTATCGGCAAGTCTCTTTACTCGTTCCGTAATGCATGATCACGTGGCTAACTCCTTAGTCACATTGAGCTCGGTATGATGATGCATTACCGAGTGGGACCAGAGATACTTCTCCGTCATACGGAGTGACAAATCCCAATCTCGATTCGTGCCAACCCAATAGATACTTTCGAAGATACCTATAGTGCACCTTTATAGCCACCCAATTACGTTGTGACATTTGGTACACCCAAAGCATTCCTATGATATCCGAGAGTTGCACAATATCATGGTCTAAGGAAATGATACGTGACATTAGAAAAGCTTTAGCAAACGAACTACATGATCTTGTGCTACGCTTAAGATTGGGTCTTGTGGATCACATCATTTACTAATGATGTGATCCCATTATCAGTGACATCCAATGTCCATGGTCAGGAAACCATGACCATCTATTGATCAACGAGCTAGTCAACTAGAGGCTTACTAGGGACATATTATGATCTATGTATTCACACATGTATTACGGTTTCCGGTTAATATAATTATAGCATGAACAATATACAATTACCATGAACACAAAAATATAATAATAACCACTTTATTATTGCCTCTAGGGCATATTTCCAACAATTTTGATCTGCAATTTCCTGGTATTAACAAAAAAATCCTACTTTCTCGCTTTCGATGTGAAAAACCTTGTTCTGCTAGTTGTTAATTCTTCAGAATACACAGGTCAGCAATTATGTATTTTCAACCAATGTGAAGATATTCATTTATTCCTTTGTACTCTATGGATCTCATAAATTATTAGATTGTATGTCCCAGCCTATAATAGGCAACATGGTGTTCTCTAATTTTTTTTATATAACCAGTACTTTTGTCAGAAAATAAATTCGAGTTCTTGTTTATCCAAAAAATGCATTTTTACATGTAATCAAGGGATATTGAGCTACAATCAATTGGCTAGGAATATTTTCCAAATATGACACTTAACCTCGTGTGCCAAGGGAGATCTTCGAGGAATCTACCATCAAGCTCAATATTGAGGACACATATCTATCAGACACACTTAATTTGGATCAGAGGAATGCCTATGATAAAATTACCTTTATTGTAGATAGTGACGAGGGTGGCTTCTTCTTTGTGGTGGACCTGGAGGCACCCAGAAGACTTTTCTATATAGGTCTGCTTGCAACTGTGCGCGGGTAGAGTAAGATTGTTGTAGCAACAACTACATCCTGATTTGTAGCTTGACTAAATAGCATTGTCGCTTTACGAGCGCTACAATCTCGATGTAACTATTTTCTTCACATGAAACTTCTTGTGTGATTTTAATCTTGTTTTCCAGTTTTATATTCACCGTTTAAATAAGCTCTTTATTTTTGTATGAATGGTCAAATAGTGCACTTCAAATAACTAAGTTGTTCAAGGAATATTTTCCAAACAAATGTACTTGTCATCCCACATAAATATTCATTATGCAATCACATTTCCCATTTTGTATTTGAGAATAGCAAAAATTGCATTTCCTTTCTTTTTTGCTTGAAAATTGCATATTGCATTTCCTGATAGTTCTTGTTTATGGTGGCCATTACTTCGGAAGAAATGATGTACTTTAACTTGATTTGTTTCTATATATTGTTGTCGCCCATAGCACCGCATGAAAATTTTACTAGTGTCAAATAATTGTTCACTAATTTGTGAATTATTTACCTGCATTATGAAGGCACGGGAAGGGGTAGCATGTGTATACCATGTTTGAACGGGCTGAATAGTTTTCTTCTTTATTTTCTCATTCATTTTGAAGAGCAGGCAATAGAAACTGGCGAGGGGGAGGGGAAGGGGGGTTGAAGGGGAGATTTAGAGATAGAGTTTGGATGTGTATGTCGAAGATAGTGGATGAAGGAGTGAAGGACAAGAGGAAGATGGACAAGAAAATAGATTTAGTGGTAAAGAAGACATTAGAAATGTCGTCTCATGTGCATGAGGATCCCTGACCTAACGTATATGTTGGACACATTTAGTATTGAACCAATACAATATGTGATGCACGAGCAAATAATAGTTTTACTCAAAATTGCCTATGCCTAGTAGTAATACCGATGGAATTTTGCGTCACAAATGTGGTCGAGATATTGTTTGACGGGACCGGAGGTTAGAGCATCTCTAGCAGATCCGGCATACCCCTGTCCCGCGGAAATTGTTTCCGTGCGGCTATAATATTTTTTTGCGGTACCGCAAGGCCTCCGGTGTCGGTGTCAAAACCGGAGGATCTCGGGTAGGGGGTCCCGAACTGTGCGTCTAAGGTCGATGGTAACAGGAGGTAGGGGACATGATGTTTACCCAGGTTCGGGCCCTCTCTATGGAGGTAATACCCTACTTCCTGCTTGATTGATCTTGCTGGATATAAGTATTACAAGAGTTGATCTACCACGAGATCGTAATGGCTAAACCCTAGAAGTCTAACATGTATGACTATGATAGTGAGTGTCTCCCCTTTCCAGACTAAGTCCTCTGGTTTATATAAACACCAGGAGGATCTAGGGTTATATAAGGTCGGTTACAAAGGAAAGGAATCTACATAGTCAGTCGCCAAGCTTGCCTTCCACGGCAAGGAGAGTCCCACGGGTGCAGTCTTCGGTCTTCACATCTTCACATCCCATCAGTCCGGCCCATGGCTAACAGGCCGGATGTCCGAGGACCCCTTAGTCCAGGACTCCCTCAGTAGCCCCTGAACCTGGCTTCAATGACGAGGAGTCCGGCGCGTAGATTTGTCTTCGGCATTGCAAGGCAGGTTCCCTTCTTTACAAACTCCAAGATAATCTCCAGACACAATGATTGTATCCGGACCTGTCACACATAGCACACACATCCGCATAGAGAATATAATACTCCACGAGTCCAATCCACTGACAACTTTTTACAACATGACATCATGTCCGCCCGGTCACAATTTCGGACCATTTTGTGTCTGCCGTTCCACGTTTCGAGACACGGTTGCCATTGGCACGTCTTGTCGAAGAAGAGATCGTGTCCCCTTAATGCGGGATTCTCATCAATACGGGTATGGGTAACCCAATCGTGCAGTTTACACAGCCCTTGGGAATAGGCGAGTTTTAAGGCGAGTGAGGAGGCGCTTGATATTCGCGACCCTTTATAAAGGGATAAGAATCCGCCCTTGTCTACTGACGCCTTCCCCTTCCTCTGCCCTTCCATCTTTGAGCTCCAGCACCCAAGCCCCCATCTTTCTTCATCTCCGAAAAGCATCCGACCATGTCCGGATCCGGAGGTCAAGGGAAATGGATGGTCTCCTCCGTCAAGGAGAAAGACATTGCCGAGCTTCGGGCGGCCGGGTATTTGGCGAAGGAAATCGCCCACCGCCTTCCAGCCCAGGGGCGGGTCATCCCCACCCCGAAGCCTACTGAGAGAGTAGTTTTCCTCCCTCACTTCGTCCGTGGACTGGGGTTTCCACTTCACCCCTTCGTTCGCGGTCTAATGTATTATTACGGCCTAGATTTCTATGATCTGGCCCCGAACTCTTTCCTCAACATCTCGGCATTCATCATCGTGTGTGAAGCCTTCCTCCGCATCCACCCCCACTTCAAAATGTGGCTTAAGGTCTTCAATGTGAAGCCGAAAGTGGTGGATGGCTAGCACGCGAAGTGCGGGGGCGCCATGGTGAGCAAGCTGGCCAACGTCCCCTGGCCAAAAGGCACTTTGGTGGAGACGGTAAAGGAATGACAGAAACAATGGTTCTATATCACAGAACCCCGTGGCGCCCCTGGGCCGCGGCTGCCGAATTCAACTCCGGCGCTCCCATGCGACTTACCTCCTGGGTCGAGAAGAGCCCGAACTGGTGCTCGCCAGATGAGCTAACAGCGCTGCAGACGCGTGTTCAAAGCATGGTGGACAAGGATGTCAAACTTGTCGATGTAATCCAGGTGATGCTAGTTCGTCGGATTCTCCCATGCCAAAGCCGAAGCCGCCCTCTATGGAAGTTCAACTCGAAGAAGCACCATACCCTGAAGAGGCTCTTCGAAACCACTCACGAAGGTGCCTGGAACTAGCTCTTTAAGGGCAACGAGAAAACGCCGGCCAAAGATTCGGACCGCGGGCACGATATTAACCACCTCGCTAGTGAGGTATGTTATTTTTAACGCATCCTCTACTTGCTTATTTCAAGGGTGATGTCTGAGCTTTTATCATCATTCCTTCCTCAGGACTGGATGGAGAGGGCAAAGCGGATCAAGTGTCCGGCTCCGCTGCCTGAAGAACCGGTCATCCCGCGTTTAGCGAAGATGCTGGTATAAGGCGCCGGAGAAGAATGCCAAGAAGAAGGCCAAGGGGGGCAAAGGTGTCCCCCGTCGTAAGGGTACTTTGGACGTAACGTCCGAAGACGAAGAGACCTGCCGGTGTCAAAACCGGCGGATCTCGGGTAGGGGGTCCCGAACTATGCGTCTAGGCCGGATGGTAACACGAGGTAGGGGACACGATGTTTTACCCAGGTTCGGGCCCTCTTGATGGAGGTAAAACCCTACGTCCTGCTTGATTAATATTGATGATATGGGTAGTACAAGAGTAGATCTACCACGAGATCAGAGAGGCTAAACCCTAGAAGCTAGCCTATGGTATGATTGTATGTTATGGTTGTTGTCCTACGGACTAAAACCCTTCAGTTTATATAGACACCGAAGAGGGTTAGGGTTACACAAGGTCGGTTACAAAGGAGGAGATATCCATATACGTGTTGCCTAGCTTGCCTTCCATGCCAAGTAGAGTCCCATCCGGACACGAGATGAAGTCTTCAATCTTGTATCTTCATAGTCTAACAGTCTGGCCAATGGAGATAGTCCGGCTGTCCGGAGACCCCCTAATCCAGGACTCCCTCAGTAGCCCCTGAACCAGGCTTCAATGACGGCGAGTCCGGTGCGCAGTATTATCTTCGGCATTGCAAGGCAGGTTCCTTCTCTGAATACATCAGAAGAATTTGAATACGAGGATAATGTCTGACCCTGCAAAATAAGTTCCACATTCCACTGTAGAGAGAATAATATTTTCGCAGATCTAATTTGCTGGCTTTTTTTGGCAGCATGACGTTATGTCATGGCCCGGTGATTATTCGAACCGTTTCTTTTAACCAGCCCCGCACATAACGCGAGGCAGTTTTTTTTGACACGTCTTGTCAAAGCAGAGATCGTGTCCCCTTATTATGGGATTCTCATCAATACGGGCATGGGTAACCCAACCGCGCCATCAATTGCGACGCTTGGGGATAAGCGAGTTTTACCAGGCAAGTGGGGACGCTTAGTTTCGTCCGCCCATATGAAGGGATAAGGATTCACCTTTCTATTCACGCCTTCTTCCTCCATTGCTCATCCGTTTTTGCACACTCGAGCTCTAGTGCCCAAGTCCGCACTTCCCACCTCGACTTTCTCCAATCATGTCCGGAGCGGGAGGCAAGTGGATGGTCTCCTCCGTCATGGAGGGAGACATCAAGAAACTGAGGAGAGCTGGATACCTGCCCGACGACATCGCGCACCGGCTCCCAGATAAGGGGCAGCTCATCCCCACCCCCAGGCCCCATGAGAGGGTAGTATTCCTCACCCATTTCCTCCGTGGACTGGGATTCCCTCTCCATCCCTTCGTCCGGGGGCTCATGTTTTATTATGGCCTGGATTTCCACGATCTGGCCCCGAACTTCATCCTCAACATTTCGGCGTTTATCGTCGTGTGCGAGGCCTTCCTCCACATCAAGCCCCACTTCGGCTTATGGCTGAAGACCTTCAATGTCAAGCCGAAGGTGGTGGGCGGCCGCCAGGCGGAGTGCGGAGGCGCCATGGTGGGCAAGATGCCCAACATAACATGGCTCGAGGGCTCCTTTGTGGAAACCATAAAGGGGTGGCAATCGGGGTGGTTCTATATCACCGAGCCGCGCGACCCTGCATGGGCAGCGGCCCCCGAGTTCCGATCTGGCATCCCCACGCGGCTCACCTCCTGGAAAGAGAAGGGCCTGTCCTGGGGTAGTTCGAAAGAGCTGACCGGACTCCAAACATGTATTCAAAACATGGTGGACAAGAAGCTCAAGCTTGTCAACATAGTCCAAGTCATGCTCATCCGCCGGATACTCCCGTGCCAACAACGGGAGTTCAACTTGTGGGAGTTCAATCCGGCGCAGCACCGAACTCTGAACAGGCTCTTCGACACAACTCATGAAGACGCCTGGAGGGTGCTGTTCAAAAGTGCCGAGGTCCCCCTATTACTGAGGATCGCGGATTCAGCGCGAAGCGCCAAGCCAGTGCGGTAAGCTGTTTTACCTTTCACAGGATACTTATTTTATATAGATTGGCTCTGTGCGGGATCTAAACTCCCGTACCTTTGACAGGACTGGCAGAAGATGGCCGGACAGATCGACTGTCCGGCTCCTTTGCCCGAAGGCCCCGCAGAAGCTCTTCTGGAGAAGATGCTGACTCCGGCCCCTTATAAGGTGCCGGAGAAGACCAAGAAGGCCAAGGGAACCCAAAAGAGTTCCCGACGCCAGGCGTCGTCGGACTCACCGTCCGACGACTCTGCGGCGCACTCTTCCCCCGAAGACGAGGAAGAAGAAGAAGATGCTCCCCCACTGACTGGGGGAGACAAGAAAAAGGAAGGCCGCCCCAACTGGGGAGGCCGGAGGGTCCAAGAAGGGAAGGACTCTCCTTCCGGACAGTTCCACCACCGCCGACGAAGGCGAAGACGAGTGGTTGCCCAGGGTCAAGCCCCAGGGAGATCGTAAGTATTCGGATACCAGAGTAACTCATATGATTCCCTTGTCGCACTGCTTTCCCTAATCGCCAAACATAATTATGCAGGCCGCCACGAGCCAATATCGAGGTATCATCGGACGGCTCCCTGGGCTCGTCGGACATGGATAGTGATCCAGTCCCGATCGCCATCTCCCCTCATCTTGCCGACGACGCCGAGGTGTTGTCTCAAGAGGCACCGGATCGAGGGGAGAAAGTCCCGGAGGCACCTCAAGGCGACCTTCCGGACTCCGGGAGCCGAGGGGACGGGGCCCCCGAGAGCTCCGAGTTCGGCCCTCAGCCAAACACCGTGCCGGACCCTCCAGCGGTTCCGGGCTCGGGCAGGCGGCCTCCTTCTAAGGGGGACAAGACGCATGTGCCGGTGACGATTGTCCATCCAGAGGCGCCGGACAATCTGCTGGAAGCGCTTCACAGCGCTTCCATCGACGAGGAGCACCGCACTATCATGAGTGCGGTGATCCAGAAGGTTCAGTCCGCCAAGAGCGGATTGACTGAAGCCTGTGCCAGCCTTCTAACAGGCTTCGAGGTAAGTGTTTTAAAATGTAGTAGAAATATTACCGCATAGACAGTAGCCCCTGATGCTTTGTTCGGTGTTCACAAAGAAAAGCCGAACAGAGGATCAAATAATATCGCAGGAGTCTAATATAAGTGTGTCAATATGCATATGCAGGTTTCGCTGCTGGCGTCCGCCGCACTGACTGCGGAGGTTGCCATACTGAAGCAGGACCTCGAGGGGTCCAAGAAAGAGCTCAGCCTTGCCAAGAGGCAGCTCGAGGAGAACAAGGGTAAGTAATACCCTGTCTATAGAAATGTATATATAAAAAAAGGACGCGATTGCAAAATGACAGGATCATTGTATGTTTGCCAGGGGCCACGACCGAGGTGGCGACCCTGAAGCAAGCGCTAACCAAGGCCGAAGATACAGCGGCCAAGGAGCGCACCGAGCGAGAGAAGCACGAGGCTCGGGTAGGCGAGGTGCATCAAGAGCTCTAGGCTCTCGTGACAAAGCACGAGGCGTTGGAGCTTGACTCGAAGACGCGAGAGTCTGAGCTTGCCGCAGCCCTTGAGAGCGCAAAGAGTGCCAAGGCCGAAGCCCAAAAGGCCCTCCAAGAGATCGACACGATGAAGAAGATAGCGGCGGGTAAGGCTTTCTATATGCAAAGCAAGCATGTAAAAGTTAATTACCGATTACTTACCCGGATCCGGAGCTCTTCAGGAGCATTCGCAGATTTGCCCCGCAGTGTGTCTGATGCCGCACAATTTTACCAGGCCGAGGACGGAAGCTTGACGGAGAAGTTGTTCTGGTCTCAGTATGCTGAGGCCGAACATCCGGTGCCAATGAGCGACCAGCTGAAGCAGATGGTCGAGATACATAAGGCGGCCGATCAGGCCATGAAGAGCTTTATAGTCCGCTGTGGCCTGGCGACGCTCTTCCGAACAGCTTCTTCGGCCTGGTGAGGCGGCTTGTGGATGCCTGCCCGCGGCTGGAGGTCGTCAAGCGATCCATCTGCATTGAAGGTGCATGCCGGGCTTTCGCCCGTGTGAAATTGCAGTGGGTCAAGCTAGACGCCGTGAAGCTGATCAAGGAGGGGCCGCCGGAGGGCAAGGAGCACCGCCACCCCAAGATGTACTACGAGGGTGTTCTGCCTGGTGCCCGTCTCATCGCGGACGAGTGTTCAAAAGATGTAATATTTGAGTAAACTTGCTCATTTTATCCTGTATTTATGAAAACATGTTTCATATGCGCTATGCAACGCTTGTTTGAATTTAAAATATTACCTTCTGTTCGGCTGTTTATCCAACCTGAGAGATGGCTAGTCCTCGGCTTCTTCCCCCATGCCACGAGTGCTGGGGTGTTTGGGATAAACCTGAACACTCTTGTTCCCATATTTGGGTCCTTCAAGGGAGGTGCTCAGCACGACGAACAATGCAACCGGACTAATAATGCTTTATCACTCTCACTTAGCCATAGAATTCTATAATTTCAAATTTCAGCGAAGCCCCTGGTATTCGGAAGGCCAAATTCGGGGCGCGATACACGCCTGTAAGCCGGATAGGGCCGGCCCCTCGCCCTAAGCGGCATAAGTCTTTAGGGACTCGAAAAACCTCGCCGAACAGCGACCAGTCTCTCGCCTTATCATGACAGTCGGTTTTAGCTTTCTCTACTGAGGTGCTCGGCCCAGCAGAACCGGGGCACAATCATAGTAGTTCTCCTAGCACTACCTTAGCCAATAGAGCGGAACGTAAGGTACCAAAACATAGGAGCCGGGCAAACCCAACATTTGACCAAAGACATGATTGGGAGCTGATGCATATAATGCTGTAAGTTCGGGGTGCCGCACTTGTGAAAGTGTTTTGACTTTTCACACCGCATTGTGGGGTACGTAAGCCCCTAGTATATTGGCCGTACCAGAGTGTACGGTTGCCAGGCGTCATTAATGAACACACACACACATATATATATAGCAAAAATGCAATAATAGTCGTAATGTCATGCATTGTTTATTAAAAAATTGCGTTAAAGCAAAGTGATACAGATAGTGCGATAAGCAAAGAGTAGGACTATGTCCCTTCCAAGGGTAAGCTGAGGAATGATATTAAATTGAATATGTCACTTGTTACTGTAATCAACCTGGGAATTCCGTGATATAACGTAGTTGTCTGCCTCCTTGGTTGCTGCATCATGTGTTCGGCAATAGTGCTGCCGGACAGTGTTTCCAGAGATTAAGGTCCTGAAAGAAAAAGAAAAATAACCGAACGGGAAGACCCTAGTGCGGTTTAGGCCGCGTCTTGGGGCGTGCCGTAGTTGTGCCCCCCTCCCCACCTGTGCCCATGGTATTTTTAATGCGTAATTATATACGCGCGGCATGAATATCGCTGTTGGGCTGGGATTGGGGTGGCCGCCGTATTTCTATGCGAGCTCAGATCGCGCCAGGCGGTCTATTTGCCGATTGCCCCGAGCGTGCTTGAAGGTGTCCGGGCTTTGAAACGCCGAACTGGTTGATTGCCTTGAGAGGCTGCTTTGCGCTTCTGCTGCGAGGGCCGCGGTGTGTTCCTCTGTTCGGAGAGAGCGCTCTGTGTTTCCATTGACTGTAATAACTCCGCGAGGTCCTGCATCTTGGGCTTGAGGTATGCATAATGCGGTACCGCATTGAATCTAGCAAATGCGGTTCGCCCGAGCAGCGCGTGATAACCACTGCGGAACGGGACTATATCAAAGATTAACTCTTCGCTTCGGAAGTTATCCGGGGATCCGAAGACCACTTCCAGTGTAATTGAGCCTGTGCAATGGGCCTCTACACCTGGAATGACGCCCTTAAAGGTCGTTTTGTGGGTTTGATCCTTGAGGGGTCTATACCCATTTTGCGCACTGTGTCCTGATAAAGCAGGTTCAGGCTGCTGCCGCCGTCCATAAGGACTCGAGTGAGGTGAAATCCGTCGATGATTGGGTCTAGGACCAGTGCGGCGAATCCGCCATGACGGATACTAGTGGGGTGGTCCCTGCGATCGAAGGTGATCGGACAGGAGGACCAAGGGTTGAACTTTGGGGCGACTGGCTCCAACGCATATACGTCCCTGAGCGCACGCTTCCGCTCCCTCTTGGGGATGTGGGTTGCGTATATCATGTTCACCGTCCGCACTTGCGGGGGAAACCTCTTCTGTCCTCCAGTGTGCGGCTGCCGGGGCTCCTCCTCGTCATCGCTATGCGGCCCCTTGTCCTTGTTTTCGGCAATTAACTTGCCGGCCTGCTTGAACACCCAACAATCCCTGTTGGTGTGATTGGCTGGCTTGTCTGGGGTGCCGTGTATTTGACACGAGCGATCGAGTATACGGTCCAAGCTGGACGGACCCGGCGTACTTTGTTTGAATGGCTTTTTCCGCTGACCGGGTTTAGAGCCTTTGAATCCGGCATTGACTGCCGTATCCTCAGTATTTTCGCTGTTAATGCGGCGCTTATGCTTGTTGCG
This sequence comes from Triticum aestivum, assembly GCF_018294505.1. Taxonomy (NCBI): domain Eukaryota; kingdom Viridiplantae; phylum Streptophyta; class Magnoliopsida; order Poales; family Poaceae; genus Triticum; species Triticum aestivum. Next base: position 563,600,336 of record NC_057806.1, read on the forward strand.
ACGTGACCTGCTATTGCCGTCCTTGGTATCTGAGGTACCATGGTTCTTTGATATGTTATTACTGCGAGCCAGCCAGCTGTCTTCTCCCGCACAAAAGCGGGTCATGAGCGTCGTGAGAGCTGCCATAGATTTCGGCTTTTCCTGACCAAGGTGCCGGGCTAGCCACTCGTCTCGGATGTTGTGCTTGAAAGCCGCTAAGGCCTCCGCATCCGGACAGTCGACGATTTGATTTTTCTTTGTAAGGAACCGAGTCCAGAATTGCCTGGCCGACTCTTCTGGCTGCTGAATTATGTGGCTCAAGTCATCGGCGTCTGGTGGTCGCACATAAGTGCCCTGAAAGTTGTCGAGGAATGCGGCTTCCAGATCTTCCCAACAGCTAATGGAGTCCGCTGGCAAGCTGTTAAGCCAATGCCGCGCTGGTCCTTTGAGCTTTAGTGGGAGGTATTTGATGGCGTGTAAGTCATCACCGCGGGCCATGTGGATGTGGAGGAGGAAGTCCTCAATCCATACTGCGGGATCTGTTGTGCCGTCGTATGATTCAATATTTACAGGTTTGAAACCTTCTGGGAATTGATGTTCCATTACTTCGTCTGTGAAGCATAAGGGGTGTGCGGCGCCTCTGTATTGGGCTATATCTCGACGCAGCTCGAATGGGTCTTGCCCGCTGTGTTCAGCCCGGCCGGATTTGCTTTTACTGTATCCGGGGTGACGTTTGTCATCTCGCAGAGTGGTGCGCCCTCATGATCCGTAGATCGATCTTGAATGCTTTGCCTTGTCCTCCAATATGTCTCGCAGGTCTGGCGTATCTCCCCATGCCTTTTTATTTGAATGGCGTTGGGGTGGAGGCTGAGCTTTTGGCTGGAATGCCTCTCTATCGTAGCCACGAGGTGGCCGATCAGCCGTATCATACGCTTCTTCCTCCAGTCGGGGTAGTAACTTGCGCCTTGGGTAACTCTTGGAGGGGCGCTCGAGTTTATATTCCTCGGCCGTGAGGACTTCAGTCCATTTGTCAGCCAGCAGATCTTGATCATCTTGAAGCAGCTGCTGCTTTTTCTTCAGGCTATTTGCTGTGGCCATAAGCCGGCGCTTGAAGCGCTCTTGTTCGACGGGATCCTCTGGGACGGCGAATTCATCATCGCCGAGGCTTGCCTCGTCTTTGGAGGGGGGATGTAATTGTCATCCTCCTCCTCTCCATCTGCCGCTCTCTCAGGAGAGCTGACTCCTTCATCCTCCTGCTCTAAATCTTGCTGGAGGGGATTGTTGTTGTCTTCGGCACTTCCAGAGTATTATTATCTCCTGTGCCCGTATCACCACTTTTGCTTTGGCGGGACTTAGAGTGGCACCGCTGACGTCGGCGCTTGGGTTGCTTCTTGGAGGGGTCATCCTCCGCTATCTCGTCGCCATTGCCTTCGTTGGGTGTATCCACCATGTATATGTCATATGACGAGGTGGATTTCCAGTGCCCTATAGGTGCTGGTTCATGTTCGTCTCCTACATCGTCGTCCATACCGTCGATGTCTTCGGAGTCGAAGTCGAGCATGTCGGTTAAATCATGGACAGTGGCTATGAAGTGGGTGGTGGGTGGACGTCGAATTTCTTCATCGTCCGCATCCCAATCCTATTGGCCATAATCCGGCCAGGGCTCTCTTGACAAAGAGAGGGACCTTAGTGAATTCAGAATGTCGCCGAAGGGCGAGTGTTGAAAGATATACGCGGCGGTGAATTCCATGATCGGCGCCCAATCGGATTCGATTGGCAGGGGCATGGATGGTTCGGAGTCAGAAAAAGAGTCCGGCACCTTGGAGTCACGGGCTGCGCAGAGGATTATGCTGGTGTTTGGCTCGATCGCCGTTGAGACTGCAGCCCCTGAGGCGGTGTCTAACCACCCGTCCTCGATTGGCGCAGTTGGCTCCGAGCTAAGGGTCGGAGCTGATGCGGGCGCGGCCTCTGCGTACTGTTCGGCAGCAGAGCTAGGTCATACCCATCGCGACAGTGCGGCGCGCCCGGCTGTGGCTCGAATCCGTCAAGGATCAAGTCTCCGCGGATGTCGGCCGTGTAGTTCAAACTTCCAAATCTGACCTGATGGCCAGGGGTGTAGCTTTCAATCTGCTCCAGATGGCCAAGCGAATTAGCCCGCAGTGCAAAGCCGCCGAATACGAAGATCTGTCCGGGGGGGAAAGTCTCACCCTGGACCGCATCGCTATCGATGATAGTAGGAGCCATCAAGCCTAACGGCGACAACACAGAGGAACTCTCAATGAAAGCACCAATGTCGGTGTCAAAACCGGCGGATCTCGGGTAGGGGGTCCCGAACTGTGCGTCTAGGCCGGATGGTAATAGGAGGTAGGGGACACGATGTTTTACGTAGGTTCGGGCCCTCTTGATGGAGGTAAAACCCTATGTCCTGCTTGATTAATATTGATGATATGGGTAGTACAAGAGTAGATCTACCACGAGATCAGAGAGGCTAAACCCTAGAAGCTAGCCTATGGTATGATTGTATGTTATGGTTGTTGTCCCACAGACTAAAACCCTTCGGTTTATATAGACACCGGAGAGGGTTAGGGTTACACAAGGTCGGTTACAAAGGAGGGGATATCCATATATGTATTGCCTAGCTTGCCTTCCACGCCAAGTAGAGTCCCATCCGGATACGAGACGAAGTCTTCAATCTTGTATCTTCATAGTTTAACAGTCCGGCCAATGGAGATAGTCCGGTTGTCCGAAGACCCCCTAATCCAGGACTCCCTCAAGACCCGTTCCTCCATCCATGAGGACGACGAGGAGGAGGAGGAGGAGATCCCTCCCCGTGATGAGGGGAGGGAGAAGAGGGCAGCCTCCATGAATCTGGAGGTGGGGACGCCCAAGAAGAGGAAGGGCTCCCTTGCGGATAACTTCGTATGGGATGTCGATAGTAGTCCGAAGCGCCGCTCCCACGCTAAGCCTCAGGCCGCATCGTAAGTACTACGATTCATGCATATCCATGTATCCAACCTCTTCTCCTCATTGTATTAACATGGTTAGTCGTGTTATTTTAGTCCAGCCCACGACAGCTTCCAGTGATCCTCGTCAGGAGGTTCGCTGGACTCCAAGGAGATGGCCAGCATGTCACCGCCGACCGCTCACTCTCCCAAGGCGATGGACGTCACCGAGGTGTTGTCCCGAAGGACCGCTCCAGGCCGAGGAGAGGCTCCGGACGCTATCAAGAGGGCGCCAGAGGGCGATACCTCTACCGTCGGACACACGGGGGAACAAATCCCCACGGAAACTGGCGAGGAGGGCTGTATTCAGTTCGACCCTCAGCCAAATATGGTTACGGAGACCCATACGGCTCCGGAATCCAGCGAGCGACCTCCTTTGAAAGAGGGGGTGCGCCCATTCCACCGGTGGCCCCTGTCCAACTAGGGGCACCGGATAATCTGATGGAGGCACTTCGAGGTGCCTCCATTGTGGACGAGCACTGTATCCTTATGGGTACGGTGATTGAGAGGGTCTAGTCCGCCAAGAGCGGTCTGACCGAAGCCTGCAACAACATGCTGACATGATTTGAGGTAAGCGACGCAAATATCCCAATATAGTCAGTAGCCCCTGAGACACTGTCCGGTGTTCGGAAAGAAAAGTCGGACAGAGGGTCGATCCTTACTTGTAGGAAACTAAATAAAATTGATGGGAATGAATATGTAGGCGTCGCTACTGTTCGCGGCCTCACTTGCTGCCGAAGTCTCCAAACTTAAGCGGAGGCTGGAGAAGGCCAAGGAGGAGCTCGGCCAGGTGAAAAGGCAGCTCCAGGAGAATCAAGGTATGTAATAACCCAAGAAGTATTCGGAAAGAGTAGGATGTTATATATTGACCGAAGTGTCTTGATATAAATAGGAGCAACGACCGAGGTCGAGGCCCTGAAAAAGACCCCGGGCGAAGCCGAGGGGAAAGCCGTCAAGGAGCAGGCTACCCGTAAGAAGCTCAAGGCCCGGGTCAACGAGGTCCAACAAGAGCTCCACGACGCGGTGAAGAAGTGTGAGACCTTGGAGCGTGACGCGTTGGCTAAAGAGGCTGAACTATCCAAGGCTCGTCTGAGCACGGAGACGGCCCAGAACGAGGCCCAGGGCACCCTCCAAGAGGTCCAGGAGGTGAGGAAGATTGCGGCGGGTAAGGCATTCAGTATGCCAAGCAAATATGCGAAGATGAAGTATCTTTTACTAACCCAGATTCGGAGTTCTCCAGGGGCTTTTGCTGATATGCCGCGAAGTGTGTCCGACGTCGTGGAGTTCTTCTGAGCCGAAGAAGGGACCTCCACAGAGAAGCTATTCTGGTCGCAATACCTTGCGCCAGAGCATCCTGTGCCCTTCACTGATCAGCTGAAACAGCCGGTGGAGCTGCATAGGGTGGCCGAACTAGCCATGAAGGATTTGATAATCCGGCTATGGCCAGCCGAAGCTATGCCCGGTAGCTACTTCAGACTCGTGAGGCAGATGGTGAATGCCTGTCCTCTGCTGGACATTGTCAAGTGATCGTCCTGTATTGAAGGTGCGCATATGGCCTTCGCTCGATGCAAGATGTGGTGGGCGAAGATGAACACCGTCGAGCTGGCCAAGGGGGCGTGCTACCTCTTGAGCACTGTGTTGGTTTTCCCCGAAGAGGAAGGGATGATGCAGCAAAGTAGCGTAAGTATTTCCCTCAGTTTTTGAGAACCAAGGTATCAATCCAGTAGGAGGCTACGTGCGAGTCCCTCGTACCTGCACAAAACAAATAAATCCTCGCAACCAACACAAATAGGGGTTGTCAATCCCTATAAGGCCACTTACGAGAGTGAGATCTGATAGATATGATAAGATAATATTTTTGGTATTTTTATGATAAAGATGCAAAGTAAAATAAAGGCAAAGTAAATAGCAAAGGAGATAACTAAGTAATAGGAGATCAATATGATAAAGATAGACCCGGGGGTCATAGATTTCACTAGTGGCTTCTCTCGAGAGCATAAGTATTCTACGGTGGGTGAACAAATTACTGTTGAGCAATTAACAGAATTGAGCATAGTTATGAGAATATCTACGTATGATCATGTATATAGGCATCATGTCCGAGACAAGTAGACCGACTCCTGCCTACAATTACTACTACTACTCCACTCATCGACCGCTATCCAGCATGCATCTAGAGTATTAAGTTAAAAACAGAGTAACGCCTTAAGCAAGATGACATGATGTAGAGGGATAGACTCATGCAATATGAAGAAAACCCCATCTTGTTATCCTCGATGGCAACAATACAATACGTGCCTTGCTGCCCCTACTGTCACTGGGAAAGGACACCGCAAGATTGAACCCAGAGCTAAGCACTTCTCCCATTGCAAGAAAGATCAATCTAGTGGCCAAACCAAACTGATAATTCGAAGAGACTTGCAAAGATAACCAATCATACATAAAAGAATTCAGAGAAGATTCAAATATTATTCATAGATAGACTTGATCATAAACCCACAGTTCATCAATCTCAACAAACACACCGCAAAAAGAAGGTTACATCGAATAGTTCTCCACAAGAGAGGGGGAGAACATTGTATTGAGATCCAAAAAGAGAGAAGAAGCCATCTAGCTACTAACTATGGACCTGTAGGTCTGAGGTAAACTACTCACACTTCATCGGAGAGGCTATGGTGTTGATGTAGAAGCCCTCTGTGATCGATGCCCCCTCCGGTGGAGCTCCGAAACAGGTCCCAAGATGGGATCTCGTGGATAAAGAAAGTTGCGGCGGTGGAATTAGGGTTTTGGCTCCGTATCTGGTCGTTTGGGGGTACGTAGGTATATATAGGAGGAAGGAGTACGTCGGTGGAGCAACAGGGGGCCCACGAGGGTGGAGGGCGCGCCTGGGGTAGGCAGGCGCGCCCCCTACCTCATGGCCTCCTCTTTTCTTTCTGGACGTAGGGTCCAAGTTTCTCGGGTCTTGTTCGTTGACAAAATCACGTCCCCAAAGGTTTCATTCCGTTTGGACTCCGTTTGATATTCCTTTTCTTCGAAACCCTAAAACAGGCAAAAAACAACAATTCTGGGTTGGGCCTCTGGTTAATAGGTTAGTCCCAAAAATAATATAAACTGGATAATAAAGCCCAATAATGTCCAAAACAGTAGATAATATAGCATGGAGCAATAGAAAATTATAGATACGTTGGAGACGTATCAGGGCGCCAGAGGGCAAGGAGCACCGCACACCCGAGCGATACTTTGGCGATGTCTTGGAGGGGTCCCGCATTGTTGCGGATCAATGTGCGAAAGACACGATCTTTGAATGAATATATTCAAGTTCCTTCTGCCTTGTATGATAGAACAAAGTGGGTTTGTAATATAATGCTTGTTATGTTTTTAAATTGCACCTCCTGTGTGGCCGTGTTGTATGAAATCTGAGGGTTAACCAGTCATCGGCTTCTGCCCCATGTAGGTAGTACGGAGGTGTTCGGTATGGAATCTAAATAATCTTGATCAAATTTTATGGTCCTTGAAGGAGTTGTTTAGCGCAACGAACCAGGCAACCAGAGTATGCGGCTTTAACGCCCTCACTTAGCCATAGGAGTTCGACAATAAAAACATGGGCACAACCCCTAGTATCCAAACTAGAGTGCAATAAGCGTCTGATCATGAAGTATCGATCCTTCGCGTAATGCGGAAGAAATCTCCAACTATTTGCAACCTCAGAACAGCTGACCGGCTCTCGCCGCATCATGGCAGTCAGTTTTCGGCTTTCTCTACTGAGGTGCTCCTTTGGATAAACCAAGGCACAATCGCAATAGTTCTCCCTTTACTACCTTAGCCGATATAGCGGAACGTAAGGTAGCAAGCACAGGAGTTGAGCAACCCAACTATTGACCAAAGACATGATTCGGAGCCAATGCATATAATGCTAAATTCGGGGTGCCGAACTATACTTATAAAAAGTGTTCGGACTTTTGTTGCCGTAGTGTGGGGTGCTATGAAGCCCCTGGCAAACATCAAACGTACCGAAGTGTATGGGTGCTACCTGATAAAGTTGCCAGAAAAGACAAAACAGGAAGAAAAAGAAGAACAAGTGATAAGCCAGGGCCGCAAAATTTGAGCCGCAAACTGTTCTTATTATAATTTCATTGGTGCGTTAAAGCGTGTTTATACAAGTAATGCAATAAGCAGGAGGCTAGTTACTATGCCTTAACCAAGGGAGAGTTGCACGTGGGTCCTGAAAAACAGGTAGAGTGGTCGTTTAACGAAACCACCTAGAGAAGTCCCCCCTATTCTTGCTTCTTGCCGCCTTGGTGTGTTTGTCCTTGAAGAGTACCGATGATCAGGCCATCTGATGGGGCCTGCGGGATTGAAACCTGAAAAGGAAACGAATAAAAGTAAAAGTATGTGTGTATTCGGTGTCGGTTAAGCCGTACTGTGGATCACAAGCTAGCTATGCCTCCGTCGATGCCCATGGAATTTTGAGTGCGTAGTTATGTACGCGCGGTGTGAATGCCACCACTTGATCGGGACTGAGACGGAGGCCGGATTGCTAGTTGAGCTCCTGACGAGCCGAGCTGTCCTGCTGCAGGGTAGTTCGGATCCTCTTGACGGTGTCCGTGGGCTCGGTAGCCGAATGAAGGTTCTGCTTGAGAAGGCCGCTCTGTACTTCTGCTGCTAAGGCAGTTGTGTGCTTTTCTGTACGGAGGGAGCGTTCTGTATTTCCATTGACTATTATGACGCCACGTGGGCCGGGCATCTTGAGCTTGAGAGAATGCGGTTCGTCCGAGCAGCGCATGATAGCCGCTGCGAAAGGGGACGATATCAAAGATTAACTCCTCGCTTCGGAAGTTGTCCGGAGATACGAAGACAACCTCTAGTGTGATTGAGCCTGTGCAGCGGGCCTCTACGCCCGGTATGACTCCTTTGAAGGTAGTCTTTGTGGTTTTGATCCATGATGGATGAATGTCCATTTTGCACACTGTATCCTGATAGAGAAAGTTGAGGCTGCTGCCACCGTCCATCAGGACTCGCGTCAGGTGGAACCCATCAATTATTGGGTCCAGGACCAGTGCGGCTGAACTACCGTGACGGATGCGGGTCGGATGATCCCGGCGATCGAAAGTGATCGGGCATGACGATCATGGATTGAATTTTGGGGTGACTGGCTCTATCGCGTAGACGTCCCTGAGTGCGCGCTTGCGCTCCCTCTTGGGGGTGTGTGTAGCATATATCATGTTCACCGTTTTGACCTGAGGGGGAAACTTCTTCTGTCCCCCTGTGTTTGGCTGCAGGGGCTCCTCGTCATCGTCCTTGCTCTGCGATCCCTTTTCCTTGTTCTCGACATTTAACTTGCCGTCTTGCTTAAAAACCAAACAATCTCTGTTGGTATGGTTGGCTGGTTTGTCTGGGGTGCCATGGATTTGGCATGGACGGTTGATTATGTGGTCCATGATGGATGGTCCTTGATTGTTTCTCTTGTATGGTTTCTTCCGCTGGCTGGACTTGGAGCTGCTGAATCTGGTGTTGACTATAGTGTCATCGGTATTATTACCATTGCTTCGGCGCTTGTGTTTGTTACGTCGGAGCTTGCCGTTGCTGTTTTTGGCCTCAGAGGGGCCTGCTTCCCTGGCCGTATTATTACTACGAGCCAGCCAGTTGTCCTCACCCGCACAAAAGTGGGTCATAAGTGCTGTGAGGGCTGCCATAGATTTCGGCTTTTCTTGGCCGAGGTGGCGGGCGAGCCATTCATCGCGGATGCTATGTTTAAAGGCCACTAGAACTTCGGCATCCAGACAGTCGACGATATGGTTCTTTTTGGTTAGGAACCTAGTCCAAAATTTCCTTGCTGACTCTCCAGGTTGTTGGACTATGTGGCTTAAGTCATCGGCGTCTGGTGGCCGGACATATGTACCTTGGAAGTTGTCAAGGAAGGCTTCTTCCAAGTCCTCCCAGCTGCCGATAGAGTTTTCGAGAAGGCTGTTTAACCAGTGCTGAGCTAGCCCTTTGAGCTTTAGTGGGAGGCATTTGATAGCATGGAGGTCATCTCCGCGGGCCATGTGGATATGGAGAATAAAATTCTCGATCCATACCGCGAGGTCGGTTGTTCCGTCATATGATTCAATGTTAACGGGTTTGAACCCTTCGGGGAATTCGTGATCCATTACTTCATCGGTGAAGCAAAGGGGGTGTGTGACGCCTCTATATCGGGCCGCGTCGCGACGTAGCTCCGATGGAGTATGTCTGCGGTTGTCGGCTCGGGTTTGACTAGGTTTGTCATGTCCGAATAGGTAGCCATCATCACATGTCGAGGAACGTCCTCGCGATCCGTAAATCGATCGGGTATATCCTGCTTTATCGTTCAGGTCATGTCAAAGGTCATATGTTTGACTCCGAGCTGATTTACCTCTGTCTTTGCGATGAGGCGGGGCGGGCTAGTGTTCGACTTGAGTTGCCGCTTTGTCCCATCTACGTGGTGGTCGGTCGGCCGCATTGCGCGATGGTGGTATGTGTTCTGGCGCCTCGTTGTCGAACTGAGGTAGTAATTTGCGCTTCGGGTAGCTTTTGGCCGGGCGCTTGAGGCCGTATTCTTTGGCTGCTAGGACGTCGGTCCATTTATCATTGAGTAGATCTTGGTCAGCTTGAAGCTGCTGCTGCTTCTTTTTCAGGCTCCTTGCAGTGGCTATTAGCTGGCGCTTATAGCGCTCCTGCTCAAGAGGTTCCTCAGGCACAATGAAATCCTCGGTGCTGAGGCTCGCCTCATCCTCGGAGAGTGGAAGATAATTACTGTCCTCTGAGTCCTCGTGCATGGCCATCTTCCCGTTCATCCCGTTCGGTAGCTGCGTCAACGGGGTCTTCGTTGTCTTCGGCACCTTTCAGAGTGTTATCTTCTCCTGTGTCGGTGTTGCTATCTTTACTGCGGCATGACTTAGAGCGGCGCCGCTGACGTAGGCATTTCGATTGTATCTTAGGAGGTTTATCCTCAACTGGGTCTTTTTTGTCATCGCCGCTATTCTCCTTTGGTGCATCCACCATGTACACATCGTACGAGGAAGTGGCCGTCTAGCATCCGGTGAACGGCAGGTCCTGGGCCTCTTCTTCTCCGGCATCGTCTTCCACACCGTCGATGTCATCGGAGCCGTAATCGAGCATGTCGGTTAAGTCTTCGACAGTGCCTATAAAGTGGGTGGCGGGTGGGGAGCGAAATTCCCTATCATCAACTTCTAGTTCGAACCGGATATAGTTCGGCTGTGAGTCCTCCGCCAAGGACATGTTCTTTAATGAGCTTAGCACGTCGCCCAAGGGTGAGTGCTGGAAGATGTCTGTGGCGCTGAACTCGAAGATCGATAAACGATCAAGTTCGGCATCCGTGGACTCACATGGTTCGGGACTTACACCCGGAGACGAGTCCGGGGTTCCGGTGACAAAAATATTGTGTGAGTTTAAGTCCATGTGCGGCTCCAATGCCGGGGAATCTGTGGCCTCCGTGGTGGGGTTGAACCTCCAGCCCTTAGATGGCGCCGCAGTGTGCTCTGGATCTAAGGCCAGAGTAGTGACCGGAGCTATCTTCTGGATGCGGTCTGACGACAAATTTAAGTCATGTTCGTCAAGGTGGCCAGGAGCGGTCACCGCGGCCTCGAATCTGGCGAAGATCAAATCTCCACGGATGTCCGCTATGTAATTCAAGCTCCCAAGCCTGACCTGATGGCCAGGGGCGTAGCTATCGATCTGCTCCAAGTGGCCAAACGAGTTAACCCAAAGTGCGAAGCCGCCGAACACGAAAATCTGTCCGAGGAGGAAGGTTTCTCCCTGGCCAGCGTCATTGTTGACGATTGAAGGGGCCATTGAACCTTTCGTCGACGGCACAGTGAAACTCTCAATGAAAGCACCAATGTCGGTGTCAAAACCGGCGAAACTCGGGTAGGGGGTCTCGAACTGTGCATCTAAGGTCGATGGTAAGAGGAGGCAGGGGACACGATGTTTACCCAGGTTCGGGCCCTCTCTATGGAGGTAATACCCTACTTCCTGCTTTATTGATCTTGATGGATATAAGTATTACAAGAGTTGATCTACCACGAGATCATAATGGCTAAACCCTAGAAGTCTAGCCTGTATGACTATGATAGTGAGTATCTCCCCTTTCCGGACTAAGTTCTCTGGTTTATATAAACACTAGGAGGATCTAGGGTTACATAAGGTCGGTTACAAAGGAAATGAATCTACATAGTCGGTCGCCAAGCTTATCTCCATGCCAAGGAGAGTCCCACGGGTGCAGTCTTCGGTCTTCACATCTTCACAACCAATCAGCCCGGCCCATGGCTAACAGGCCGGACGTCCGAGGACCCCTTAATCCAGGACTCCCTCATCCGACGGAACAAATCATGTAAACTTGTCCCACAAATGTTCTACGAGACGAGTTTACAAGATCTGTTCCACGCCGGAGGCTTTGCGGTACCGCAAATTTTTGTAGCTTTGTAAATTCAAGATTTTCAACATTACGAACTAAATAGAATCATAATATAAATTAAAAACATGAGTATAAATGGTTCTAAAGGCAATTAACAATACAACAATCGTCTTCATTACAACAAATGATCAAATTCGAAAAATTATTACAACAACAAATTGTTCTAATCACCCCAATACATATGAAAATTGTCCACGAGATGCAACAACACTAGGTTGTCGACATCGTCGTTCGGAATCATCTCTTATATGTTCGGATCAGCCGACGAAGACGGCGACGATGAACTCCAATCCATCTAACAAATGCACACGTGTGAATTTCTCCCTGTCAAAATTGAATTAAAATAGACGGCGGGCACTGAACATACCTTCCCCTGAGGCAAAGCCAGCCGCCCCTTTCTTCTCCCATGTTGGCCGAAGCAAAGCGGGCCACCCCTTTCTTCTTCCCGCTGGCCGAAGCAAAGATAGCCAAAACCCTTTCCTCCGGCGCGTGTGGCTATCCCTTGAGTGAATCCGAGGCTCACTGGCGTTGGAAAAAATCGGATCCGCCGGCTACAAGGCCTCCAAATGGGCTCCCCGCTGATACAAATGTGCTCCCCGGCCTCCCAATTTGGTGGAATGGATACGGCGCGGGACGGCGAAGCTAATGGACGATGCGGGGCAGCCGGGGGTACCAAGAACCGGCGGGGAGATGCGGCGGTGGCAGCGGCGGGGAGTGAGGCGGGAACGGAAGCTGGAGGAAATGGCTTTCGCGCAAGGGAAGGGGATCCGGCAAAAACATGTGTGGATCTCGTAGATATGACGGAAACGACTCGAGTATGCAGAATCCCACATCAAAAAGTCAGGATGGCCGATTATAAGGGGTCTATTCGGGCCGGAAAAATCGGCCATGTCCTGTGAACCGGCGTCTATTATTTGGGATGCCCCGGTTTACGGTATCTGATGCTCGCATGACATCCGGAGCTGATTGGGTGGTGTCCCTGGAGCTGAGTTGCCACTCTGCCGGTGCTGGCTCGGCTGGTCAACTGGTTGAACAGTGCTCCAGCAAGCAAGCCGCGGGACGGGAGCAGCGAGGGGAAAAGGGGGCTGGAAGAAGACGCACGCCAGTCCGCCACCAACCGCGGCGTGCGGGTGCGGGCGGAGTCCCACCGAGCAAGAAGAGGCAACCAACCACCACGGTTGGGGTTGGGGTCACCGTCCGCCCGCCCGCCGGACGCGCCAGCGACAGCGACGAATCCATCAATCCGCTTTGTTTTGCCGCCGGGCCGCGCCGATCCGGTCAGCGCGCGCGTCACGCCCCACTCCCCCGCCCCAGCCCCAGCCCCCGCTCCCGCTCCCCGCCCCGCCCCGCCCGCTCCCGTCGGCTAATGCGGTCCGACGCGGCGCGCGCCTCCACTCCCTCCCGCCCTCGCTGTCCGTGGCGGGCCTACCTCACGCGGGCGGCAGTTGGCAACCGTGGCCGCGCGGGCAGGCGGGCGGAGTCCTCCCTCCCCTCTCTCCCCCACTTTCCCCCTCCCCCACGGAGCGGAGCGGGATCCTTCCCCGCCCCACCTCCCGGCCCCGGCCGCCACCCTCCCTTTTCTTTCCGAGCTCCAACCAAATTCCCTCGCCCTGCCGCCGCTGCCGCCGCGGCCTAGGCCTTGACTCTTCTCCACGACGCCGCGCCCTCTCCCCCACTGTCTTTTGACCGCTCCAAGCTCTTTCTTGCTTCTCTTCCCCCCCTGATCGCGGCTAGCCATGGGGTTACGAGGGACACAGCGCCTGCTTTGAACGCAGCTGTTCGTCCGGCAAAGACACGGCACCCGCTGCCGCATCATAACCGCCGGCCTGCCCTTTCTGCTCCATCTGGGAAGTTAGCTCCTCCCGAAATTCCCTCTTTCGCTACCCCTGGGAAAAGGGGAGGAAAAGGCGCCATCTTTTCCGATCCCAGCTTCAGGGACACACCATCTTCCCCTGATCGCTCACGCGGTAGGCTTCCGGCTTCGAGAATCGAGTGGAATTAAAGCTCTGGTGAACCGGTTTTGAGCTTAAGGGGCAGATCCCCGCGCCGGAGGGGGATCTTCTCGCCGACAGAGTCAGACGGTCTCGGTCCAACTGCCCCCTGCCTCTGCATAAGCTCTGTTCCAGCTTTGTGGTTCCGTCCTTCCCTGCTCTGCTGCGGCCTCGATGGACAGCCTCCCCGACGGGGCGGCGCCGCCCGCGCCGACGCCGCAGCAGCAGCAGCCGAAGCGCGACGAGTGGAGCGAGAGCGGCATCTCGCGCCTGCTCGAGGCCTACGAGGCCAAGTGGCTGCTCCGCAACCGGGCCAAGCTCAAGTGGAGCGACTGGGTCGACATCGCCCACGACGTCTCCGCCCACTGCTCCTCCTCCGACCACGCGGCCTCCAAGCCCGGCGCCGCTGCCGGGGGCACCGCCAAGACCCCCAACCAGTGCAAGAACAAGGTCGAGTCCATGAAGAAGCGCTACCGGGCCGAGTCCGCCGCCGCAACGCGGGCCGGATCAGCTGGGGTGGCCAGCGCCTCCGGTGGCCCGTCCTGGCGCTTCTTCGGCCGCATGGACGGGCTGCTCAAGGGCCCGGCCGCCGGCTGCTCTGGCCAGCCGCAGGCGCAACCGGAGCCGAGCTACGATGGCATCGTCCAGCCGCGAGCCCCCCTGAAAGCAGAGCCAGAGGTCGACGCCGAAGCAGACACCGCCCTCCAGCAGCCGCCGGACACAGCAGGGCCGCCCGGGGCGCTCTCCGAGCTACTGAGCGCAGACGCCAACGGCTCCGCGACGGTGAAGGCCGAGAAGACCGTCGATCTGGCCACGCACAAGGAGAGCGGCAGGGCGGCTGACAGCGACGCCGCAAATGTGAGCTCTCCGCGGAGCAAGGAGGTGGAGGTGGGGGTGAACGACGACGGCGCCGAGGAGGTGGACACGCCGAGAAAGAGGAAGAGCCCGGAGCTGGACGTCGCGAGGAGCATCGAGCTGCTGGCGAGCTCGTTCGTGAAGATCGAGCGGGCCAGGCTGGAGGTGTACCGGGACACGGAGCGGATGAGGGCCGAGGCCGAGGTGAAGAAGGGCGAGATGGAGCTGAGGAGGACGGAGATCATGGCCAAGACGCAGCTGCAGATCGCCAGGCTCTTCGCCAAGCGGCTCAAGGAGTGCGTAGGCAGCAGGAATGGCGGCAGCTCGTCTCAAGCGGACACGCTTGCCAAGAAAGGCGAAAATGGTTAGTCCCAACTTACATCCAACTTACCAGTAAGATTGCAGCCGCACTGATTATATTCAGTGCTGCAAGAACATCCTAAGTAGTGTATGGTGTGAAGTATGGATATGCAGAAGTGCATTTCGGGCTTCATCTTACACTCTATCGCTGTCAGTCAATTGCCGCAATCATGCTATGGCTGGAGTTCCTTTTCTATCTGGTCCTGGAAAAACATCACTGATAGAATGGGAAATTGCAGCATGAGGTTATCCTTGCACTAATATGGTACTAGTAGCTACTAGGAACGGAGGATCTCCGAATTCACTTTAATTTTTGCTTCAGATGTACCAAAGCAGCTTTACTGTGATGGTTAGGACACTTTATGAGCTTGACTGATACTGAAATACTGTACATTTCTGTGGAACGGCTGAACTTCTGAAGCCTTTCCTTCCTATAAAACCTACCATCTCATTCTACAGCACTGTTCTACCATTTGGCTGAGGCTAAATGCTGTCCGCGGTGTGCTGCTATGTATGACTCCATTTGGGTTCTTTTCTTGGCAAACACAAAGAGAAAAACTACATGTGAGAACTAAAATCTTGGTATAAGAAGTAGCGTCAGCCCCTCTGCTAGAAGAACCCAATATTGGTGGTATTTTGAGTATCTGCTTACTGACATAAGTGCAGACACGATACTAGGATCGGATTTTCTTAACTTGTAGGCAGCACGGCTTGATTGTTAACATATAACGCAAGCTTGTACTTCCTTCGTTCCAAAATAGATGACCCAACTTTGTACTACTTTAGTACAAAGTTGGGTCATCTATTTTGGAACGGAGGCAGTAATATTTAGTTCCATTGCAAGACTGTATAGTAGAATTCAGGAACTGTGGTAATGCAGGGGCTAAACTATAATCTCCTCGTTAAATGGATCACAGGTCTAGTGGTACTATATGCTATAAAAACCTCGACCCTGTGAGACGATGGACAGTTATAGAACTTAATCTTTGGATGATATGAACCTGCTGCCATGAGTCGCCTACCAGGGTCGACACATACATTCTCAAAATTTAGGCGGGCTTATTTAGTTACAAGACCGATTTTCCTTTTATCTTATGAAAAGCAGCATGTTGTACGGTCTGCTGACATCCTGACTCTCTTTTTTTTCTTTCGAACCGTGCACGGTGCAGGAGAACTGCATGTAACTTATCTTGTTTTCTCTTCAGTTTTCAGTTCTCTTCTCACCATTTTGGCTTATGGGTTTCAGGTTCAGGGTGACTGGCCAATCAAAGCAGCTATCATTCTCTTCCCTCGGCATCGCACAGGTTCTAAACACAAGGCCGGTATCACACCATTCATTTGCAAAAAATGTATGTCTGATTGATTCAGCCTCATCATGAGTGAAGGCATATAGTTAGCGGTAAAAATCGAAACACAATAACGGAAGCGTCGGTTCCCCTTTCCAGCAGGGTGTTAGAAGATGCAGTTTTACAATCAGCAGTAGTTTGCTAGTCCGAAAAATTGTCAACTTGCATTCCTACTGAAAGTGTTTTACTGACAACCACTGTAAGATGCTGTGGTTCTCACTTCTCTCTCAGTGCTGGAAGCCGGATGCTTGAGGTGGTATGGTGTTTGTGTGGTCGTTGATAGTACGATTCATTCGTGTACTGAATGCATCATCCACGGCTATCTTTTCCATATATGTAATGTATGCATCATCCATGCTCTTACCTTTTTCCACGTACTGTATATGGCTTAAAAAGTCATTTTGTTTTGAAACTTTTCAGATATAAGGTGACGGGGATTCATTTTTTTGACACCCTTTTTGCCAAAAAAATATATCCATCTGCCAGTGTACCCGTGAAAAGCCCCCGATAATTTACCTCAGTAACATGACCATGTACCCGTGAAAAGCCCCTGATAATTTACCTCAGTAACATGACCATGTGGTTAACTCAGATCGACACCACCCTGGAGGCTGGATCGGCACCATCCCTGGAGGCTGGAGCAACGGATGAAACAAATTTTGTTCTTAGTGCCAAATGAAAATAAAAAAATTAGTGTCAATTACACCACTGGTGTTATAATTTAGAATAAATGGTCAATTTAGTGATAAAACTTGAGGTGCACATTTATGTGGTTCAAAAACTTGGTTTGACGTTGCAAATGCAGTGTTGTGTACGCCTAAGGCGGTAACTAGGCGTGGCAGCATGACGTGAGACCCGATATAACTGGAAGTAATCTAGGTGAAGACACAACCGACCCACTCAGGGCAAGGGATGAGTGGCGATAGTTGCTCCAGCCCGACAGAAAACAACAATGCAGAAAATGCTGGATGAAATCATTGAGAGTGGTGGAAGTGGCTCTACTTGATTCAAACTTCGAACTAGCAAGTATAAGAAAGAAGAGGAGTAGTACTGAAGATGATTGATAGCTCAAAAAATGGGCTATCATAAATGAGATACGAGGCTCCGTCAGACATAACGGCCCAAGTTGTCCATCTCTGTCTGATCTGTGATAACGTTAACTGACGGAGTTAACTGACCAGTGGGTCATTTTCTGTTAGATGAACTAAGAATACGTCTGTAGCTAGACCTCCTGCTGCACTGATCACGAGATATATGTATAGTACAGATTCCGGGATCACCATAACTCGGGCTCACATTAGTGTTTTTGTTGTAATATGGACTTCTTTCTTTCTTATCTTATGTTTTAATCCGTTGCGTTGACTTAAATACTAAAAATTTTATAGTAAACATTTTTACTTTTTAATTCTATATTTTTTTATCGAATCACAATATAATTAGAATATTTTTTTCTATTGCCTAGATAGCATAATTAATAGGATAGTCATTTGCCCAATTTAGTATGTATTTATTTACTCTTTTCCTCAAAGAGAAGAAAATCCCGCTGTTTAATATGAATTTTTTAACTATCTTTTTTGGTAACTTTCTAGGTAATACTCCTTAAACTTATCATTTCTTGAAAACGAAATCCTTTTATGTGAGAATTAGAATAAAAGAAGACCGAACTGTAGTGTGTGTAGTTGAACGAGTTGCACATAATCATGATTGTAGTGTCACATAAGTTGTATTAACTAAAGTAAAAGACAGACAATGGAAAAAAATCATGGAACTTTAACTCTAGAAATGAAATGTGAATATGCAATGACACATAAGTTTTACAATGTGCAGTCATTTAATTGACAGTTGTTTTCAAAAACAAAATTGAACTAAATAAATTAGCGGATAAAGAAGCAACATCTACTAAGAAATAGACACTCCAATATATATATATATTTGTGTATCATATATGCTTTAAACATCTTCAAATGTTGGAGATAGCTCTGAAGTGCATGATCGAAAAGATATCGTGGTAGTAGCTTCCAGTGCATAATCAGATATATACAAAAAAGAAATATCTTTTTTAATTGGAAAGTTACCCCCGATTTATTCTATGTTATCAGCTAAATTCGAGTTCAACGCATCCACTTGACTAGCTCGTTAATCAAAGATAAAGTTGTTATTTATATTTCCTTATATCATGATAAATGTTTATTATGCATGCTAGAATTGTATTAACTGGAAACTTAGTACATGTGTGAATACGTAGACAAAATAGAGTGTCCCTAGTATGCCTCTACTTGACTAGCTCGTTAATAAAAGATGGTTAAGTTTCCTGACCATAGACATGTGTTGTCATTTGATGAACGGGATCACATCATTAGAGAATGATGTGATGGACAAGACCCATCCGTTAGCTTAGCATAATGATCGTTAAGTTTTAATGATATTGCTTTCTTTATGACTTATACATATTCCTCTCACTATGAGATTATGCAACTCCCGGATATCGGAGGAACACCTTGTGTGCTATGAAACACGACAACGTAACTGGGTGATTATAAAGATGGTCTACAGGTGTCTCCGAAGGTGTTTGTTGGGTTGGCATAGATCAAGATTAGGGTTTGTCACTCCGAGTATCGGAGAGGCATCTCTGGGCCCTCTCGGTAATGCACATCACTATAAGCCTTGCAAGCAATGTGACTAATGAGTTAGTTGCGGGATGATGCATTATAGAATGGGTAAAGGGACTTGCCAGTAACGAGATTGAACTAGGTATGAGGATACCGACGATCGGATCTCGGGCAAGTAACATACCGATGACAAAGGGAATAATGTATGTTGTCATTGCGGTTTGACCGATAAAGATCTTCGTAGAATATGTAGGAACCAATATGAGCATCCAGGTTCCACTATTGGTTATTGACCGGAGATGTGTCTCGGTCATGTCTACATAGTTCTCGAACCCGTAGGGTCCGCACGCTTAACGTTCGATGACGATTTGTATTATGAGTTATGTGTTTTGGTGACCGAAGATTGTTCGGAGTTCCGGATGAGATCACGGACATGACGAGGAGTCTCGAAATGATTGAGAGGTGAAGATTGATATATTGGACGAAGGTATTCGGACACCGGAATGGTTTCAGGACATTTCAGATATTTATCGGAGAACCGAGGGGTTATCGGAACCCCCCGGGGAAGTATTGGGCCTACATGGGCCATAGGGGAGAGGGGAGGCAGCCCACAAGGGGTGGCCACGCCCCCCTCCCATAGGGAGTCGGAATTGGACTAGGGGAGGGGGTGCGCCCCCCTTTCCTTCTTCTCTTCTTCCTTCTTCCCCCTTTTCCCCCTCCAAGGGCACCCCTTTGAGACACACCAATTGTTCCAAGCCATGTGCGACATCTCTCTTCACAATTTACTCCTTCGGTTATATTCACGTAGTGCTTAGGCAAAACCCTGCGCGGATCACATCACCATCACCGTCACCATGCTGTTGTGCTGACGAAACTCTCCCTCGACCCTCTGGTGGATCAAGAGTTCGAGGGACGTCATCGAGCTGAATGTGTGCTGAACTTGGAGGTGCCGTACATTCGGTACTTGATCGGTTGGATCGTGAAGACGTTCGACTACATCAACCGCGTTAACCTAACACTTTCGCTTTCGGTATACGAGGGTACATGGACACATTCTCCCCCTCTCGTTGCTATGCATCTCCTATATAGATCTTGTGTGATCGTAGGAATTCTTTTGAAATTGCATGCTACGTTCTCCAACAGTGGTACCAGAGCCAAGTCTATGCGTAGATGATATGCACGAGTAGAACACAAAGAGTTGTGGGCGATAATAGTCATACTGCTTACCACCAATGTCTTATTTTGATTGTGCGGTATTGTTGGATGAAGCGGTCCAGATCAACCTTACATGATCACGTTCATGAGACTGGTTCCACCGATAGACATGCAACTTGTTTTGCATAAAGGTGGCTGGCGGGTGTATGTTTCTCCAACTTTAGTTGAATCGAATTTGACTGCGGTCGGTCCTTGTTGAAGGTTAAAACAACACACTTGACGAAAAATCATTATGGTTTTGATGCGTGGGTAAGAACGGTTCTTGCTATAAACCCGTAGCAGCCACGTAAAGCTTGCAACAACAAAGTAGAGGACGTCTAACTTGTTTTTGCGGGGCATGTTGTGATGTGATATGGCCAAGACATGATGTGATATAAGTTATTGTATGAGATGATCATGTTTTGTAAAAGTTATCAGCAACTGGGAGGAGCCTTATGGTTGTCGCTTTATTGTATGAAATGCAATCATTATGTAATTCCTTTACTTTATCACTATGCGGTAGTGATAGTCATAGAAGCAATAGTTGGTGAGACGACAATGATGCTATGATGGAGATCAAGGTGTCAAGCCAGTGATGATGGAGATCATGATGGTGCTTTGGAGATGGAGATCAAAGGCACAAGATGATGATGGCCATATTATGTCACATATTTTGATTGCATGTGATGTTTATCTTTTTATGCATCTTATTTTGCTTAGTATGGCGGTAACATTATAAGATGATCCCTCACTAAATTTCAAGGTATAAGTGTTCTCCCTAAGTATGCACCGTTGCTACAGTTCGTCGTGCCGAGACACCACGTGATGATCGGGTGTGATAAGCTCTACGTTCACATACAACGGGTGCAAGACAGTTTTGCACGTGCAGAATACTCGGGTTAAACTTGACGAGCCTAGCATATGCAGATATGGCCTCAGAACACGGAGACCGAAAGTTCGAACGTGAATCATATAGTAGATATGATCAACATAGAGATGCTCACCATTGAAAACTACTCCATTTCACGTGATGATCAGACATGATTTAGTTGATATGGATCACATGATCATTTAGATGACTAGAGGGATGTCTATCTAAGTAGGAGTTCTGTAGTAATATGATTAATTAAACTTAAATTTATCATGAACTTAGTCCTGATAGTTTTTACATATCCATGTTGTTGTAGATCAATGGCCCGTGCTACCGTTCCCTTGAATTTTAATGTGTTCCTAGAGAAAGCTAAGTTGAAAGATGATGGTAGCAACTACATGGACTAGGTCTGTAACTTGAGGATTATCCTCATTGCTGCACAGAAGAATTACGTCCTTGAAGCACCGCTAGGTGCAAGGCCTGCTGCAGGAGCAACTCTGGACGTTATGAATGTCTGGCAAGCTAAATCTGATGACTACTCGATAGTTCAGTGCGCCATGCTTTACAACTTAGAATTGGTACTTCAAAGACGTTTTGAACGCCATGGAGCATACGAGATGTTCCAGGAGTTGAAGTTAATATTTCAAGCAAATGCCCGAGTTGAGAAATATGAAGTCTCCAACAAGTTCTATAGCTGCAAGATGGAGGAGAACAGTTCTGTCAGTGGACATATACTCAAAATGTCTGGGTGTTATAATCACTTGACTCGGCTGGGAGTTAATCTTCCGGATGATAGTGCCATTGACAGAGTTCTTCAATCATTGCCACCAAGCTATAAAGGGTACGTGATGAACTATAATATGCAAGGGATGAACAAGACAATTCTTGAGCTCTTCGCAATGCTAAAGGTTGCGGAGGTAGAAATCAAGAAGGAGCATCAAGTGTTGATGGTTAACAAGACCACTAGTTTCAAGAAAAAGGGCAATGGGAAGAAGGGGAACTTCAAGAAGAATAGCAAGCAAGTTGCTGCTCAAGGGAACAAGCCCAAGTCTGGACCTAAGCCTGAAACTGAGTGCTTCTACTGCAAAGGGACAGGTCACTGGAAGCGTAACTGCCCCAAGTATTTGGCGGATAAGAAGGATGGCAAAGTGAAAGGTATATTTGATAAACATGTTATTTATGTATACCTTACTAATGCTCGTAGTAGCACCTAGGTATTTGATATTGGTTCTGTTGCTCATATTTACAACTCGAAACAGGGGCTACAAATTAAACGAAGATTGGCTAAGGACGAGGTGATGATACGTCCATTTTGCATCATGCTTTTATATCGATATTTATTGCATTATGGGTTGTTATTACACATTATGTCACAATACTTATGCCTATTCTCTCTTATTTTACAAGGTTTACATAAAGAGGGAGAATGCCGGCAACTAGGATTCTGGGCTGGAAAAGGAGCAAATATTATAGACCTATTCTACATAGCTCCAAAAGTCCTAAATCTCCACGGAAGTCATTTTCAGAATATATAAAAAATATTGAGCGCAAGAAGTTCCGGAGGGGGGCCACACCCTGCCCACGAGGGTGGGGCGCGCCCTACCCCCTGCCTCGTGGGCCCCTGGTGGCCCTCCGGTGCCTATCTTCTACTACATGGAGTCTTTCGATGAGGAAACAAATCATAAGCCAGCTTTCGAGATGAGACTCCGCCGCCACGAGGCGGAACCTTGGCGGAACCAATCTAGGGCTCTCGCGGAGCTGTTCTGCCAGGGAAACTTCCCTCCGGGAGGGGGAAATCATCGCCATCGTCATTACCAACGATCCTCTCACCGGGAGGGGGTCAATCTCCATCAACATCTTCACCAGCACCATCTCCTCTCAAACCCTAGTTCATCTCTTGTATCCAATTCTTGTCTCTAAGTCCGGGATTGGTACCTGTGGGTTGCTAGTAGTGTTAATTACTCCTTGTAGTTGATGCTAGTTGGTTTATTTGGTGGAAGAGCATATGTTCAGATCCTATATGCATATTAGTACCCCTCTGATTATGAACATGAATATGCTTTGTGAGTAGTTACGTTTGTTCCTGAGGACATGGGAGAAGTCTTGCTATTAGTAGTCATGTGAATTTGGTATTCGTTCGATATTTTGATGAGATGTATGTTGTCTCTACTCTAGTGGTGTTATGTGAACGTCGACTACATGACACTTCACCATTATTTGGGCCTAGAGGAAGGCATTGGGAAGTAATAAGTAGATGATGGGTTGCTAGAGTGACAGAAGTTTAAACCCTAATTTATGCATTGCTTCGTAAGGGGCTGATTTGGATCCATATGTTTCATGCTATGGTTAGGTTTATGTGATGGCCTGGCTTATTAGGGATGATAGACTACTCATATCAATAAGGAATTCCTTCTTTTCCGGTAGCCCATTCGGACAGAACTCCAAAGTTAAGCGTGCTCAGCTTGGAGTAGTGTCAGGATGGGTGACCGACCGGGGGTTGCTCCCGGGTGCGCATGAGTGAGGACAAAGTGCGCAGAAAAGACTAGTATTGATCTGTGGGGCCAGTCTAGATCCCTCTAGGAGTAACGACCACCGGCGGGTGTGTCCGGGGCGTTACAAGTTGGTATCAGAGCCGACCCTCGCGGTTACACGGATGGTTGCAGACAGGTGCGCGGTCATGTTGTTCATGACGTTTGTGACCCGTCGTGGCACACGACATGGCACATGTACCGGACTGGATGCACAGACGGTTGTGCCAAGAGGGAACGTTCCTGTGGCCCAACGAGGACGTCGGTTCCTCTAAGTGGGGGTTTATGTGATGGCCTGGCTTATTAGGGAGATAGACTACTCATATCAATAAGGAATTCCTTCTTTTCCGGTAGCCCATTCGGACAGAACTCCAAAGTTAAGCGTGCTCACCTTGGAGTAGTGTCAGGATGGGTGACCGACCGGGAAGTTGCTCCCGGGTGCGCATGAGTGAGGACAAAGTGCGTAGAAAAGACTAGTATTGATCTGTTGGGCCAGTCTAGATCCCTCTAGGAGTAACAACCACCGGCGGGTGTGTCCGGGGCGTTACAGTTTACCTTCATACTTTTGTTGTAGTTGTGGATGCTTGCAATAGAGGTTAATCATAAGTGGGATGTTTGTCCAAGTAAGGACAACACCCAAGCACCGGTCCACCCACATATCAGATTATCAAATTACCGAACGCAAATCATATGGACGTGATGAAAACTAGCTTGACGATATTCCCATGTGTCCTCGGGAGCGCTTTTATCTATATAAGAATTTGTCCAGGCTTGTCCTTTGCTACCAAAAGGATTGGGCCACCTTGCTGCACTTTATTTACTTTTGTTACTTATTGCTCGTTACAAATTATCTTATCACAAAACTATCTGTTACCTATAATTTCAAATTACCGAACGCGAATCATATGGACGTGATGAAAACTAGCTTGACGATATTCCCATGTGTCCTCGGGAGCGCTTTTATCTATATAAGAATTTGTCCAGGCTTGTCCTTTGCTACCAAAAGGATTGGGCCACCTTGCTGCACTTTATTTACTTTTGTTACTTATTGCTCGTTACAAATTATCTTATCACAAAACTATCTGTTACCTATAATTTCAGTGCTTGCAGAGAATACCTTGCTGAAAACCGCTTATCATTTCCTTCTGCTCCTCGTTGGGTTCGACACTCTTACTTATCGAAAGGACTACGATAGATCCCCTATACTTGTGGGTCATCAAGACTCTTTTCTGGCGTCGTTGCCAGGGAGTGAAGCGCCTTTGGTAGGTGGAATTTGGTAAGGAAAAATTTATATAGTGTGCTGAAATTTACTGTCACTTGTTACTATGAAATTTACTGTCTACTTTGAGATTCCTTCGGGTATGATAGAAAAACTGCTAGCTAATCCTTTTGCGGGAGACGGAACAATGCATCCTGATGAGCACCTAATATATGTGGATGAAGTTTGTGGATTATTTAAGCTTGCAGGTGTGCCCGATGATGTTATTAAGAAGAAGGTCTTCCCTTTATCTTTGAAGGGAGATGAATTGACATGGTATAGGCTATGTGATGATATGGGATCATGGAACTACAAATGATTGAAATTGGAATTTCATCAGAAGTTTTATCCTATGCATCTTGTTCATCATGATCGCAATTATATATAATTTTTGGACTCGCGAAGGAGAAAGCATCGCTCAAGCTTGGGGCAGGTTAAGTCAATGGTATATTCATGCCCCAATCATGAGCTTCCAAGAGAAATAATTATTCAAAATTTATATGCTAGGCTTTCTGATAACAATCGCACCATGCTCGATACTTCTTGTGCTGGCTCTTTTATGATGAAGACTATTGAATTCAAATGAGATTTATTGGAAAGAATTAAACGCAACTCTGAAGATTGGGACCTCGACGAAGGTAAGAAGTTAGGTATGACACCTAAGTTTGATTGTGTTAAATCTTTTATGGATACCGACGGTTTCCATAAATTTAGCACTAAATATGGACTTGACTCTGAAATAGTAGCTTCTTTCTGTGAATCTTTTGCTACTCATGTTGATCTCCCTAGGGAGAAGTGGTTTAAATATCATCCTCCCATAGAAGTAAAAGTAGTTGCACCTATTAAAGTTGAAGAAAAGACTGTCACTTATAATGATCCTATTGTTCCTACTGCTTATGTTGAGAAACCACCTTTTTCTGTTAGGATAAAAGATCATGCTAAAGCTTCAACTGTGGTTCGTAAAAACAATATTAGAACTTATACACCTCCTGAGCAAGTTAAAGTTGAACCTAATATTGCTATTGTCAAAGATCTCTTGTCTGATAATATTGATGGGCATGTTATTCATTTCTGTGATGAGACTGCTAGAATTGCTAAACCTTGTGCTAAAGATAAACATAGACCCGTGGTAGGCATGCCTGTTATTTCTGTTAAAATAGGAGATCACTGTTATCATGGCTTATGTGATATGGGTGCTAGTGCTAGTGCTATACCTC
This sequence comes from Triticum aestivum, assembly GCF_018294505.1. Taxonomy (NCBI): domain Eukaryota; kingdom Viridiplantae; phylum Streptophyta; class Magnoliopsida; order Poales; family Poaceae; genus Triticum; species Triticum aestivum. The sequence goes on from NC_057806.1 coordinate 563,625,998, forward strand.
ATGACTTATACAAAGAAATTATGCATGATATTGCACCTGCTGAGATAGAAGATATTGATGTCACAATTAAACTTGCCAATAGAGATTCTATTTCACCAATTGGAATTGTTAGAGATGTTGAGGTCTTGTGTTGGAAAACTAAATATCCTGCTAATTTTCTTGTCCTTGGTTCCCCACAAGATAGCTTTTGTCCCATTATATTTGGTAGACCCTTCTTGAACACAGTTAATGCTAAGATAGATTGCGAAAAGGATGTTGTTACTATTGGCTTAGGTGATTTGTCTCATGAGTTTAATTTCTCTAAATTTTGTAGACAACACCGTGAAGAGGAATTGCCTTGTAAAGATGAAATTATTGGTCTTGCTTCTATTGCCGTGCCTCCTAGTGATCCTTTAGAACAATATTTGCTAGACCATGAAAATGATATGTTTATGAATGAAAGAAGGGAAAGAGATGAAGTATTCTTTAAACAGGAACCCATCGTGAAACACAATTTGCCTGTCGAAATCCTAGGGGATCCTCCTCCACCCAAGGGTGCATGATCTCGTGTTTGAGCTCAAACCGTTACCTGATACTCTTAAATATGCTTATCTTGATGAGAAAAAGATATATCCTGTTATTATTAGTTCTAACCTTTTAGAGCATGAAGAAGAGAGATTATTGAAAACTCTGAAGAAGCACCGTGCTACTATTGGATATACTCTCGATGATCTTAAGGGCATTAGTCCCACACTATGTCAACACAAAATAAATTTGGAGAAAGATGCCAAACCAGTTCATGATCACCAATGACGGCTGAGTCCTAAGATGAAAGAAGTGGTAAGAAAGAAAATACTAAAGCTCCTTGAGGCAGGTATAATTTATCCCGTTGCTGATAGTCAGTGGGTAAGTCCTGTCCATTGTGTCCCTAAAAAGGGAGGTATGACTATTGTTCCTAATGATAAAGATGAATTGATTCCGCAAAGAATTATTACAGGTTATAGGATGGTAATTGATTTCTGCAAATTAAATAAGGCTACAAAAAATATCATTACCCCTTACCTTTTGTTGATCAAATGCTAGAAACATTATCGAAACATACACATTTTTGCTTTCTAGATGGTTATTCTGGTTTCTCTCAAATACCTATGCCAGCTGATGATCAATCTAAGACCACTTTTACTTGCCCATTCGGTACTTTTGCTTATAGACATATGCCTTTTGGTTTATGTAATGCACCTGCTACCTTCCAAAGATGCATGATGACTATATTCTCTGACTTTTGTGAAAAGATTTGTGAGGTTGTCATGGACGATTTCTCCGTCTATGGATCCTCTTTTGATGATTGCTTAAGCAACCTTGATCAAGTTTTGCAGAGATGTGAAGAAACTAACCTTGTCTTGAATTGGGAGAAGTGCCACTTTATGGTTAATGAAGGTATTGTCTTGGGGCATAAAGTTTCTAAAAGAGGTATTGAAGTTTATAAAGCTAAGGTTGATGCTATTGAAAAGACGCCATGTCCCAAGGACATCAAAGGTATAATAAGTTTCCTTGGTCACGTCGGTTTTTATAGGAGGTTCATTAAGGACTTCTCAAAAATTTCTCGGCCTCTCCCTAATTTATTACAAAAAGATGTACCATTTGTTTTGATGATGATTACGTAGAAGCTTTTGAAATACTTAAGAAAGCATTGATCTCTGCACCTATTGTTCAGCCACCTGATTGGAATTTACCCTTTGAAATTATGTGTGATGCTAGTGATTATGCTGTAGGTGTTGTTCTAGGGAAAAGAGTTGATAAGAAATTAAATGTTATTCAATATGCTAGTAAAACTCTAGACAATGCTCAGAGAAATTATGCTACTACTGAAAAAGAATTCTTAGCAGTTATATTTGCTGGTGATAAGTTCAGACCTTATATTGTTGATTCTAAAGTAACTATTCACACGGATCAGGCTGCTATTAAATATCTTATGGAAAATGTTGGGGATATGACTACTGGAGGTAAACCGGCTAGGAGTGGCCGGGTTAACTCCATGAATATAGAAGCCCATGAAGACGTGAGGATGGTGGTGCTTTACGAAGGCCCAAGGCCCAAAGGCGGGTTAAGGCCTCTAGATGTAAAGTGACTCTTTCATGTAACTTGTATTGTAAGGAATAGAGACCGAGCCGGACACGTTTATGATCCGGCCTCGGGACTCTGTAAACCGGCGGGCGTCAACCTATGTATATAAAGGGACGACCTGGCCACGGTTTGGGGACAACAGACAACAACTCGAGAGCCAGGCAAAGCGGATTCGCTCCCTGGTCATCGAAACCCCAGCAATACCAATCACAACTAGACGTAGGCTTTACCTTCATCGAAGGGGCCGAACTAGTATAAAATATCTCGTGTCCCTTGTCCGGTTTAACCCCTTTAAGCTAACCCGTAGCGATGGCTCCACGACTAAGTCCTTTCACGAGGACATCTGCCGTGACAAACCCACGACAGTTGGTGCCCATCGTGGGGCTATCGCACGATGGTTTCGAGTTCTTGAAGGGCAGCTTCGAAGGACTCAAGGGATACGCCGTGGGCCAGATAACGAAGAGTCGTCGCGGCAAGCTGTACATTGACGATGCAGGATGGGGTCCCGAGGCCGGTTCAGTTGAATACGGGTACCGGGTCCCCTTTGGTGGACTTCACGTCTTCATCGGCAAGATCGGCGAACCGGGCCCTGAGCCGGAAACCTGCACCGACATCATCGAGATGGCTCAGCGTGCAAGCCCTGCCCCAGTTCAGCCCGCACCAAGGCTTGTTTTCATAGGTGTCATCCATGGAGCGGAATATGAGGATGGACCGGCATCTGATGGGGAAGCTGTTGTCCGTTCTGATGACGAGTCTTCAACTGGAGAAACTGAGTCCATGTATCAACTGCAGGATGGCCGGATTAGCGGAGGGTCTGATGGCAACAGTATTTCGGACCTCCTCGATCTGCCAAACCGGATCGCGGTCTTCATGGCCGGTACACAACCAGCGCAACACTCTTCTGATACGTCCATTTTGCATCATGCTTTTATACCAATATTTATTGCATTATGGGCTGTTATTACACATTATGTCACAATACTCATGCCTATTCTCTCTTATTTTACAAGGTTTACATAAAGAGGGAGAATGCCGACAGCAGGGATTCTGGGCTGGAAAATGAGCAAATATTAGAGACCTATTCTGCACAGCTCCAAAAGTCCTGAAACTTCACGGAAGATGTTTTCCAAATATATAAAAAATACTGAGAGCAAGAACCTCACCAGGGGGGCCACACCCTGCCCACGAGGGTGGGGGCGCGCCCTACCCCCCTGGGCACGCCCCCTACCTCGTGGGCCCCCTGGTGGCCCTCCGGTGGCCATCTTCTTCTATATGGAGTCTTTCGATGGGAAAGAAAATCATAAGCCATCTTCTCGGATGAAACTCCTCCGCCACAAGGCGGAACCTTGGCGGAACCAATCTAGCACTACTAGGGAAAACCCTAGCAGCAGCGCTGGTTTTGTGCTCACTAGTAGCGCGGGTAGGTGCGCTACTAATAAGGCGCTACAGCTATTGCTTAGCAGTAACGCGTGCCGCATGCGCTACTGCTAGGACAAATAGCTGCAGTGCTTGTTCACTCCCACACTACTGCTAATGTAACTACTGGCAGCGTGTTTTCTTTCCATCGCTACTAGTATTGTTTTTTTATTTTTTATTTTTAGTGTATTTATGCGCCATCGTACAAATATTGGTACAATACCAGTTATGAGGTTTACATCATTATGTCCATAACAGTGTGTCAAATGAAGGTGGATTAGGTTCAAGTGGAGACAATATGTGGTGCATGTCAAAAGTATACTACTAATCCAAACTTGATCTAGTTTGGACTGGTAGTACTTTCGATGTGCACCACATGTTGCCTCCACTTGAATCTAATCCGCTAGCACAAGCTATTTAATCATCATCATAATCATTAGCACCAACAATATTTATTTAATCACCACTAACACTAGCTAATAATAATCATCAGTCATTACCACCAACACTAGCTATTTTATCATCATAGTAATAGTGTAGCACATCATCATCCTCAAACTCATTTCTAGCTAATCACTCCTGCTGCTCTCTCTTAGGTAAAACAACATAAAACATGTGTAGCTCTCCTCCTTGATCAAGTTGGAGCATGCAGATGAACCTGTCTCCTAATTTTGGGTAGGACATCTGTTTGCTGCCCCCTAGTACTTGTCTGCGCTCCCCCATCACATATCTGGTCCAGTCTTGCACTATTAAGCATTCATCGCTGATCTTGAATGCACTAAAGTAACATGTAGGATATCTTGGCCATAAGCTAATAATACTCATGGTACCTTTAGTCTCGATCCCATAAGGCACAACATTCATCGGGAGTCCCTGTTGAAGAACATCGCATGGTCACATACTTAGCAATGAAGTTTAGCTTCACAAATAATGTATGGAAAAGATGCACGGAGGACAAATAGTAAAAATCTTACCATCATTCCTAAATAGATGTGACCGTAGTTCATGACGAACACTATTGGTCGCACGTTTTCAGTACTAAGATTTCTAAGTCCAGGAAGAAAATTTGTCTGTACGGTATCAAGATCCTCAAGCCATGAAACATAATGACTTAGCTCCTCGCAGTTTAGTTCAGCCCCGGGACAGTAGTAGGTCCTGTCTACCAAGCGTTGGACATGTTTGCTTGCACCGAAATAAGCTGACAATACAAATTAGTTGTCAACTATTTTTGAATAAACAATATCAAAGACATAAATATGGTTGAGAAACTTACATTTTGGTGTAACTGGAGGCGTCTGCACATCGACCCAGATGTCGGTATTACCTTCAATATCATCTTCTGGACGAATATCAAAGGTGATAACCATATCAGGCTGAAATGCATAAGTCTTGCATAGTGCTCGCCATGTTTTGCATCCAAAATAGGTGTAGTCGTCTGAATTGTATAATTTTGCATGGAAAATATAACCATGCTCGGTCTTCAAATAAACTTTCTTTACCTCCATAGTACGACTGAAACCTATCTTATCCAATACAAAAACTCTTGCATGGCAGGGGATACGCTATTAGAATAGTAAAAAAATATAAGTTGAAGCAAATGAAGCAGATGTCATGCTTAATTACGAAAAAAGACTTGTCGTTGTGACTTACTGTATCCACTTCGAAGTTCTCGTCCAGCTTGATGCTGAAGCGCCTATCATCATCTAGGAAGATTCCGTCGCACAGGCCGCGCTCGTCTTCGCAGTATTTGCAAATACCGAAATCCTTTTGTCGTCAGACATTTCCTATGTTCATAGTTAAAACATTAATTGAAAATCGATAGAAGACAACTACCAGGATACTCAACACACAAATCCGGGGCACTCGATATTTCCTACATATTCTGGCAAAAGTCATGCCAAAATTCACGGAAAAATCCGGCATGACCTTTGCTAAAATAGGATATATCGAGCGCCTGAAATTTGCCGGAACGGAAATGAATCAACACTCCGGCAAAACATAGGCCACTCGGAGGTGTAACCTGCAAACATGACCGGCCACTTGGATATTGAGCAACACAAGATATACATTTCAAAATATCTTATAAGACTCAAATTAGCATGCATTCAATAAGCAAAAGTAAATCATCTCATGCGTCCGTACATCGTCGAATATTATCACTAATACATCCCGTATAGTGTCATACATATAACATCACTAGTACAACTAAAACCCTAGCACATGACGGGTATCGGCGCGGGCGGTGGACACCCACAGAGAAGGAACCATCACGGGATCATAGCTCCAGTGAGATCCCTGGAGAACCTGCCAGATATTGGAGAACCTGTGCTCCAACGCAAACAAGTAGCGACGGACGTGCGCGTCCTCCTCACTGACACGGTGACGCACCACCTCCGCAGAGTCCTCGAGCCTCTGGACCGTCACTGGCCCACGCGACCACCACCAAAGAAGGTTCGGGTCAACGACAGGTTGGCTCCTCACCAACCTGCGCCCCCGGTAGGTAGCGCCTCCCAGTACCACCCCGGCGGAGCCCAGTCCCGGACATGGCCCATCTGGTCAAGCAGGTGTCGTCCTCCACCGACTCGACGACGAGGATGCGGGATAGGCATCGTCCACGTCGATGCGGGAAAATTGCTTTAACTAAAAAAATAGCAACAAGTTCTTACTAACTAGTTCTATTAATTCAACTAGTTCTTACTAAAAATAAACTTACTATAAATAAAAATATTCTAGTACCTAATTAGTACCTAGTTCTTACTAACTAATTAGTACCTAAGAACTACTGCCCTAATTACCATCTAATTTGATGAACCTATAGGGGTGGAAAGTGGTAGCGGATATTCCAATTATCCAACTATAAAGTGAAATAAGTGGTCAAATTTTACTCGTTTTATGATTCATCTTAGAAATTTGATTTGTTTCCACCCTTACATGAACCCTAACTCATTTGAGCCGCATCCGCATCCGATTCGTTTCCACCCTAACTAATTTGATGGAGGTAGAAACCCTAGGCAGAGGTAGGGGAGAGGGAGGAGCAGGCGTGCTCACCTCGGGTGCCTGCAACGAGGGAGGGGCAGGCGGCGTCGAGGTCGTGGTCGGGGCTCCGGGGCGGCGTTGAGGTCGGGGGGGGCGGGGGCGGCGTCCGGGGCGGCGTTGAGGTCGGGGTCGAGGGCGGCGTCCCGGGTGGCGTTGAGGTCGGGGGCGGGGCCGGCGTTGAATCTGGGGTCAGGGGTGGCGTGGGGAGAGCGCGCGGCGGCCGAGGGGCGACGGCGGCGGCGAGAGTGGAGTTGATTTGGGGGATGAAGTGGCCGTGGGGAAGGACGAACCGCGTGGTTAAGTCAGAAGTACCAGTAGCGCGTTCCAGAAAGGGCGCTACTGCTACGTTAGCTACAGCGCGTTCTGGAATACACGCTGCAGCTATAGCGATTTTCTGCAGAACCCGCTACTGCTATTCCTTTCTCCTTTTTTCCCTTTTTTCTTTTATTTTTCTTTACATTTTATTTTTTCCCTTTCTCCTTTTTCTATTTCTTTCATTTTCATTTACTTTTCTACTTGTTTTCACTTTATTTTATTTCCGTTAGCAGCAGCGCTTTACACGTAAGCGCGCTGCAGCTAAGGAGATTAGCAGTAGCGCTGGGCCATTATACGCGCTACTGCTAGGTTGGGCTAGCCATGTGCGCCCAGTTCAAACGTAGCAGCAGCGCTTTTCGCTAGTACGCGACATAGCAGTAGCGCGGTTTATTTACTTGCGCTGCTACTAAGTAGCAGCAGCGCTTGATTTTGTACAACGCTACTGGTAAAATTTTGTGTATAGGCTTTTCCCTAGTAGTGTAGGGCTCTGGCAGAGCTGTTCTGCCGGGGAAACTTCCCTTCCGGGAGGGGGAAATCATCGCCATCGTCATCGCCAATGCTCCTCTCATCGGGAGAGGGCAATCTCCATCAACATCTTCATCAGCACCATCTCATCTCAAAACCCTAGTTCATCTCTTGTATCCAATTCTTGTCTCCAAGTCTGGGATTGGTGCTAGTAGGTTGCTAGTAGTGTTAATTACTCCTTGTAGTTGATGCTAGTTGGTTTAATTGGTGGAAGATCATATGTTCAGATCCTATATGCATATTAATATCCCTCTGATTATGAACATGTTTATGCTTTGTGAGTAGTTACTTTTGTTCCTGAGGACATGGGAGAAGTCTTGCTATTAGTAGTCATGTGAATTTGGTACTCGTTCGATATTTTGATGAGATGTATGTTGTCTCCCCTCTAGTAGTGTTATGTGAACGTCGACTACATGACACTTCACCATTATTTGGGCCTATAGGAAGGCATTGGGAAGTAATAAGTAGATGATGGGTTGCTAGAGTGACAGAAGCTTAAACCCTAGTTTATGCGTTGCTTCGTAAGGGGCTGATTTGGATCCATATGTTTCATGCTATGGTTAGGTTTACCTTAATACTTTTGTTGTATTTGCGGATGCTTGCAATAGAGGTTAATCATAAGTGGGATGCTTGTCGAAGTAAGGGCAGCACCCAAGCACCGGTCCACCCACATACCAAATTATTAAAGTACCGAACACGAATCATATGAACGTGATGAAAACTAGCTTGACGATATTCCCATGTGTCCTCGGGAGCGCTTTACATCATATAAGAGTTTGTCTAGGCTTGTCCTTTGCTACAAAAAGGATTGGGCCACCTTGCTGCACCTTATTTACTTTTGTTACTTGTTGCTCGTTACAAATTATCTTATCACAAAACTATCTGTTACCACTTATTTCAGTACTTGCAGAGAATACCTTGCTGGAAACCGCTTATCATTTCCTTCTGCTCCTCGTTGGGTTCGACACTCTTACTTATCGAAAGGACTATGATAGATCCCCTATACTTGTGGGTCATCATCTTCTACCGCTGCGACAATGCTCTTCAGTTCAGCGACAGCAACGCTAGCGGGAGCAGGGGGCTCTGCGCCGCCTCCGGCTCAAGTATTGTCTGATTTTTTCGACGCTTTGGCAGCATTGATGCCAGCAGAAGTGGACGCCGCAGCCCGAGACCAGCACAATGCGGAGATTGCAAAAGTGAAGGATCAGATAACTCAGGCTAAAGCAGACCTAGCAGCGGAGAATGCCAGGATGGCTAGAGAACGGGCTGAGTTGGAAGCTCAGGCCTACCGGCTTAGGATGGATCAGAATGCCTCAGATGAGGTCATGAGGAGGAGATACCGGTCACACCTCCCGCCGGGTTATGAACCAAGAAATCTCTTCAACACGCTAGGAGCCGAAACCAGTAACCAGCCAGTGGTAAACCGGACGGAAGCACTGGGGACAGGAGCGCCGGTTCAGCCACACGCGATGAACCCGCCTCGTCAGAATAAGTTGTGCCGCAGTATGTTCCGACACCCCCGAGGCACTACTCCAACCCATTGGATAACATTGTGGCCGCCGCTTCACGATTGGCAGCCCTCCCAACTAACGGCGAGTCACATGTGGCGATTGAGACATGACGGACCAGAGAGCTCCTTCAAACAGCTTTAAACCACCAACAGGCTTATTCGCATAGTCGCGAGAGGATTCATTCCACCCCCTGTCCGAGTCGGAGCTACAACAGGCACGTTGAGGATGAACCGGCTGTATCAAGCAGTGCACGTCACCGTAACTAGCCGCAAGGACACAACTCGGCCGGTGGTGGTGCTAATGCGCAGGATGTGGTGGATCATGGTCGTGCACGTCGAGAAGCCGAGTTAGCAGCTCTGCACGCTGCTCTTCAGCATAGTCCGGTTCGCCCTACCACCTCAGTGGAGCCCAGCGTGGTCTTCAGTTCTTTATGGGTGCTGTGTCTTACCCCCGCTTTGCGTAATGTGCGACTTCCCAAGGATTTTAAGGGACCTCGTAAGGTGTCCAATTACACCGCCGATTTGCAACCAGAGTCATGGGTGGAGAGTTATGAGATGGCGATGGAAATGCTGGACGTGGATGAAGTGGTGTGTGCTAAATACTTCACCATGATGTTAGAGGGGACAGCTCGAACCTGGTTGAAGAGCTTACCAGCTAACTCTGTCGGGTCATGGGCTGAGCTAAAACACCAGTTTATCCAAAATTTCAAGGATACATGTAAGCAGCCTATGTCAATTGTGGACCTAGCCGCCTGTGTTCAAGAGGAGGGGGAGTCTACGATGCATTGGGTAAAGCGAGTCTCAGCTATTTTGCATTCATCAGACCACATCAATGCGGATACAACAGTTTTGACGTTGGAGGGCAACTGCCGGTTTACGCCATTAAAATTGAAGCTAGGGAGGCTCAAACGTCACTGCAATGACATGTCAACTCATATGGCCGCTTTGGTGAAATACGCCGATTCAGATAGTACCAAAACCCTGAGTCTGAGGATGACAAACCGGGGAAAGGGAAAAAGAATGGCAATACCAAGGGGCAGCAGCACAACCCGGCAGGTCATGGGAATAATGGTAAGCGCAAGGCAGACAATAGTTTGGACTTTGTGGCTAACACCAATGCTCAATACAACGGTCAACGTCGTAAGGGTAAACAGCCCCAAAGGGGTGGAGGGTCAGGCCCCAATCTGGAGCGCCTGTTAAATCAACCTTGTCCAAAGCACAGATCGAAGGAAAAGCCCACTTCACATCTTTGGAAGGATTGTTTCATTATGCGGGAGTTTAAGAATTCCAATATGTTTCAGTATGACAATGGCCCGCCCAGCGGTTTAGGAGGCGGTTTTCATGGGCCGGGTTATGGAGGTGGCAACTCCGGTTCAGGATTCCAAGGTAATCAAACCGGATATGGCCATCAAGGGAACCAGGGAAATCAAGGAGGTTATAACCATCAGGGGAATTAGCGGCAGCAGCAGTCGGGCTATCAGAGCAATCCGAAGCAGTTGAATAGTGGGCAGTATCATGTTTTTACCACTAGCTTGTGTAAACGCGATCAGAAGCTTCACAAGAGGGCGGTAAACTCCGTTGAACCGGTGGTGCCTCAATATCTGCGCTGGTCTGAGCAGCCCATTTTATGGAGTAGAGAGGATCACCCACCCCGAGTTGATAATCCAGGTCATCTGGCCTTAGTGGTGGCACCTCAGGTTGGGGGGGGGGTATAAGTTCAGTAAGGTGCTTATGGATGCGGGAAGCAGTATCAATAATCTTTACTATTATACCTTCCGCCGTATGGGGTTAACAGATAAGAATCTTAAATAGTCGAACATCGTTTTTCATGGTGTGGTGCCTGGTAAGTCTGCATATCCAGTGGACAAGATAGCCCTAGAGGTGGCTTTTGGAAATGATCATGATTCAAGGTCAGAAACATTGACTTTTGAGGTGGTGAAAATCAAGAGTCTGTATCACGCCCTGTTTGGGCGACCGGCTTATGCCAAGTTCATGGCAAGGTCGTGTTATGTTTATTTACAGCTTAAGATGTCAGGTCACAAGGGGACCATCACAGTGCATGGGACCAGGAAGATCGCTTTGGAGTGTGAAGAGGGTGATGCGGCTTACGCTGAGTCGGTTTGTGCCATAGAAGAGCTGAAGTTTTATAAAGACAAGGTCGATCCGGCAGACATGATTTCTTTGAAAAAGCCAACTACGGAGCACGATCCGGCGTTGAAGTTTAAATCAGCCACAAACACTAAGATAGTTGATTTTGTTCCTAGCGATTCATCGAAGCAGTTCAGCATCAGCGCTAACCTGGATCCCAAATAGGAAAGTGCGCTCATCGAGTTCATCCGTGAGAACTGGGGCATCTTTGCATGGAAGCCTTCTGACATGCCAGGTGTACCGAGGGAACTCGCTGAGCACAACTTAATATAGATCCTAAGTTTAAACCGGTCAGACCAGTTTCTCCGCCACTTCAACGAAGAAAGGCATAAGGCTATTGGTGAGGAGGTAGCTCGGCTGTTGGCCGCAGGGTTTATGGTGGAGGTTTTTCACCCGGAATGGTTAGCTAATCCGGTGCTGGTTCTTAAGAAAAACGGCACTTGGTGCATGTGTGTGGACTACACAGATTTGAACAAAGCTTGTCCAGCAGATCCTTTTGCCGTCCCTCGCATTGATCAGATTATTGATGCTACGGCGGGTTGTGACCGTTTGTGTTTTCTAGATGCTTACTCTGGTTATCATCAGATCAAAATGACAGTTAAGGACCAGGAGAAGACAGCTTTTATAACTCCCTTTGGAGCCTTCTGCTATGTCTCCATGCCCTTTGGGCTCAAGAGTGCCCAGGCGACTTATCAGCGCTATGTTCAGAATTTTCTTCATAAACAGATTGGGCGCAATGTTCATGCATATGTGGATGATATTGTGGTGAAATCCAGGAAGGAGGAAACATTGATAGATGACTTGAGGGAGACCTTTGACAACCTCCGGGTTTATAAAATGATGCTTAATCCGGACAAATGTGTCTTTGGTGTCCAGCAGGCAAGCTCCTGGGTTTCCTAGTGTCAAACAGGGGCATTGAGGCTAATCCAGAAAAAATTTCAGCAACTACGTCCTTGGCTAAACCGGCGTGTAGCAATGACGTTCAATGTTTAGCCAGTCGGATTGCGGCTTTGAGCCGGTTTATCAGTCGTCTCGGGGAGAAAGCTATCCCTTTATATCAGATGCTAAAGAAAACGGATGAATTTGTCTGGAGTGATGCGGCTGATAAAGCGTTTGAGGATTCGAAGAGGGAGTTAGTTGAACCGCCTGTCCTTGCGGCTCCGGTCGATAAAGAGCCTTTACTACTATATGTGGCTGCTAATGCCCGGGATGTTAGTGTGGCTATTATTGTGGAGCGTAAGAAAGCTGGAAAGGAGTATCAGGTTCAACGGACGGTTTATTATATCAGTGAGGTACTTATCGAATCAAAGCAGAGGTATCCGCATTGGCAGAAGCTGGTGTATGGGGTGTTTATGGCAAGCAGGAAGCTCAAACATTATTTTTAGGGTCACCCTATCACAGTGGTCAGTTCAGCCCCTTTGGGAGATATCATTCAAAACAGAGAAGCAACTGGGCGGATTGCCAAGTGGGCCATTGAGCTTGGACCTCATGGACTCAAGTATACACCTCGCACAACGATCAAATCTCAAGCACTCATGGATTTCATCAATGATTGGACAGAGTTGCAGGCACCAGAGGAAAAGCCAGATATCACTTATTGGACTATTCACTTCGATGGGTCCAGACAATTGGAGGGCCCGGGTGTTGGAGTCATATTAACTTCCCCACGAGGTGACAAGTTTTGTTATGTCCTTTGCTTAATGTTCCCTTGTACTAACAATGCAGCTGAGTACGAGGCCTTACTCCACGGTCTTCGGATGGCTAAGGAGATGAACTTAAGCAGGGTTAAGTGCTTCGGCGACTCGTACCTGGTGGCTCAACAGGTATCTGGCACTTGGGATTCTAAGGACCCACTCATGGCTGCATATCGACGAGAGGTGGACATCGTGGCTGGTCATTTCAAGGGTTATCAAGTTGACCATATAGACCGGAGAAAGAATGAAGCGGCGAATCCTTTAAGTCGCCTAGGCTCTCAGCGTAAACCGGTCCCACCTAATGTCTTCCTTGATGTGCTACATAATCCGTCGGTCAAGATACCAACAGAGGAGGAGTTGGCTATTCCTGACCCGGAGGCCCAATTGGTGGCAGCTTTACATGTTACACCGGATTGGATAGCCCTGTACCTGGCTTACATGAACCGGGGCGAGTTACCGAAGGATGAAACCTTGGCCCGGCAGATAATCTGGCGTTCCAAGTTAATGACCATAATCAATGGGGAGTTACATCGTTATAGTGTCATAGGGGCAATTCAGCGTTGTGTGTCTCCTCAAGAGGGTTGTGAAATTTTGCGAGAAATCCACGAAGGAGATTGTGGTCACCACGCTGGTTCAAAATCCTTGGTGGCTAAGGCTTTTCGTCATGGCTTCTATTGGCTGACAGCTCATGCTAATGCTGAGGATTTAGTCAAAAGGTGTGACGGTTGTCAAAAATTTGCATGCCGCGCTCATGTCCCGGCTTAGGAGTTGAGGATGATTCCAATCACTTGGCCGTTTGCAACCTGGGGGCTCGATATGGTTGGACCCTTTAAGAGATCCAAAGATAAAAAGACCCACCTGTTAGTGGCAGTTGACAAGTTTACCAAGTGGGTGGAAACAGAACTAGTCAGTAAGTGTGATGCAGCCACGGCGGTTCAATTCATGAAAAAGGTGATATTCCGTTTTGGTTTCCCACACAGCATTATAACTGATAATGGCACTAATTTGTCAAAGGGCGAGATGGAGGAATTTTGCCAACGAGAGCACATCCGGCTTGATGTAGCGTCAGTGGCTCACCCCCAGTCTAATGGTCAAGCAGAGAGGGCAAATCAAGAAATTTTGAGATGTATCAAACCCCGGCTTATGGTTCCTTTAAAGCGGACACCGGGTTGTTGGGTAGAGGAGTTACCTTCTGTGTTATGGAGTATCAACACCACACCTAATAGATCTACGGGTTACATGCCTTTCTTCATGGTTTACGGAGCAGAGGCAGTTCTCCCTAGTGACATCCGTCATGACTCACCCCGTGTGATGGCTTATGTTGAAGCTGAGAATGAGAAAGCATGTTAGGACTCACTGGACCTGTTAGATGAGGAGCGTGATCTCGCAGCAGCACGCTCGGCGATTTATCAACAAGATCTCCGACGTTATCACAGCCGTCGAGTTAAGACCAGAACTTTTCAAGAAGGCGATCTGGTGCTCCGGCTCATCCAGGATCAGAGTGATATGCATAAATTATCCCCACCTTGGGAAGGACCTTTTGTGGTCAGCCAAAATCTGCACAACGGGTCATACTACCTCATTGATGTTCGAGAGCACAAAGACTCACGTAAATCGGAGGAGGAGACCAAGCGGCCGTGGAATATAGCTCTTCTTCGGCCTTACTATACTTGAGCCACAGGCTCTTCTTATGTACATACTTATGACAATGTATATATTATATAATAAACCGGAGCCTCGAATAAAGCGGGGTCTCTGTTCTTTTTTACATCGTGTGTGAGCCTACAGGAGCTTCTACTTACAAAGCGGCGTTTTATTAACCCGGCCCATATGGCCACACAGATATAAAGAAAATCACTAGGGGGCTTTGTCGTATCCGAACCATAGCTAGACCTCTTGATCGGTTTAAAACCAAAAAGGGATATCACTAGGGGGCTTGGTTGTCTTCACACCATAGCTACACCTCTTGATAGGCTTCAAGCCAAAAGGAAATTATGTGGAACCAAAGAGAGTCTGTTGCATCAAGCACATCTCAAACATAAGTAACCACTAAGCACAGCTGAAATATTACCTGGGGGCTCCTTGCTTCTCAAAGAACAACGAGCTTGCACCCTTGTAATAGGCAATCAAGCCAGGCTTGGAAGCCAGGTGTATTCACCTAAAACCCCGGGTTATCCTGCCTTCTTTAAGTAAGACACTCCATCCAGGTAAACCTGGTATGACCCATCAAACATTTGACAAGTCAATCCCATGGACCCTGAACTTGTCGAAGTTAAAACGGTGATTGGTTAAAGATTGATGTCCATCTTAAAAGGCTTTGCAAAATGGTTTAACTCAGTGGCCTGGTAGCCCATGAAAAGCCTCAATTTAGGGCCTGGCAGCCCATGAAAAGCCTTGTATATTTCTTTTTTGATTTGCGGTTTTCTTTTGATAAAGGATTTATGAATATTTCTGATAAACCGGTGTTTAGAACAACCCGGCATGGCTTTCAACGCTTAGTTGTTAGTCCATGTTCAGTTTTAAACCGGTAGTATGTTGCTCCGGTCTGGTTTTGACTAGATGTCACCAGCATTATACGAACAAATCAACGGCTATTATAGCCCAGTATGGTTTCTATATGAACCGGCAAGAGGGCAAGGAGTCATCAACACTCCGGATTGGTGTTTTTCACCTTTGCTATACAAGCAATTGGTCAGCCAACGAGGTATGTCACAGATATCATCCATTTTATCTGGTTAATACAAATCTTGGTTATCCATCCAAGTTATATATATATATTTTTGGGCATCATGACCCGTCCAGTGGTAAACCACTAGGACACTTTCAAGTTCTTATATGCAGGAACATAAATCATAATGGATTATGCATAAATAGATCCCAAAAGCGGAACAATTTTAGGTATCAAGCAAGACAAACATGCTCAATGGCATGGCAGATAAAGGTGTTCCTACTATCCTATTACAAGGCGCTTCAAACGGCCCACATTGAATAATTGTTTTCAAGAAGTGGCAGACTGCAATTGGTAAACCGGCCACCGGTTCAGGATTCCTCAGCTGGACGGCTTGATGATTGAGGGTCATCTTGAGTGGGTGTATTCCCTTCATCCCTCCCCAGTCGCTGGAAATTAGGCGTTGACCAGTTGATTCCAGTTAAGGCTTGAAAAATAGCTTCTTCATGAATAAGGTTGGAAGGGTCAATATCAGGAGCGTAAGTATGCTTACGGATTGGCGGAATAAGCTCTTCTGCACTATGAACTAGTGCGGGCTGTATTTTCCCTTCAGCATCTTAAACCAGCTGAAAATGTGACAGATCTGTGTCATTCGCCAGTTTGCTTGCTATAGGTCGCATCTCCTTTGTCAGCCTTCGGAGATTGTCATTATTGAAGTCTGAACCGTCTTCTTTCACACCAGGATATCCTTTGATGATATCTACCGGTTCAAGATCCGGAATCCATGCCTTGGCCCGGATTAGCGCGGTCAGCGCTCCTGATCTGGCGGCTGCTCTCTTCAGTTTGGTGATCCGGGCAGGTAGCATGGCCAGTTTTTCAATAGTTTCCTTTATCAGCAATGGCGGAGGCTTGTTATACGCTGCAGTGTAGATGGCTCGCTGGGATCCAGAGAATATCTGTTCTATCAAGGTATAGGTCACTTTAAGTTTCATCCACAAGTCAAAGCCCAGATGAGCAATGCGGGTCCCTGTCATGGTTTAGCATCAGTAAACCGGTCATTGATAAGATCTTATGACTTAGAAAAACTGCACGAGGAGGTACTTACCAAACACAACGGAACTCATGGCGTTAATCTGCTGCTTCAAGCCAGTCAGTTCGTCAACCACCGGCTTCAGGGCTGCCTCGGCGTCCTCGGCCTTCTTGGATAAAATGACCCTTTCTGTCTCCCAATCTGCACGCTCTTTGTCAAAGGTTGCTTTCAGCTTGTCCATAGCTGCTAAGGCATTGGTCAACTCTTCTTTGGCTTTGGAAGCCTCTGCTTGTTGAGATTTCACATTCTATTGAAGGTCCGCGGTTTGAGCATCCTTCTTATTCAGCTCAGCCTACAAAGGTGAGATATATTATCACAACATGTTATGAAGTACCAAGCGTATAACAAGTTATGCACTTTGTACTTGGGGGCTAACGCCTATTTGCTCTATCGTCAACATATTTTTTACAAGTCTCAAGCACAACGCAAACATTATCCTTAACACTTGGGGCTAATGTACATCTATTCAAAGCTGATGCATTGATTCAAAACCCAGTTTACCTCGCAAAGCTAAACCGTCCCTTGGGGGCTACACCGATGAAAACTACAGGAATACAATGATAACGTACTGGTTTGTTTCCAACGATGACTTGACATATGGAGGATCAGCATGCAAGGATTAAGATATTACAAAGTCCCGGTTTACGATTAACATCATAAACCGGCCCTTGGGGGCTACTTGGGATGATGTTTGTACTTTGGAATTAAGAAAGGAAAAGTGATGAAAATACCTCATAACGTTCCTTCATCAGGTTCACAAAACCGGCTTCATAATCACGGTTTGAGTGCAGACGGTTTAGAAAACCGGAGTGGAGTTCTTCAGCGCTGAGATGGGCGTAGCTTGACAAGTCCGTGCTCCATTTGCCTTTTTCCATGGCAGCACGCTCCTCCTTGGCGCTATGTTTAGCCAAGATTACAGGATGGCAGGAGAGCTGTGGCTCATACCAGTAATGATGACATCGCCTTCTTTGTCTCCAGCAGCCTTTTCTGGAGTTAATGGAGTGACAGTAGCTCTCACGGGACTAGAAGACCTATCATCAGCCCGTATAGGATCTGCCGGTTCATCATCAGGCACAGCAGTGTCAACTTCTGGTTGGTTATCAATATTATGATCTTGAGGGGGTGGTTCATCAAACGTAGCTTCAGTATTTGGAGCCTCCGGTTCAACCGTTTGTTCCAGTTCAACCGTTTTCTCCGGTTCACGAACCACCTGGTCTTCGGGCGGATTGTTCACCCGAGCCTTTTTGTTGGGTCTGGCTTTGGCTCTATAACAGAAAAAGATGCAAAAGGTAGGCGTAGTATATAAAGTATAAAACATCAGCAGAAAGGGGTGAAGTACTTACCCAGCTATGGTTTTGAGAGGAGGGAGTTGGGTCGCTGTTGACTCGCCAGAGGATGAGGGAGGTGTCACCTAATAATTCGAATCAGGCGGATTAAGAGGTTGTCGGAAATAACCTGCTTTGGGATAAGAATTGTCAGAAGTGGGTGAGACCTCATATCGGTGCTTTCGAACTGGGATGTCAGGTAAACCGGCCGAAGTGACCTTTTGGCCGTTATGCCGGGTTGTGCGGCGAGCCTCGTGCTGCTGCGTCTTCAAAATAAATGTTGGATCCAAGTAAGCAAGAGGATGAGAAAAGCTTACTTTCTGGACCGCTTGACGGAGTTTTTGTGTTGGCATAGAATCTGAATCGGAGGAAAGGGTAATTACCTCTACATCGTCAGCTTGGCTGCCCTCCACGTCCTCCTGATAAGTATCGTTGTCAGTGAGATGCATGAAAAGGGAACCAAGTGAATCAAGTTATACCTCAACTTCCGGTTCATCCAGGTCGTCATGCAGTTCCATGCTGATGCATTCAGCTGCCTTCCGCTTTGAGGTTTTCTTGACGACTTTTGTTTTAGGACGGGATGGCTTTGCTGCTTTTTCTTGAGGTTTCTTCTTCCATATCGGATCATCATCCTGTTTAAAAGAGGGGCAAAGGATATTCAAAGCTTGTACAGTACAAGGATATCAAGTGTAAAGTGGAAGATGATACTTACAGCAGGCGGTTTGTTTTTAGTATAAAAGGGGTTTAATCCAGTTTGGTGATAGACAACCTCGGATTCATTCAATATCTTTTTGACAGACTCTGTTACTTCTTCGTCTGTTAGCTGAATGTTGATATGGCGTTGGGAGTCTTCTACGTTGCCAGTATACTCGCATATTAAACCGGTGCGGCGACTTAATGGCAGGATGCTCCAGGATATCCAGCAGCGGACAAAGTCTACGCCTGATAAACCATTGGCCATAAAGGCTTGGATCTTGGCGTGTTGAGGGGCATATGAGGCCCGTTCCTGGGCACTTAGACGTTGCGGCAGTGGATGAGTATTGGCGAGCCGGTGAGCACGGTAACCCGGCAGAGGGTTCTCATCTTCAGGGGAGGTGTCTTTAACATAGAACCAAGTCTGGTTCCAGTCTTTGGGGTGACTGTGCAGCTTAACATGAGGAAATTCAACTTATTTCCTTTTCTGGATGGAGACACCGCCAAGTTCCGTGTTGGGACCGTCTACGAATTCAGTATGCCAGTTCAGATGAAAGAAGTCTCGGAACAACTCAACCGTTGGCTCTTCTTGTAAGTACACTTCACAGAAGACTTGGAAGTTGCATATATTGGATACCGAGTTGGGTCCAATATCTTGAGGGTGGAGCTGAAAACTGGCAAGGACATCCCGGAAAAAACTTTGACCCAGGCGGTTTGAAGCCACGGCCTATATGATCAACAAATACCACTGCTTCACCCTACTTGGGAGTAGGAGGGTTCTCCGGTCCAGGAACTCGCCATCGGATCTCACCTTTTTTGGTAAGGTACCAATTTTGACCATTCCACTAAGCTGTTCCTGGGTAACCCGGGAGGGCGCCCGGTTGCAGGCATAAGACTGCTTGGCCATTACAAGTGAAAAGCTGAAAAGAAGTACCGGTTTAACAATTCATTCATGGTGGTGCATAAGGTGCAATGGGATA
Source organism: Triticum aestivum (assembly GCF_018294505.1). Taxonomy (NCBI): domain Eukaryota; kingdom Viridiplantae; phylum Streptophyta; class Magnoliopsida; order Poales; family Poaceae; genus Triticum; species Triticum aestivum. The sequence goes on from NC_057806.1 coordinate 563,645,501, forward strand.
AAGAAATCCAAGTATGTAAATTTCGTAAACCGGAGGCTGATACAATAATGAATGACAAAGCGGTAAACAGAACAAAGGTATACGCATACTGTTAAGCCGGAGTATGACAACAGAGATAAAGGAATTGCCGGTTTACAAGGGGACTAATGGTATGTGATAGATTGCTTTCTACAAAGGTAAACCTCCAATGTGATAAAGAGGATAGAGATCTAAGGTAAGAACGACTAAGTAAGGTAAAACAGGTTTCACAAGGTTACATGGAAATTTTGGATCTACCGTAAGACATGAAAGCAAAAAGATTTTGACCTAAAAAGGTTGGTCCCGAAGCGGTTCGCAAAGGTCTAGATCAGTTTTTATGCGCATAAGGGTTTGTTGTGGTAACGGAAGATAAGCCATTACATGGAATACATCAAGCTTGAGGTTTTTATCCATGGACTAAGGAGGAACAGGGAAGAACAGCGCCGGAGCCTCGATGAACTTCGATGAACTATGATGAACAAGGAAACCCTAGGCAGATCCACAAAGGAGGAAAGGAAAGGACTTACAGCGGCTGTGGAAGCAACGGAGGTACGCCGTGGCTCTCTGGTGTAACCAGGATGATGCAGCGGCCAATGGAGAGGCGGAGGCGAAGCTCGGCAACGGCGGCGGCGCTCGGGTGCAGAGGTGTCGCAAGGAGGAAGAAGAAGCGAAGGAGACGAAGGGGGAAAAGAGAATGGCCCTTGGTCCTATTTATAAGGTGAACCGGTAAGCGAGAAGTGCGTAAATCAAGGAGCTTAAAATGGATAGTTAATAAGGATATCGCCTCGAGGGTTGGATATTCATTAATGAAGGGTATCTTCGGCTTTAACGAATAGATGACGTCATGGCGGTTTACTGCGGGTCTAAAGGATGACATCACGGCGGTTTATCAGACCCGTACGAAGGTGCCAGGGCAAGAATTTTTCTAAGTATTGAAGATTGACATGAACAAGTTCAAATCACTCTGGGGCCTAATGTTGGGGATATGACTACTGGAGGTAAACTGTCTAGGAGTGGCCGGGTTAACTCCATGAATATAGAAGCCCATGAAGACGTGAGGATGGTGGCGCTTTACGAAGGCCCAAGGCCCAAAGGCGGGTGTCGGTGTCAAAACCGGCGGATCTCGGGTAGGGGGTCCCGAACTGTGCGTCTACGCCGGATGGTAACAGGAGGCAAGGGACACGATGTTTTACCCAGGTTCGGGCCCTCTCGATGGAGGTAAAACCCTACGTCCTGCTTGATTAATATTGATGATATGGGTAGTACAAGAGTAGATCTACCACGAGATCGGAGAGGCTAAACCCTAGAAGCTAGCCTATGGTATGATTGTTGTTGTGTATGTTGTCCTACGTACTAAAACCCTCTGGTTTATATAGACATCGGAGAGGGTTAGGGTTACACAAAGTCGGTTACAATGGTAGGAGATCTACATATCCGTATCGCCAAGCTTGCCTTCCACGCCAAGGAAAGTCCCTCCCGGACACGGGACGAAGTCTTCAATCTCGTATCTTCATAGTCCAGGAGTCCGGCTGAAGGTATAGTCCGGCTATCCGAACACCCCTAATCCAGGACTCCCTTAGTAGCCCCTGAACCAGGCTTCAATGACGACGAGTCCGGCGTGCAGATTGTCTTCGGCATTGCAAGGCGGGTTCCTCCTCCAAGTACTTCATGGAAGATTTTGAACACAAACATAGTGTCCGGCTCTGCAAAATAAGTTTCCACATATTGCCATAGAGAGAATAATATTTACACAAATCTAATCTGCTGACGTATTCCGTAGTGTGACACACCACGACCAAGCCTTTATCCGAGTCGTTTCATTATCCCACCTCAGCGCGTCATGCAAGGCGGTTTCCTTGGCACATGTTGTTAAAGCAGAGATCGTGTCCCCTTATTCCGGGATTCTCATCAATACGGGCGTGGGTAACCCAACCGCTTCTAGGACTCCTAGATTATAGGCAAGTCCAAACGGACACGGAGATGACGCTTGATATTCACCCTCTTTATAAAGGGACAAGGCTTTTATTTTTCCCTCCCGTGCTCAATCGAATCCTTCCCCAACCTCAAGCTCAAACACCCAAAGTTCAGGTTAGGTGCTCCGAACCTTCAGTCATGTCCGGATCTAGCCTTCAAGGCTGATGGGTGCCTTCCTCCCTCACGGAGGAAGACATCAAAATGTTGAGGGAGGCCAGATATCTGACCGCCGAGATCTTGCATTGGCTGCCTCCCCGAGGGCAGACCATCCCCACCCCTGAACCCAATGAAAATGTTGTGTTCGTTTCCCACTTCCTCCGAGGTCTAGGCCTTGCTCTGGATCCTTTCGTCAGGGGTTTGATGTTTTATTACGGGCTAGACTTCCATGATCTAGCTCCGGACTCCTTTCTTCACATCACGACATTCATTGTCGTGTGCGAGGCCTTCCTCCGGGTTACCCCTCACTTTGGCCTATGGCTCAAGACCTTTGAAGTAAAGCCGAAGATGATCGAGGGGCAACATGCAGCGTGTGGAGGTGCCTCAATACGCAAGATGATGGGAGCTCCGTGGCCCAAAGGTTCCATACCAGAGGTGTCTGAATTGTGGAAACAGGAGTGGTTCTACATCACGGCTCCTAGAAGTGCCAAGTGGGCGGCCGCCCCTATTTTCCGCTCGGGCCCTCCACCACAACTGATGTTATGGATCACCAGAGGTCTGAGCTGGGGTCCAGCCAAGGACGTGCCTATACTGCAAAGCCGCATTCGAGATCTCTTCAATGGAGATTTCAGTTTGGTTGCGGTAATACAAGTTATGCTGGTTCGTCAAGTCCAGCCTTGCAAACACCGGCCTCTTCGCCTGTGGGAGTTCAATCCCGAGGGACCGCGTGTCATTCAAAATTTTCTCGGCCTGACGCACGAGGAGATGTACAAGTCATTCTTCGGACCTCAGGTGGAGTGTCCGGAAATCACCGAGGACGTGGGCCTGAGTAGTAACCGTGCCGCCGAACAGGTAAGGCATCTTTCGGCCGAACATACGATCTCCCCTTTGTTACGAAGTTATTTCTGAGGGTTCGCTTTTTGACCAGGACTGGCTAACAAAGGCGAATTTGATTCGGTGTTCGGCCCCCCTCCCTGAGGGTTTGGAAAATCCGGTATTGGAAAAGATGCTCCAGACCGCACCTTGCCCAGAGCCCTTGGAGGAAGATACTGTGGAGGATAATACGGGCGAATGCGGGCCCCCAACACTGCCCATCCTAACCGAGGGAGCGAGCGTCTCCATGAAGGAAGACGACCAGGAGAGGAAAAGGACTGCGCCCGGGGATACGGAAGCTGATGCTTCCAAACGGGAGAAGAAGTCTCCCACAGAGGGTCCTACCTTGGGGGGCGCTGTTGCCGCACAAAGTCCGCAGGGGGATCAATTCTCCCGCGAGTCGTAAGTGACCTTAAATACTTTAATAGTACAGATATGCCATCTTTTTCTTCTGAGAAAATAACCACCGCATATGTCTTTGCAGTTCGGGCCTTAGCCCCTCTCAAATGAGCTCATCTTCGGGGGATCTTCTTCCAGAGATGATGGAGAGCGAAACGCCTCCTCCGGACTCCTCTGCTCCGGAAGCGGGCGACCTTGAAGTGTCGTCGCAGAGGGCCTCTCCGAGTCCGGTGAGGCCAGAAGATAATCCCATTGACCCCCAAAGCTCCCAGTGTCCGGCTCCCGAAGAGAGCAGACAAAAGAGTCCGGCACCGTCTAGTGTGTGATCGGATGTTCTGAGGGAGTTGGTTGGGCGATCGTCCATCTCAGATGAACAGTGTGTGCTGATGAATACGGTGATGGCGAGAATATCGTCCGCCAAAAGCGGAGTGCATGAAGCTTTTATGAGTCTACTGACAGGCTTTGAGGTACGTAAAAGAATGTATGATAGTCCTGCACATGCTAGGTGTGCCCTGTGTAGATAGTAGCCCCTGAGACTCTGGTTGTCATCGGAAACGATGACGAACAGAGGATCATATTCCCAGGTAATAACCATACTGCCTCTATGTGCAGGTGATGGAAGCTCCGGTGGCTAGGCGGACTAGCGAGTTTGCCCATTTAGAACGGCAGTTGGATGTGGCAGACGCCGACATCGAGCTTGTTAACAAAAGGCTTGACGAGGCACATGGTAAGTGTCATTATCTGGTAAACGCCACATAGGAAGTGCAGCATGATGCCAGTATCTTTAATATGTTGTGACCGCAGATGGGGCTGCCACTGTTGAAGCCTTGCGGGCAGAACTTGCCCGAGCCAAGGAACAAGCGAGGTTGGGTAATGCGGCTGCTTTGAAGGCGGCCAAAGAGTTGCAAGCCGAGAAGGCCGCGCATGGCGAGAGCCGAGACAAGATGGCCAAGATGGCCATAGAATTAAAAGCCGCCGCCGACCGTTGTCGGGTTCTTGAAAAGGAAAACCAAGCGAAGGCATCGGACCTTGAGAAGGCTGCTGCGACAAAAAAGGACCTCCGCTCTGCTATGAGGGCAAAGAAGGAGGAGCTGCAGGAAGTCGGGGATATTGTAGCTGGGAAATCCTTTATGTTGCGGAGGAAGTTCGGAGATCCACGGTATGCCCCTATGGATCGGCTGTGGAGTTCGGAGGATGTATATATGGATTTGGCGACGAGCGCTGCCGATGCGGCCAGGTATTTCCAGGGTCAGACGGACTGTGAAGTAGACCAACTGTTTTGGACACAATTCCATTCTCCCAAGCGTCCGCTTTCATTGACTGACCAATTAGCCGAATGGGCCAAACTAAATAGGTTGTCCGGACTCTCCATGAGGTCTGTTGCGGATCAGCTATGGTCGGAAAGGTCAAAACCGAATAGCTATTTCAGCTTGGTGCAGCAGTTCCTTGATGTGGTGCCGCGCATTAATGCGATGAAGAGGTCGGCGTGCATACAGGGTGTCGTGGTATTTCTCACGGGGGGCTTGCGAGTCGACAGATGCCACAAGAGCTTAGTGTGTGGGTAAGACTACTGCTGATAGGACCGGGAGTGGGTATCTGACTTGGTGTATGACTGTATGAGGCATGCTCTAGTGGCCGGCTATGCCCATGGCCTATGGCCGAATGGATGTGTGTGAGCTCATGCGTGAGTCTCCTCTGTGGATGGATGGATGGATAGCTAACTAGCTTGCTAGCTATTTGCTTGTGTGCATGTGAGGCCTTGTGGCCAAATGAATGTGGCCGTGGGAGTCCATCCCCTGGATGGATGGATGTGTGCCCCTACTATAGTGTGGGCTAGCTTACTATGTAAGCTATGTGGGTAGGCATGGGTAAGGCATGGTGCATGTCATGCTTGTCCGCTGGGTCACTTCATAAATAGTGCCAGGGGACAAATGACACTGTACATGATGTCGTCGCGGTACGGTTGTCTTGTCCGCGGTATGGCCATCTCGTCGGTGTCTTGTCGATGTCGGGTCGGGCTGCAGTCGGCAGCCGGCTGGTTGGCGTAGTTAGTAGCCGGCAGGTTGGCGCAGTCGGCAGTCGTCTGGTTGGCATAGTCGGCAGCCGGCAGTCATCAGCCGGACGGGCAGAGCAGTCGGATGGGGAGCCGACAGGAGCGACCGGGCAGTCGGACTGAGGGGCTTTGCTAGCCCTGATGTCTTGAAATATCGTCTTGCCGTCCTCGGGGTACCCGTGGTCGATTACTCCGACAGTAGCCCCCAAGCCTCCGGGCAACTTGGCAAAGTTGGGCGGAGGTTTTTTGGCGAGTATTCATGGAAATGATCATGAAAAAGACAAAGTTAGTCCATGCAGATATATCAAATGTTTGCTTTTAGCATTGCAAGTTTTATGCAGAGGGTGCCGACTCGGCTTCGTCCGAGCCCCCTTAATCTTTTTCGTGTTCCCTCCGCTTTTTGGCTTGTGCTCTTGCTTGCCGGACAGCCGCTCTGCGGTCTGTGGGTAAGAGTGGGCCGCGAAGTGGAGTGTACAGTACTCAGAGTCTAGGAGAAGATTCAATCGAGTAGATACTTGTAAAGGAAAACGGCCGGGTCGCCCGAACCATTTTTCTTCCCGGACGTTTTTCGCGTGGGTGGCCTCCAACGTTCACCCTTGCTAGCTGGACAGCCGCTCTGCGGTCTGTGCCTAAGAGTGAGCCTTTGGTACTGCGCATGCTACTAAACCGTCTGCGGGAACAAACGTCTTAGGCCAAGCAACCAGCCCCCGGGCCAACTCTGGCTAGCACTGGGGCGAACAGTGATGCAACTGTAATTAAAAAATGCGGAGATAGCACCCAAGCATCGCTTGGGGTTATCCGTGCTTGCCTGATGCAAAAAATATGCGGGCGAGGAGCTCACATTGATTTTCGTGTAGTCGCGGTCGTTGAAGAAGGCCGGCGCGACTCAACGCTCGTGGAGCGCGTTGGCGCACCCGCTGGGTGAAGCCTTCGAGCCTCCGGGTGCTCGAAGGGGGGTCCCGGCCGGCCAGGCTCGACCGGCCAGGCGGCGAGGCGTCTTGCAACACCTATCTTCTTCTTTTTCTCTTCTGCCGGCTGTTCGGAGCCAGACAAAATTCTTGTCTTATTTGCAATCTTCCGTGGGGGCGCGCCAGCGCACCCACTGGGTGTAGCCCCCGAGATTCGGGCCGACTGCTGAGCAGTCGGGCCGGATCTTCCGGCAACTACTTTGTCTTCTTCTTTGCGGGGCGCGTCAGCGCACCCGCTGGGTGTAGCCCCTGAGATTCGGGCCGACTGCTGAGCAGTCGGGCCAGATCTCTCGGCAACTACTTTGTCTTCTCTTTCTTCGCGGGAGCGCGTCAGCGCACCCGCTGGGTGTAGCCCCCGAGATTCGGGCCGACTGCTGAGCAGTTGGGCCGGATCTCCTGGCAACTACCTTGTCTTCTTGTTCGCGGGGGCACGTCAGCGCACCCGCTGGGTGTTGCCCCCGAGATTCGGACCGACTGCTGAGCAGTCGGGCCGGATCTCCCGGCAACTACTTTGTCTTCTCTTTCTTCGCGGGAGCGCGTCAGCGCACCCGCTGGGTGTAGCCCCCGAGATTCGGGCCGACTGCTGAGCAGTTGGGCCGGATCTCCCGACAACTAGTTTGTCTTCTTTCTTGCGGGGGCGCGGGGGCGCACCCGCTAGGTGTAGCCCCCGAGATTCGGGCCGATTGCTGAGCAGTCGGGCCGGATCTCCCGGCAACTACTTTGTCTTCTTTTTTTTCTTCTTCAGCCAGCTAGGCAGGCGGACTCCGACACAGCAGTTAGGATTTTTGCAGCCGGTCAGGTAGCTAGCGGTCGAACGTACGTCAGACACACATTTCTCTCATATTTTCTTTTATTCCAGCCGACTTCTTTTCTCTCTCTCTCTCCTTTTTTTGGGCAGTCGGCCACTTGTTTTTCAGCCGACTTGATGGGAGCAGCCGGCTGTGGGCACCCGGCCACCTTTTCCAGCTGACCTCTTTTCTTTCTCTCTTTTTTTCTCTTTTATCTTCTTTTCGCTGCCTGAGCAGTCGGCAGGAGCGGGACGCTGCGGAGGCCGGCTGGCACGCCAAGCCGGCGGCCGGGTCGCGGTGCAGCAGCGGAGTCGGCGGGTCGGGTCGGAGGCGGAGCCGGCCGAGTCGCGCGGACGCGTGGAGCCGGCCAGCGCTGGGCGGCAAGCCGGCAGCGAGCGGGAGCCGGCGAGGAGCGGCATGGGGTGGACCCAGCGAGACGACCGGGGAGGCCGGATGCCGGGTGGCGGGATGAGCCGCAGTCGGATGGCGGGAGCCTGCCAGGGCGCACAGAAGACGACGCAACCAAGCGGAGGTGCTGGGGCAGGCGGCGTCGCGGAGGAGCACGCGGCCGGGCTCACGCAGCCGGTGGGGAACTGCAGGCGCACGCGCCATGCGCGGAAGGCCAGCGCGTCAGGCGGCCAGGGCAGAGGGATGCCGACTCTTTCTTGTTTGCACTCGGCCCTGACTTTTCTCTTTCTTTCGTTCTTTTTCTCTTCGCAGAAGACGGCAGCAGCAAGCAGCGGGGGCCGGCTGGTGCGCGCCGGGTGCCGGCGGACTCGAGGCAAGGCGGCGCAGGGGAGCCGGCCCGGGCCGGTGCTGGATGCGGAGGCCGGGTCGCCAGAGCCGGCGCAGGCGGGCGCGGCGGGCAGAAGTCGGGGCGGAGCCAGCAGGCGGCCAGGCGGCACAGCCGGCAGGCCGGGTTCGGATTCGGCTGGGGACGGCAGTGTGAAGCGCGGATACGCCGGCAAGGCGCGGGCGTAGCGGCGGGGCCTGCAGCTACGGGGCGGAGTGGCAGGGCCAAGCCAACGCGAGCGCGTACGGGAGGCGGCCGAGCGTGGTGGAGGCCGGGGTGCCGGCAGCCGGCCTGCGCGAAGCCGGCAGACGGTCGGAACGGTGCGGGCAGAGCGGCGACTTGCACGGGGATGGCCGGGGCCGAGACCTGGTGCAGCTGGAGGACGGCGAGCTGGACGCGCGGGTGCCGAAGCAGAAGGATGGGGCGACACAGGCGGAGGCCCAGACAGTGCGGAGCCGGCAGTAGCTGGGATGCGATCGGGGCCGGCTGCAGCAGTGAGCAGGCGCCCACGGGCAGAGTCAACCCGACGTAGCCGGGTGGGCGCAGTCGCGGGCGACGGGCGCGGGAGCCGACTGCGGACGTGGAGCACCCGGTCATGATCCGAGGCGGAGAGGAGCGGAGGCCGGCCCGGGGCAGCGGCAGCCGGCGCAGCCGTATCCGGAGTCGGCAGCAGCGCGGGTCAAGCGGCACGGGCGTGTAGGCGCGCGGCCGGAGGAGAGCTCGAGCGCGCGGGACTCTGGGCGGCGAGTGTGCGGAGACGGGGAGGAGCTCGAGCTCCTGGGCACCGCGGGAGGTGCGGATGGGCGGTGCGGCTCCACGGGTGCACAAGAGGAGGGCCCGGGGTTGGAGCAGCGTGCGGCCATGGCTGGAAGCAGCGGAGCAGCCGCGGGAGGCTTGGGGTGGAGCAGGGCGTGGCCCGGTGGGCAGCTGCGGCGACGGGGAGCAGCTCGGGGCTGAGCTCGCGCGGAGGAGCTGACCAACGCGCATCGGCGTGGAAGTCTTGCATCCAGCCAATGTACAGATAGTGCACATGGCCATTGCATGGGTAGTATGTGTGTAGTGGTATGACCAATGGTTTGACCTTTGTTGACTAGCATCTAGCTAGCTTGCAAAGATGGTGTGTGGAGGAGCGAACGCGTGTGTCGGCCAGAGCAAGGCACTGCACGGAGGAAAGCAGACGCGAGCGGCGAGGGGACGATCATGGCCGACCGAAGCTAGGCCCCGCATGCGGCGTGCGCGGGGACGGACGGCTGGTGCTGCGTTGGTGATGACGAAGATGGCGAAGCCGACGGCGAGGGCGCGCCGTCCCGCACGTCCGCTTTGGGGGCGGGTCGAAGTCGAGCCCCCGAGCGCTACCGGAGAGAGGCGTGACACCGCGGCGGAGGCGATGAAGAAAAAAGGGTCCCGCCCGGACAGCGAAACCAACAGCAGCGTGGTAGCGTAGTAGTAGTACCCCCCACGGTGGGCGCCAACTGTCGTGGTATTTCTCACGGGGGGCTTGTGAGTCGACAGATGCCACAAGGGCTTAGTGTGTGGGTAAGACTGCTGCTGATAGGACCGGGAGCGGGTATGCGAGTAGCACACGGTGGTTTACCCAGCTTCAGAGCTCTCCAGGGAGATAATACTCCTACTGCTGCATGTCTGAGTGTATCTGATATATCTAGTACAGAGTGCTCCTAGAGCTGTATCTGGGATCAGTACCACGGGTATCTGACTTGGTGTATGCCTGTATGAGGCATGCTCTAGTGGCCGGCTATGCCCATGGCCTATGGCCGAATGGATGTAGGTGAGCTCATGCGTGAGTCTCCTCTGTGGATGGATGGATGGATAGCTAACTAGCTTGCTAGCTACTTGCTTGTCTGTATGTGAGGCCTTGTGGCCAAATGAATGTGGCCATGGGAGTCTATCCCCTGGATGGATGGATGTGTGCCCCTTTTATAGTGTGGGCTAGCTTACTATGTAAGCCATGTGGGTAGGCATGGGTAAGGCATGGTGCATGTCATGCTTGTCCCCTGGGTCACTTCATAAATAGTGCCAGGGGACAAATGACACTGTACATGATGTCATCGCGGTACGGTTGTCTTGTCCGCGGTATGGCCGTCTAGTCGGTGTCTTGTCGATGTCGGGTCGGGCTGCAGTCGGCAGCGCACTGGTTGGCGTAGTCGGCAGCCGGCTGGTTGGCACAGTCGGCAGCCGTCTGGTTGGCGTAGTCGGCAGCCGGCAGTCATCAGCCGGATGGGCAGAGCAGTCAGACGGGGAGCCGACAGGAGCGGACGGGCAGTCGGACTGAGGGGCTTTGCTAGCCCTGATGTCTTGAAGTATCGTCTTGCCGTCCTCGGGGTACCCGTGGTCGATTACTCCGACAGAGGGCGCACGGATGGCCTTTGCCCGTGTTAAAGCATACTGGGCGGAGATGGATGCTACCACTGTTGCAGCGCGAGATTCGGCCATAGGTCGAAGGGCTGCTGAGCACTACTTTGAAGAAGTTCTTGAGGGTGCTCGTTTGATAGAGACCCAATGCTCAAAAAATATTATGTTTGAGTGATATGTAATCTCATTGTAAGCGAAATGCTTTTATAAATTTTTATAAGGCTATTTTTATACTTTTGCCTGAAAGTAATATGATGCTTCCTGGGCGGCCGTTTATGTATACACGTGTATAACCTGAAAGATTGCAGCCGTCGGCTTCAACCCTCATGCATATAATGCGGAGGTGCTCGCAAAAACACGCATTCACACTTAACCCAACGTCTTGGTCCTATTAAGGAGGTGATAGCGGAGCGAGCGAGGCAACCGGACTGTAATGCTTTAGCACTTTCACTTAGACATAGGAGTTTGAGAGTGGGGCTACTAGATAGCCCCTGGTGGCTCCGCACTCTCCCGTTCTCGGGGTGCGTACATGCCTAGCCAAAAAACGGCCCTTCGTTAAGGCAGAGGAAATCTAACATTCCCACATGTCATCGAGTGGTTGACCAGTCTCACGCTATATCATGACAGTCAGTTTTCGGCTTTCTCTACTGAGGTGCTCGTTCGGGTGAACCAGGGCACAATCGCAGTAGTTCTCCTAGTGCTACCTTAGCTGGTAAAGCGGAACGTAAGGCACCAAAACACAGGAGCCGGGCAAACCCAACATTTGACTAAAGACAATGATTCGGAGTTGATGCATATAGGGCCAAACTCGCGACGCCGAACACTCCCTAAGGTATTCGGTCTTTGTGGTATAAACCGGGCCTAAATAATGGCCTTTGTAAGAAGCCCCTTGTGTCCAGGTACGTGCATTGTTCTGGTGTGTCCGCATGCCAATACGTCAGCATCCTTCTCAACGGTGGATATGTATCAACAAGAGACAGTAAAAAGGTTTACACAGGGTCTTAATCTAAAAAGAATCCTTGGAGCGGGTCCCTGCTGCATGTCTGCGCCTGTGTCTCCATTGTGCTGTATCCTGGACGGGTGTAGCACGATGATCGTCTGTAAAAGAAAGGAATTTAGGTGAAAAAGTTGTCGTGCAAAAAGATAGTTTGTTAAAGAAACCATGTGTAATTCAAGATGAGAAGAAATTGCCACTTGTCTGCGCGTGTTGAGCCCCTTGTATTGACAAATAGGGGTGTGACCATTTATTCGGTATAAGTAGTGGCGCCGGACTCGATTAGTTGTGTCTGAGGTCTTGACGACCTATTGGATGCTTTCGCTGGTCCGGGCGCCTTTAGTGTGCGGCTGCCAAGGCAGCCTCACTCTCTTTGGCGCACAGAGATCGCTTGATATTTCCGTGCACTGTAATGATGCCACATGGACCGGGCATCTTGAGTGTGAGGGAGGCGTAGTGTGGTATGGCATTAAAGCGAGCGAAAGCTTCGCGTCCGAGCAGTGCTTGATAGCCACTTTGAAACGGAGCGATGTGGAAAGTTAAATGCTCGCGACAGAAGTTATCGGGGGAGCCGAATATAACTTGTAGTAGGAGGGAGCCCGTACAATGAGCCTCTGGGCCTGGCGTTACTCCTTTAAAGGTAGTATTGCTATGGCGAATTTGTGTTGGGTCTAACCCCATCCCACGGATTGTATCCTGATATATTAGGTTTAGGCTACTGCAGCCGTCCATCAAGACTCATGTGAAGTGATATCCGCCAATTATTGGGTCTAATACCAGGGCAGCCCATCCTGCGTGTCGGATACTTGCTGAGTAATCGCGATGGTCGAAAGTGATCGGTTGAGACGACCAGTGGCAGGACTTCGCGGTGACAGGCACTTGGGTATATTTTCCTGGGAGTGCCGCGTTGTTTTTCCCCTTGATTACGTGTAACACGTTTACTGTTTTGACTTCTGGTGGAAATTTCTTTTGTTCCCCTGTGTCTTGCTTGGGGGGCTCATCCTCGTCTTCACTTGGCGTATCCTCCCCCTTGTGTACGGCGTTGAGCTTGCCGGACTGCTTGAAGACCCAACATTCTCTGTGGGTATGATTAGCAGGTTTACCAGGGGTACTATGAATCTGACATACTTGGTCCAGAATTTTGTTGAGGCTGGACAATTCATCCCTGGTGCCTTTAGGGGGCGGCTTTTGACCTGGCCGAGAGCTTTTGAATCCGGCATTTACTGTCGTGCCCTTCATGTTGTCTTCTTTATTCCAGCGTTTGTTATTGCTGTTGCGCCATGATTTCCCGTTTCCATCTCTAACTTCAGATGTACTGGGGTCGCTGGTGCTGCATCTGGCTAGCTAGCTGTCCTCACCCGCGCAAAAGCAGGTCATGAGGTTTGTTAATGCGGCCATCGTTCTCGGCTTATTTTGGCCGAGGTGTCTGGCGAGCCATTCGTCACGGACGCTATGCTTGAAAGCTGCCAAGGCTTCGGCGTCCGGATAGTCGACAATCTGGTTCTTTTTAGTAAGAAACATGTTCCAAAGCTTTCGGGCTGACTCTCCGGGCTGTTGAGTTATATGACTCAAATCGTCCGCATCAGGAGGTCGGACATAAGTCCCTTGAAAATTTGCCCTAAAGGCATCTTCGAGCTCTTCCCAACTTCCAATGGAGCTTTCGGGGAGGCCTTTGAGCCAGTGACGAGCTGGCCCTTTGAGCTTGAGGGGTAGGTACTTGATGGCGTGGAGATCATCTCCTCGAGCCATATGGATATGAAGGATGTAGTCCTCAATCCAGACCCCGGGGTCTGTTGTTCCGTCGTATGCCTCTATGTTTACAGGCTTGAATCCCTCTGGAAATTCGTGGTCCAGCACCTCAACGGTGAAACATAGGGGGTGTGCAGCACCCCTGTAATTGGGTGTACCGCGTTGTTCGGATGTTTGTTGTGTTGCATTGTATGCTGGGGCACGCTTGCGTGGTCCATAGATGGATCTTGTTGCGCCATCCTTTGGGTGCGAGCCCTCACATGGGTCGCGTATTGTATTGTGAGCGGCGTTGTATGCCGCTCTGTGTTGGTAGAGGGGTCGTCTATCCGACCAGGTGGCTGCTTTGATATTTGGTTGTGGGGGTTCTGAGGCCTTCTCATTGAATTCGGGTAGCAGCTTCCTCTTTGGGTAGCTCTTGGAGGGGCGATTGTCGTTGTACCTTGCTGCAGTGTTGAGTATTTTACTCCATCTAATTTGGAGTGTGTCTTGCACGGCCTTGAGCCTTTGCTTCTGCTTTTTCAGATTCCTCGCGGTGGCAACAACCCTTTTACGGGCAGTCTGCTGCTCCGGGTGTCTGTCCGGCGTTATGTCGTCCGGACCATTACCCTTGATAGGATTTGTTTGTTCGGTTTGATTATCCGGATTGCCGTTGTCTAGCAGCGGTTCGCCCTGCTCCAGCGTTGGGTCTGTGTGATCGCTATTTCTGTCGGGGCGGGATTTGGGGTGGCGCTTACGTCGCCGCTTTGACTGCTTTTCGAGGGAACAAGCCTTCGGTGCATCCTTCCGCTCCTCGTCGTCATCTTTTGGTGCGTCCACCATGTATACATCATATGATGAGGTGGCGTTCCAGGGCCCAATAGGCGCTGGTTCTTCATCGTCTCCTTCATCGGCGTCCATACCGTCGATGTCTTCGGAGTCGAAGTCGAGCATGTCGGTTAAATCGTTGACAGTGGCTACAAAGTGGGTGGTGGGTGGGCTTTGAATTTCTTCATCGTCCGCATCCCAATCTCGCTGACCGTAGTCCGGCCAGGGCTCTCCTGATAAAGAGAGAGACTTTAGTGATTTTATAATATCGCCAAAGGGCGAGTGCTGAAAGATGTCCGCGGCAGTAAACTCCATGATCGGCGCCCAATCGGATTCGATCGGCAGAGGCGCGAATGGTTTGGAGTCCGGAGAGGAGTCTGGCTCCTTGGAATCATGAGTCTCGCGGAGTGCGGGGCTGGTGTTCGGCTCGATCGCCGTTAGGATCGCAGCCCCCGAGGCGGCGTCCAACCACCCATCCTCGATCGGCGCGGTTGGCTACGAATTAAGGGTCGAAGCCGATGCGGGTGCGGCCTTCAGAGCACTGTTAGGCGGCAGAGCTAGATCATGCTCGTCGTGGCAGTGCGGCGCGCTCGGCAGTGGCTTGAATCTATCGAAGATCAAGTCCCCATGGATGTCAGCCGTGTAGTTTAAACTTCCGAATCTGACCTGATGGCCAGGGGCATAGCTTTCGATCTGCTCCAGATGGCCAAGTGAATTGGCCCGTAGTGCGAAGCCGCCGAAGACAAAGATCTGTCCGGGGAGGAAGGTCTCACCCTGGACTGCATCGCCATTGATGATCGTAGGAGCCATCAAGCCTGACGGCAACGACGCAGAGGAACTCTCAATGAAAGCACCAATGTCGGTGTCAAAACTGGCGGATCTCGAGTAGGGGGTCCCGAACTGTGCGTCTAGGCCGGATGGTAACAGGAGGCAAGGGACACGAAGTTTTACCCAGGTTCGGGCCCTCTCGATGGAGGTAAATCCCTACGTCCCGCTTGATTAATATTGATGATATGGGTAGTACAAGAGTAGATCTACCACGAGATCGGAGAGGCTAAACCCTAGAAGCTAGCCTATGGTATGATTGTTGTTGTGTATGTTGTCCTACGGACTAAAACCCTCCGGTTTATATAAACACCGGAGAGGGTTAGGGTTACACAAAGTCGGTTACAATGGTAGGAGATCTACATATCCGTATCGCCAAGCTTGCCTTCCACGCCAAGGAAAGTCCCTCCCGGTCACGGGACGAAGTCTTCAATCTCGTATCTTCATAGTCCAGGAGTCCGGCCGAAGGTATAGTCCGGCTATCCGAACACCCCCTAATCCAGGACTCCCTCAGCGGGTTAAGGCTTGTAGATGTAAACTGACTCTTTCATGTGACTTGTATTGTAAGGAATAGAGATCGAGCCAGACATGTTTATGATCCGGCCTCGGGACTCTGTAAACCGGCGGGCGTCAACCTATGTATATAAAGGGACGACCCGACCATGTTTTAGGGACAACAGACAACAACTCGAGAGCCAGGCAAAGCGGATTCGCTCCCTGGTCATCGAAACCCCAGCAATACCAATCACAACTAGACGTAGGCTTTACCTTCATCGAAGGGGCCGAACTAGTATAAAATCTCTCGTGTCCCTTGTCCGATTTAACCCCTTTAAGCTAACCCATAGCGATGGCTCCACGACTAAGTGCTTTCACAAGGACATCTGCCGTGACAAACCCACGACAGAAATGAAAGATGCTAAACCTAGACTTATTAGATGGGTTCTCTTACTACAAGAATTTGATTTGCATATTATTGATAGAAAGGGAGCTGAGAACCCCATTGCAGACAACTTGTCTAAGCTAGGGAATGTTCTTGATGATCCACTACCTATTGATGATAGCTTTCCTGATGAACAATTAAATATCATAAATGCTTCTCATGCTGCTCCATGGTATGCTGATTATGCTAATTATATTGTTGCTAAATTTATACCACCTAGTTTCACATACCAACAAAAGAAAAAGTTTTTCTATGATTTGAGATATTACTTTTTGGATGACCCACATCTTTATAAAGAAGGAGTAGATGGTGTTATTAGACATTGTGTACCTGAGCATGAACAGGAACAGATCCTACGCAAGTGTCACTCTGAAGCTTATGGAGGACACCACGCTGGAGATAGAACTGCACATAAGGTATTGCAATCCGGTTTTTATTGGCCTACTCTCTTCAAGGATGCCCGTAAGTTTGTTGTATCTTGTGATGAATGTTAAATAATTGGTAATATTAGTAGACGTCAAGAAATGCCTATGAATTATTCACTTGTTATTGAACCATTTGATGTTTGAGGCTTTGATTATATGGGACCTTTTCCTGCCTCCAATGGATACACACATATTTTAGTTGTTGTTGATTACGTTACTAAGTGGGTAGAAGCTATTCCAACTAGTAGTGCTGATCATAACACCTCTATTAAGATGCTTAAAGAAGTATTTTTCCAAGGTTTGGAGTCCCTAGATATTTAATGACTGATGGTGGTTCACATTTTATTCATGGTGCTTTCCGTAAAATGCTTGCTAAATATGATGTTAATCATAGAATTGCATCTCCTTATCACCCACAGTCTAGTGGTCAAGTAGAATTGAGCAATAGAGAACTCAAATTAATTTCGCAAAAGACTGTTAATAGATCTAGAAAGAATTGGTCCAAGAAACTTGATGATGCATTATGGGCCTATAGAACTGCATATAAAAATCCTATGTGTATGTCTCCGTATAAAATGGTTTATGGAAAAGCATGTCACTTACCTCTCGAACTAGAACATAAGGCTTATTGGGTTATTAAAGAACTCAATTATGATTTCAAACTTGCCGGTGAGAAGAGGTTGTTTGACATTAGCTCACTTGATGAATGGAGAACCCAAGCCTATGAGAATGCCAAATTATTTAAAGAAACGTTTAAAAGATGGCATGACAAAAGGATACAAAAGCGTGAGTTTAATGTAGGTGATTATGTATTGCTATACAGCTCTCGTTTAATATTTTTTGCATGAAAACTTCTCTCTAAATGGGAAGGTCCTTACGTTTTCGAGGAGGTTTATCATTCCGGTGCCATAAAAATCAACAACTTCGAACGCACAAATCTGAAGGTGGTGAACGGTCAAAGAATTAAACATTATATCTCAGGTAATCCTGTAAACGTTGAAACCAATGTTATTGAAACCGTAACCCCGGAGGAATACATAAGGGACACTTTTTGGAACATTTCAGACTCCAAAAAGGAATAGGTATGTGGTACGGTAAGTAAATCGACTCCAACATAGCTCTAATGGCAATTTTCTTCCGTTTTGGAATATTTAGAAAAATAGAAAAATAAGAAGCAGTCCGGGAAGGACACGAGGGCTCCACGAGGGTGGAGGGCGCGCCCCCCTACCTCGTGGGCACCTCGTGTGCTCTCTGGACTCCGTTTTCTTACACGTTGCGTATTTTGGTCGGTAAAAATTCATTATATAATCTCTCGAAGGTTTTGACTCCCGTATCACGCAAATATCTCTTGTCTTTGTTTTGAGCTGTTTTTTTGACAGATCTAGGTCGTCATGTCGTCTTCAAGTGCCCCCAAGGACAAGTTTTCGAGAAGGTCATCAACCCCTACCTCGCGGAAGTGCTCCAACACCCTCAAACCATTGAGATGCGTGAGGGGGTGCTGCACATCTGTGATGCTGAGGGACCAAGGAGGACCAGAAGCGTGGAGACAAGGCTCGAGGCAATGGAGCAACAAGTTTTCAAGTGCCAGGAGATGGTGGAATGCGGACTCGACACCAACCATATGATGATCTCGGAGTTCACCAACAACCATAAGCTGGATGCCAAGAACATTGGGGAGACCATCTTCAAGCTTCACGAGAAGATCGAGCACCTCCAAGCCCAAATCTATGACCTGCAAAACCAAAACTGTGAGTATGAATATAGATTCAAAAGGATGAGTTTGGTTGCAGATTTGAGGATCCAGGAGACTCGATCATCCTTCTATGATGGTGAGCCTATGCCTTGGAAGAAGGATGACAACCCTACATCATCAACAACTCCACCCTCTCCACCAACAAAGAAGAATTGAGTATGTGGTATGGGAACTCCCCTTGGCAACTGCCAAGCTTGGGGGAGTGCCCTGGTATCGTATCACCATCACTTTTATTTTTACCGCTTTTCTTAGTTCGATCCTTTTGATAATATTTTGATGTAGTAGAATAAAAGTTCTTAGTATGATCTAGTTGTGAGTTTTGCTTTATGATCCTTCTATGTAATCGAGTCCGTGAGCTATATATAATAAAGATTAGTGTTGAGTCAAGGGCTTGATTACTTTGCCATAATCTTGAGTGAATAAAAGAAAATAGAAAGAAATAAAAAGAAACAAAGAGATCATATGGATCTTATGGAGAGTAATGAGCTCACATAGAAAGAGTATGATGAATAAAAGTTGTTGAGAGTTGACAAACATAGTTTTGGTCATCGTTGCAATTAATAGGAAGTAATAAAGAAAGAGAGGTCTTCACATATAAATATACTAGCTTGGACATCTTTTATGATTGTGAACACTCATTAAAATATGGCATGCTAAAGAGTTGACGTTGGACAAGGAAGACAACGTAATGGGTTATGTTTTCTTACATCTAAGATAAATTATATTGTCATGGATCATCCAACATGATTGAGCTTGCCCTTCCCCCTCATGCTAGCCAAATTCTTTACACCAAGTAGAGATACTACTTGTGCTTCCAAACACCCTTAAACCAGTTTTGCCATGAGAGTCCACCATACCTACCTATGGATTGAGTAAGATCCTCCAAGTAAGTTGTCATTGGTGCAAGCAATAAAATTTTCTATCTAAATATGTATGACTTATTAGTGTGGGAGAAAATAAGCTTTATACGATCGTGTGATATGGAAGAAATAAAAGCGACGAACTACATAAAGGTCCATATCACAAGTGGCAATATAAAGTGACGTTCTTTCGCGTTAAGATTTTGTGCATCCAACCATAAAAGCGCATGACAACCTCTGCTTCCCTCTGCGAAGGGCCTATCTTTTACTTTTATCTCCTACCTTGCATAAGAGTCATGGTGATCTTCACCCTTCCTTTTTTTTTAAATGTTATCTTTTGGCAAGCACAACATGTTGGAAAGATCCTGGTATATATGGCTAATTGGATGTGAGTTTTCATGAACTATTATTGTTGGCATTACCCTTGAGGTAAAACGTTGGGAGGCAAAACTATAAGCCCCTATCTTTCTCTGTGTCCGATTAAAACTCCATACCCATAAGTATGGCGTGAGTTTTAGCAATTGTGAAAGACTATATGATAGTTGAGTATGTGGACTTGCTGAAAAGCTCTTATATTGACTCTTTCCTATGTTATGATAAATTGCAATTGCTCCAATGACTGAGATTATAGTTTGTTAGTTTTCAATGAAGTTTACGATTCATACTTGAAATTGTGATTTAATTGTTACTCTAGCATAAGAGATCGTATGATAAGAATTATATAAGTTGTTGTTCTAAGAATGATCATGATGCCCTCATGTTCGTATTTATTTTTTATCGACACCTCTATATCTAAACATGTGGACATATTTTTCGATTTCGGCTTTCGCTTGAGGACAAGCGAGGTCTAAGCTTGGGGGAGTTGGTACGTCCATTTTGCATCATGCTTTTATATCGATATATATTGCATTAGGGGCTGTTATTACACATTATGTCACAATACTTATGCCTATTCTCTCTTATTTTACAAGGTTTACATAAAGAGGGAGAATGCCGGCAGCTGGGATTCTGCGCTGGAAAAGGAGCAAATATTAGAGACCTATTCTGCACAGCTCCAAAAGTCCTGAAACTTCATGGAAGTCATTTTCAAAATATATAAAAAATATTGAGCGCAAGAAGTTCCAGAGGGGGGCCACACCCTGCCCACGGGGGTGGGGGCGCGCCCTACCCCCTGGGCGTGCCCCTGCCTTGTGGGCCCTCTGGTGGCCCTCCGATGCCCATCTTCTGCTATATGGAGTCTTTCGATGAGGAAAAAAATCATAAGCCAGCTTTCGGGACGAGACTCCGCCGCCACGAGGCGGAACCTTGGCGGAACCAATCTAGGGTTCTGGCGGAGCTGTTCAGCTGGGGAAACTTCCCTCCGGGTGGGGGAAATCATCGCCATCGTCATCACCAACGATTCTCTCATTGGGAGGGGCCCAATCTCCATCAACATCTTCACCAGCACCATCTCCTCTCAAACCCTAGTTCATCTCTTGTATCTAATTCTTGTCTCTAAGTCCGGGATTGGTACCTGTGGGTTGCTAGTAGTGTTAATTACTCCTTGTAGTTGATGCTAGTTGGTTTATTTGGTGGAAGATCATATGTTCAGATCCTATATGCATATTAATACCCCTCTGATTGTGAACATGAATATGCTTTGTGAGTAGTTACGTTTGTTCCTGAGGACATGGGAGAAGTCTTGCTATTAGTAGTCATGTGAATTTGGTATTCGTTCGATATTTTGATGACATGTATATTGTCTCTCCTCTAGTGGTGTTATGTGAACGTCGACTACATAACACTTCACCATTATTTGGGCCTAGAGGAAGGCATTGGGAAGTAATAAGTAGATGATGGGTTGCTAGAGTGACAGAAGCTTAAACCCTAGTTTATGCGTTGCTTCGTAAGGGGCTGATTTGGTTCCATATGTTTCATGCTATGGTTAGGTTTACCTTAATACTTTTGTTGTAGTTGCGGATGCTTGCAATAGAGGTTAATCATAAGTGGGATGTTTGTCCAAGTAAGGACAGCACCCAAGCACCGGTCCACCCACATATCATATTATCAAAGTATCGAACGCGAATCATATGAACGTGATGAAAACTAGCTTGACGATATTCCCATGTGTCCTCGGAGCGCTTTTCTCTGTATAAGAATTTGTCCAGGCTTGTCCTTTGCTACCAAAAGGATTGGGCCACCTTGCTGCACTTTATTTACTTTTGTTACTTGTTGCTCGTTACAAATTATCTTATCACAAAACTATCTGTTACCTATAATTTCAGTGCTTGTAGAGAATACCTTGCTGAAAACTGCTTATCATTTCCTTCTGCTCCTCGTTGGGTTCGACACTCTTACTTATCGAAAGGACTACAATAGATCCTCTATACTTGTGGGTCATCAGGTGACGATGCGCGTCGGAAATGGTTCCAAGGTCGATGTGATCGTCGTCGGTACGCTACCTCTACATCTACCTTCGAGATTAGTTTTAGACCTGAATAATTGTTATTTGGTGCCAGCGTTGAGCATGAACATTATATCTGGATCTTGTTTGATGCGAGATGGTTATTCATTTAAATCAGAGAATAATGGTTGTTCTATTTATATGAGTAATCGTTTATCGTCATGCACCCTTGATGAGTGGTCTATTTTTGTTGAATCTCGATCGTAGTGATACACATATTCATAATATTGATGCCAAAAGATGCAAAGTTAATAATGATAGCGCAAATTATTTGTGGCACTACCGTTTAGTCCATATTGGTGTAAAGCGCATGAAGAAACTCCACGCAGATGGGCTTTTGGAATCACTTGATTATGAACCACTTGATGCTTGTGAACCATGCCTCATGGGCAAGATGACTAAAACTCTGTTCTCCGGAACAATGGAGCAAGCAACTGACTTATTGGAAATAATACATACTGATGTATGTGGTCTGATGAGTGTTGAGGCTCGCGGCGGGTATCTTTATTTTCTGATCTTCATGGATGATTTGAGCAGATATGGGTATATCTACTTAATGAACATAAGTCTGAAACATTTGAAAAGTTCAAAGAATTTCATAGTGAAGTAGAAAATCATTGTAACAAGAAAATAAAGTTTATACGATCTGATCATGGAGGCGAATATTTGAGTTATGAGTTTGGTCATCATTTGAAACAATGTGGAATAGTTTCACAACTCACGCCACCTGGAACACCATAGCGTAATGGTGTGTACGAACATTGTAACCGTACTTTATTAGATATGGTGTGATCTATGACGTCTCTTACCGATTTACCACTGTCGTTTTGGGGTTTTGCTTTAGAGACGGCTGCATTCACATTAAATAGGCACCATCTAAATCCGTTGAGACGACACCATATGAACTATGGTTTATCAAGAAACCTAAGTTGTCGTTTCTTAAAGTTTGGGGTTGCGATGCTTATGTGAAAAGGCTTCAGCCTGATAAGCTCGAACCCAAATTGGAGAAATGTGTCTTCATAGGATACCCAAAAGAAACTGTTGGGTACACCTTCTATCGCAGATTCGAAGGCAAGATATTCGTTGCTAAGAATGGATCCTTTCTAGAAAAGAAGTTTCTCTCGAAAGAAGTGAGTGGGAGGGAAGTAGAACTTGATGAGGTAATTGTACCTTCTCCCGAATTGGAAAGTAGTTCATCATAGAAATCAGTTCCAGTGATGCCTACACCAATTAGTGAGGAAGCTAATGATGATAATCATGGAACTTCAGATCAAGTTACTACCGAACCTCGTAGGTCAAGCATAGTACGTTCTGCACTATAGTGGTACGGTAATCTTGTTCTGGAAGTCATGTTACTAGATCACGACGAACCTACGAACTATGAAGAAGCAATGATGAGCCCAGATTCCGTGAAATGGCTTGAGGCCATGAAATCTGAGATGGGATCCATGTATGAGAACAAAGTGTGGACTTTTGTTGGCTTGCCCAATGATCGGCAAGCCATAGAGAATAAATGGATCTTCAAGAAGAAGACTGATGCTGACGGTAATGTTACTGTCTACAACGTTCGACTTGTTGCAAAAGGTTTTCAACAAGTTCAAGGAGTTGACTACGATGAGACTTTCTCACCTGTAGCGATGCTTAAGTCTGTCCGAGTCATGTTAGCAATTTCCGCATTTTATGATTACAAAATTTGGCAAATGGATGTCAAAACTGCATTCCTTAATGGATTTCTTAAAGAAGAGTTTTATATGATGCAAGCAGAAGGTTTTGTCGATCCTAAAGGTGCTAACAAAGTATGCAAGCTCCAGCGATCCATTTATGGACTGGTGCAAGCCTCTCGGAGTTTGAATATACGCTTTGATAGTGTGATCAAAGCATATGGTTTTATATAGACTTTTGGAGAAGTCTGTATTTACAAGAAAAATGAGTGAGAGCTCTGTAGCATTTCTAATATTATATGTGGATGACATATTGTTGATTGGAAATAATACAGAATTTCTGGATAGCATAAAAGGATACTTGAATAAGGATTTTTCAATGAATGACCTCGATGAAACTGCTTATATATTAGGCATCAAGATCTATAGAGATAGATCAAGACGCTTAATTGGACTTTCACAAAGCACATACCTTGATAAAGTTTTGAAGAAGTTCAAAATGGATCAGTCAAAGAAAGGGTTCTTGCCTGTGTTACAAGGTGTGAAGTTGAGTCAGACTCAATGCCTGACCAGTGCAGAAGATAGAAAGAAAATGAAAGTCATTCCCCATGCCTCAACCATAGGTTCTATCATGTATGCAATGTTGTGTACCAGACTATGTGTGCCTTGCTATAAGTTTAGCAGGGAGGTATCAAAGTAATCCAGGAGTGGATCACTGGATAGCGGTCAAGAACATCCAGAAATACCTGAAAAGGACTAAGGATATGTTTCTCATTTATGGAGGTGACAAAGAGCTTGTCGTAAATGGTTATGTCGATGCTAGATTTGACACTCATCCGGATGACTCTAAGTCACAAACCGGATACATATTTTTATTGAATGGTGAACCTGTCAGTTGGTGCAGTTCCAAGTAGAGCGTCGTGGCTGGATCTACGTGTGAAGCGGAGTACATAGCTGCTTTGGGAGCAGAAAATGAAGGAGTCTGGATGAAGGAGTTCATATCCAATCTAGGTGTAATACCAAGTGCATCAGGTCCAATGAAAATATTTTGTGACAATACTAGAGCAATTTCCTTAGCAAAGGAATCCAGATTTCACAAGAGAACCAAACACATCAAGAGACGCTTCAACTCCATATACGGTCAAGTCAAGGAGGGATACATAGAGATTTGCAAAATACACACGGATCTGAATGTTGTAGACCCGTTAACTAAGCCTCTTCCACGAGCAAAATATGATCAACACCAAGACTCCATGGGTGTTAGAATCATTACTATGTAATCTAGATTATTGACTCTAGTGCAAGTGGGATACTGAAGGAAATATGCCCTTGAGGAAATAATAAAGTTGTTATTTATATTTCCTTATATCATGATAAATGTTTATTATTCATGCTACAATTGTATTAACCGGAAACTTAGTGCATGTGTGAATACATAGAGAAAACAGAGTGTCCCTAGCATGCCTCTACTTGACTAGCTCGTTAATCAAAGATGGTTAAGTTTCCTGACCATAGACATGTGTTGTCATTTGATGAACGGGATCACATCATTAGAGAATGATGTGATGGACAAGACCCATCCGTTAGCTTAGCATAATGATCATTAAGTTTTATTGATATTGCTTTCTTCATGACTTATACATATTCCTCTGACTATGAGATTATGCAACTCTCGAATACAGGAGGGACACCTTGTGTGCTATCAAACGTCACAACGTAACTGGGTGATTATAAAGATGGTCTACAGGTGTCTCCGAAGGTGTTTGTTGGGTTGGTATAGATCAAGATTAGGATTTGTCACTCCGAGTATCAGAGAGGTATCTCTAGGCCCTCTCGGTAATGCACATCATTATAAGCCTTGCAAGCAATGTGACTAATGAGTTAGTTATGGGATGATGCATTACTGAACGAGTAAAGATACTTGCCGGTAACGAGATTGAACTAGGTATGAGGATACCGACGATCGAATCTCGGGCAAGTAACATACCGATGAGAAAGGGAATAACGTATGTTGTCATTACAGTTTGACCGATAAAGATATTCGTCGAATATGTAGGAACCAATATGAGCATCCAGGTTCCACTATTCTTTATTGACCGGAGATGTGTCTCGGTCATGTCTACATAGTTCTCGAACCCGTAGGGTCCGCACGCTTAATGTTCGATCACGATTTGTATTAGGAGTTATGTGTTTTGGTGACCAAATATTGTTCAGAGTCCCGGATGAGATCACATACATGACGAGGAGTCTCGAAATGGTCGAGAGGTAAAGATTGATATATTGGACGAAGGTATTCGGACACCGGAATGATTTCGGGATGTTTCAGATATTTATCAAAGAACCGAGGGGTTACCGGAACCCCCCGGGGAAGTAATGGGCCTTTGTGGGCCATAGGGGAGAGGGTAGTGAGGGAGTCCTGGACTAAGGGGATCTCGGGTGTCTGGGCAATTTAATATGGGCCGGACTAATGAGCCATGAAGATACAAGGCAGAAGACCTTCCCCCGTGTCCGGATGGGATACTCCTTTGCGTGGATGGCAAGCCTAGCGTCCGGATGTGTAACTTCCTTTCTCTGTAAACCGACTCTGTACAACCCTAGGCCCCTCCTGTGTCTATATAAACCGGAGGGTTTTAGTCCGTAGAGGCAATTAGAAATCATATAGGTTAGACATCTAGGGTTTAGCCATTACGATCTCGAGGTAGATCAACTCTTGTAACCCCTATACTCATCAAATACAATCAAGCAGGACGTAGGGTTTTACCTCCATTAAGAGGGCCCAAACCTAGGTAAAAATTGTGTCTCCCCTGTCTCCTGTTACCTTTGATCCTCAGACGCACAGTTCGGGACCCCCTACCCGAGATCAATCGGTTTTGACCCGGACATTGGTGCTTTTTGAGAATTCCACTATGCCATCGATGGTGGGATCGATGGCTCGACTTGTCATAAACAACAACATTACCTCTAGAGAAGCCCTACCTCTGGGGCAACTCCTCCAGCTCGGCGGTTTCACCATAGGCGCTCGTACGGCCTTTAAGCCAGGGGTAGCCCTCGAGATCGCTAAACATCGTCTTCACGTCGGCCTCGAACACCCCAAAAAGATGGATCCAGCAGACGTATAATATTTAAATGAACTACTTGATCAGATCGCCGCCCTGGGAGTAGCAATAGACTACGATAGAATTGGGCTTAAACCCGATCAAAGGGAAATTAGGTCCCCACCGATCACCCATGTGGTAGCGGTCGTGGAGGAACAAGCTGATGACACTTCCCCTCCTAAGTTGAGAACGAGCTATGTTCGGATCTCCGAGCCACACAAGCTGGATACCCATCTTCGGGAAGAAACCTTATGTCCTCCGAACATAGACCCGGGTGTTGAGCCCAAAGACTGCCAGGACGCTCCGGACCATGGACCGGTGACTTCACAAATTCTTCAAATTCCGGATGCAATAGTGGGTCAGGATTCAGATTTTAACGCGCCCACCCACCACATGCAATATTCCCCAAAAAACTCAGGTCCTCCAAATGTATGCGACCTAATGTACGTACGACAGCAACCCAAGGAAACAGTCCACTACTTTTGGGCCAGGTTCCTCCTTGTCAAAAACAAGATCAAGGACTGTCGTGACGATGACGCGGTTTCGATATTTCGCCGCAATTGCACGGATGATGGAATCCTTAACGCCCTCAACCGCCACTGCATACCGCACTTTTCAGATCTGGCACACATCGTACAGAAGTATAGTGCAATGGAAAGCACTTGGAGTTGGAGGGCACAAATAGCTCGGTGGGAACCTCCAGCCTTCAAGCAGCCCACCAGACGGACAAAAAGGATGCACCCCTATGGGGCACCTGATCATCATTGATACGTCTCCAACGTATCTACTTTTGCTAACGCTTTTCCCCTTGTTTTGGACTCTAATTTACATGATTTGAATGAAACTAACCCCGGACTGACGTTGTTTTCAGCAGAACTATCATGGTGTTGTTTTTGTGCAGAAATAAAAGTTCTCGGAATGGAACGAAACTTTGTGAGGATTTTTTATATCAATAATAAGAATTTCTGGAGCCAAGACCTACAGGAGAGGGGCACCTGGGTGGGCACAACCCACTAGAGCGCGCCCCCCTCTCCTGGCGCGCCCAGGTGGGTTGTCCACACCTGGTGGCCCCACTGACAATGATTCCAACGCTATAAAATCCTATTTTTGGAGAAAAAAATTAGAGGGAGAAAGAATTATCGCGATCCACGAGACGGAGCCGCCACCAAGCCCTGTTCTTCCTCGGGAGGCAGATCTAGAGTCCGTTTGGGGCTCCGGGGAGGGGGGCCTTCGTTCTTCATCATCACCAACCCTTCTCCATCACCAATTCCATGATGCTCCCCACCGGGAGTGAGTAATTCCTTCGTAGGCTCGCTGATCGGTGAGGAGTTGGATGGGATTCATCATGTAATCGAGTTAGTTTTGTTAGGGCTTGATCCCTAGTATCCACTATGTTCTTAGATTGATGTTGCTATGACTTTGCCATGCTTAATGCTTGTCACTTTGGGCCCGGGTGCCATGATTTCAGATCTAAAACGTTTATGTTATCACCATTATATCCATGTTCTAGATCCGATCTTGCAAGTTATAGTCACCTACTACGTGTTATGATCCGGTAACCCCGGAGTGACAATAACCGGGACTTCTTCCGGTGATTACCGTAGTTTGAGGAGTTCATGTATTCACTATGTGTTAATACTTTGTTCAGGTTATCTATTAAAAGGAGGCCTTAATATCCCTTAGTTTCCAATATGGACCCCGCTTCCATGCAAGTTCTTTTAATAAAGCACGTATGACTATTTACGGAATACATTCCAACATTATATCGATGAACTGGAGCTAGTACCTAATAGCCCTAGGCTATAACTGTCACATGATGAATATCATCCAACAAGTCACCGATCCAATGCCTGGAAATTTATCTTATATTGTTTCTACTAAGTTACTACTGCTATCATCACTGTTACGCTTGCTACAAAATTACTGCAATCACTGTCACCGTTACTATTAATGCTATCACCACTATCAAAACTATCAAACTACTTTGCTACTGATCACTTTGCTGCAGATAATTAATCTCCAGGTGTGGTTGAATTGACAACTCAGCTACTAACACCTTCAAATATTCTTTGGTTCCCCTTGTGTCGAATCTATAAATTTGGGTTGAATACTCTACCCTCGAAAACTGTTGTGATCCCCTATACTTGTGGGTTATCAAGACTTCTTTTTGGCGCCGTTGCTCGGGAGCATGGATATATTTGTTGAGTCACTTGGGATTATTATCATATTATCACTATGAAGAATCTGAAGGATCCTAAGTCTAAGATATTTCCCTCAAGGACGAGGGGACACTACAAAAAAAATACACTTCCGTGATAATACGTGTTTGTCACAGTAGGTCGCGTTTTTTGTCATGCATGTACATCCATGGCAAATTTATGACAGAATCAAGATAGTCATACATGTGCTGTCGTGGAAGTGTTCCATGACATTACCAAAATTATCATCACGGAAGTGTGCAATTCCATGACGATAAGTCACGCGTCACAGAATTGCTTTCGTTAAGGGTGACCGACACATGGCATCCACCATAACGGAACACCGTTAAGCTATCGGGTCGGGTTTTGGATTCGATAACCCGTTAACAGCCCCGACCAATGGGGATTTTCCACGTGTAAAATCATCATTGGCTGGAGGAAACACGTGTCGGCTCATCGTTGGGACAGATGTCATCCACTCATTGGACAGAAGGCGCCTATGATACGTCGACATGTGGCACGGCCCAATAGAGGCCCATTCCTGTAAAAAGGCCGGCCCGTCTGACTTGGTCAAAAGGTGGCAGGCCGGCCCATGGAAAGCCTGTTAACGGCCTTGTCGCATATAGCCCATTTACAGCCCGCTAACCCAAGGCCCGTTACGCCCTATCCGAATTAGGCCCAGTAGTGTCATCTGGGCCATCCAATATGATTCCAGCCCGTTTTCACTTCTGGCCCATGTATGGCACATGACGTCTTTCGGCCTATATGAGGCCCTATGTAACTCTTGGCCTATTAATGGCCCATGGTGAAACTGACCCGTAATGAACAGTGTATCACTTTACACCCATTAACGGCCCTTGGTGAAACTGGCCCATAATGAACAGTGTATCACTTTATACCAATTAACGGCCCATTATTCCGTTGGGCCATTTCCAACCCATGTTATCTTTCGGCCTTCTCAGAGCCCATTTATTCTTGGGCTCGTTTCCAACATTCGTTTACTTACGGCCCGTTACTGTCATTTTCTGCTTGTGGGCCAAATTCAGCCCGTGGTTACAGTCGGCCCGTTTGTGGTCCGTTAATACGTTGGGCCATTTTCATAGCGTCATCAAATACGGCCTATTAACGATGGCCCGTTTACGGCCATAATGCGACCTGTTATTGGCCCATGTTTGGCCAATCGATCATACGTCCTGTATAAGGCCCATTGATGATACGGCCCGTAGAAGGCCCATTGTTTCTACGGCCCATAGAAAGCCCATTCTTTCTACGGCCCGTAGAAGGCCTACTGTTTCTACGGCCCGTAGAAGGCCCACTGTTTCTACGGCCCGTAGGAGGCCCAGTGTCACCACAGTAAATATTAGCACATGGTTATTGTGGCCTAGTTCTAAAAAAATAGGTTATTGCAGCCACTAGCAAACCGTGGAAAAAGAACTGCACCGACTACAAGCAAACAAATAGACAAGACAACAAGGAAATAAATAAGCAAGCAACTTATGCTAGGCTATCACGGCTATTACACATATTACATCCACTGGGCATCAAAGTTCGCCACGAGTGCAAATATAGGGAACAAAGCAGCATATAAACGCCGCAGCAAAACAAGTCTAGAACTGAAACCACTTCAGAGGAGTTCAAGAAACAATATCCTGGGTACCCATAATGATGGCAAGATGCATAGCAAGCTTATTAACTTTCTCTTGCTTGGCGCTTAAATCCTCCAGCGCTTGCTGTTGCACAAGAAAGGACTGGTGTTTATCAGCCACAGTAACTTACTGTTCGAGTTACTGTCCAGTACCGCTGGCACAAGCGCTTGTAGCTGGCCAGTACCGATGTCTTGTTCAAGAACCCCCTCCAATTCAAATGGCTGATAAACAAGAAAAGAAATTGAACGTACACACATTGTATGATATACAGATGTGGTAATTCACATATATGTTGTCTAACCAAACAGGACAGCATGACACAGTTTCACATATATGATGCCTAACTAAACATGATAGCATGACACAATTTCAGATATATGATGGATAACTTAACAGGATATAATGGCATAATTCAACATATGATGAGTACCTAAACAGGATGACATGACACAACTATATGATGTCTTTCTAAAATAGGTTGGGATGAAATAATTCACATACATGTTGTCTAAGTATACAGGATGGCATGATATAATTGACATAATTGATTCATATACTAAGCAGCTGGCACTCGCATGTATGATCTCTAAACTAAGCAGATAGAATTCAAAATTGTGCATATGATGTCTAAACTAAGCAATGCAAGACACCATATGCATCATATGAGAAATATAAACATTGCAACTTAGAGCATACACCTCAGGTGGGATATAGGACTGGTCATCTGTCTCTGAATCCTCCTCTGAGGAGCTCCTGTAACCATCGAGATATATGCTTCAACAGGTACCATTGCCTGCTCTGAAGACCTTGTTTTCACTCTAGATTTTTCCATAACTGGCTCAAATGGCTGATACACATGAAGAGTAGTTCAATATACACAGATTGTCGACAAATGGAATACATAATGAAAAAAAGATGGCATGAGATAATTCACATATATGATGCCTGGCTCCATGGCGGTGCATAATTCACATATATGATAACTGGCTGAAAAACATGGCATTGCATAATTCACATATCTGATATAGAAAGCAAACAGGAGGCATTCACACAAAGCATGTCTAATCTAAGCAGATGGCATGGCAATGCAAGACACCATATGCATGATATGAGAAATATAACCCAGTCAAGTTAGAGCATCCACCTCGGGGGGGATACGACTAGTCATCTCTCTCTGAATCCTCCTCTGAGGAGCTATCTGTAACCAGCAAGAAATCTGCATCGACAGGTAGCACTGACTGCTCAGAAAACCTTGTTTTCACTCCAGATTTTCCCATGACTGACTCAAATGGCTGATGCACAGGAAGAGTAGATGAATGTATAAACATTGTTGACAAATGGAATACATTATGGAAAAAATATGGCACGATACAATTCACATATACAATGACTGGCTAAACAGGATGGCATTGCATGATTCACATATATGATGCCTGGCTAAAGAAGATGGCATTGCATAATTCCCATATACTCCCTCTATTCCTAAATATTTGTCTTTTTAGAGATTTCAAATGGACTGCCACATACGGATGTATATAGACACATTTTGGAGTGTAGATTCACTCATTTTGTTCTGTATGTAGTCACTTGTTGAAATCTCTAAAAAGACAAATATTTAGGAATAGTCGGGGTATGATATAGAAACCAAATAGGTGGCATTCACACAAAGCAAATCTAAACTAAGCTGATGACATATAAGATGTATAATGTAAGCAATGCAAGGTGCCATATGCATGATATGACCAACATCAGCATGCCAGGTTAGAGCAAACACCTCAGGTGGTAAACAGGCATGGTCGGCTCCTTCTGAATCTCCATCTGAACAGTTATCTTCCTCTGGAATACAATCTGGAAATGCAGGAGGGGGGGCACTTTGCCCACCATGGAGCGGCGTCTGCATGACATTATATTCGCACGCAACCGTCTTCTCTTTTTCTCTACATGTTCAGTACGATTGTGTACAATATCTGACATGCATAATAAAAAAAATAGTTAGATTTTGTAAGGCCTAAGGGGTGCATGCAAAAATCAACACTGATGGTAGCAAACGAGTGGATGGATCCAAAACTAATGATAGCAGGTAGATTATAGCTTCAGTTTAAAAAGATAGACAATGGATCATCTATTGTTTGTTGCCCACCCAACATGAACCACATAGAAGACCCAGATGAACCAGATAGTAGACAGATACTATTCGTTGCTGGCTCGATATGAGACCCATGGGCAATTCAAAACTCAAGATTGAACGATAAAGTAGCAGGTAATAATAACCGATGTATAACGTAAGCAAACACGAAAGACTGCGACCTCTCTTCTGGAACTGTGTAGTCCTCAGGTTCATTTGCTCAAGTCGATGATGGTAATGCAGTTGGCGTGGCTGCCGGCAACAGGGAAGATGATCTGAGGCGGCGAAAGGAAGTCTGCAGGGGGACCTCTGCTGCAGTGAACGCTTCTGTCGATGGTGCACCTCAGGTGGGGTGGATGACGGCACGGCAGGAGCAGGACGTAACACCTAGAGTTTTCTTTGACGCCTATCTGTAAATGAAGTAAATCTATAAGGGCTCCTTAGAATTGGAGGATTCTATAAATGCAGGGACAGGAAAAACACATGAATAGGATAGGAATGCACGTGCAAAACAGAGCATTTGGAAACATAGGATTTTAGTCAACCTGGGTGTTTGGCTCACATGAATTGGAAGAACAAAGGAATGGAGAAACAAAGTGATGCGACGAGTGTACAACCTCTTTGGCATAGCCTTTTGGACCTCAGCATCATTGGGTTGGACGTGGAGGATGGTGATGATGCTGGTGTGACTGTCAGAGGCGGGGAAGAAGATCCGAGGCCTCTGGAAACGGCGCCGAGGGTACTGCTCCGATGTGATGGATGGTTCCGTCGTTGGAGCAGCTCCGCTAAGGTGTACGGCGACGAGGCTGAAGCATGACAAGACAGACAACGTTAATCTGAAGTGGGACCCTAATATCATCTGCAATAGATGATGTAAAATACATCACCAAAAAGTGCTAGATGTAAAACGCATCAGCCGTGCCACGGCTGATCCGACAGATGCTATAAGTACTGTTCACTCTGAACTTAACTGAAGAAAATGAACTTCACAGTCGAAACGGATTGAACTAGTAACAAAGCATTGCAATAGATGTTTAGGGCGTTCGAGCACTAGTAGCAGAGAAGCAGTGATCAGCAGAAGCTCGAGCAGGGAACGCACTAGCAGAGAGCAAGTCGTGCAGTAGCACCGCGAGCGAGTGCTGAAGTAGCAACTCCTGTAGCTGCCGAAGGTCGTGCAGCAGCAGCAGCAGCGCAAGCGAGAGCAAGAGCAGAGCAGCAGCACGAATGAAAGCAGGAGCAGTGCAGAAGCGCGACCGTTAACAAGAATAGAGCCGCAGCGCGAGCAAGAGCCGGAGCAGCTGCAGCTAGTGCCGTTGTGGAAGTCGCCGCCGAGGAAGCAACGACATGGGGGAGAGACGCCGTGGATGATGTGGCTGGCGACGGCGCCATCGATGGAGACACACCATGTCTGCTCGGTATCGAGCACCGGCAGCCCCGTGAGATCGAATAAAAGATAAAATGCAGCGGTGAGTGCAGAACCTCCTTGGTGGCGCCGAGTTGGTCTCGGCTTCATCAGAGGAATTGGTGAGGGTGTTGCAGTTCCGGTGGGGCAGGTCAAGACGATGCTGTGGGGATTGAGGTGGCGCGATAGATGAGGCGAACGTCAGGGCAGCTCCTTGGAGGTGGAGGACGTGGCGGCTAATCCGCCGGGACGATGAGATCGACAACGGATCCTCATCCGGTGCGGTGGATGAGGGACGACGAGCTGTTGCAGTGGACGACGTAGTCGAGGAAGAGTCTACGGCTGGGCGACGGTCGGGAGGCCGGCGGAGGAGTGTGGGGTTTCGCGGGTTTTGGCGGCCTCAGTGTACGAATGAGGGGGCGAAAGGGGAGGGGTGAGCCAAGCTTAGGTACGCACTTGTCCGAAATGTAGGGTAAGTTACCATCATACCCCCACCGGTTTTGACACCGCGTCGTGGAACTTCATTTCTGGTTGAGGGGTAGAAGGGGGATTTCGCGTGTCTGGGCTGCGGGAGCGATTTCGGATGAGGAGGGAGTTCTCGCGCGCGTCCAAATTTCGGGATAACAAGGCGCGGCGCGGGTTGAAGAAGCGGGAGTTTCAAAGAAGGTGAGACAAAAGATACTCGAGCTTGAAAATTTCGGGATAACAAGGTGCGGATTCCTTGTTCGGTGGAACAAACTTAACGTGTAAAAAAACAATTCATACAAGACACAAGAGAGTCATGTCCCCTTTTACTATATTGCTATAGATGCCATTGAAAAAACTACAAGAAAAAGGTAAAAAAAATCGGGAGAACAAGATTACCTTGCACAGTACCAAATCGATTCGCACTTCCCTCAACAACAACAAAAAACAAATCAATTCCCACCAAATAAAGAGTAATGTCCCTTTTTATATGATTATAGATGCCATGATCTCAAATTTCAATTTTTGAATCCACGTTATGTTGAATTCGAATATATCGTTAGGTGACCTTACGGTTTATAATTGATGTAGTCATACATTTTGATCTTCCATCATATATGAACATTTTACTCCACCATGTGAACATATATATTGTCGTCTACCATATGGACTAAATTTGAATCAATTTTCCTTACTTGAATACGATTGTTGTCAAGTTATACAATAATTTAAATATTATCTTGATAACAAAAAACATACATATAGTAGTAATCATATTTCACTATGAACTACATGTACCATACGCTCTCCAATTCAAATATTTGTATCCATTTGATGTTGAATTCAAATCATAGTACATTATTGGTCTAGGTAGCGAGATGTTTGGGATAATCTAAACCCTGTTTTCATACATATAATTTTTGGCTGAATTGGGACAAGTTTTGGTATAAGCCTCTTGCAAAACCGGTGATTCTCTCAACAAGCCTCATGGTTTCGAGAGGGAACGTGTCACCTTTGTGTGCGAAACGATATATGCTGCCTCCCCCCTGATTTTATTTACAGAGGCAACATAGAACTATATGAGTGCCCTGTTAAATTTTGGAATTATTTCGGGTTCATTTGGCCTTTTTATACATAAATTGAGTTTCTGGACTTTTAATGTGCATAATCTAAATATGAATTGCATGCACATGCTCCGGTGCACCAAAGTGGGTTGAAAAATCACATGTGTGTCCCTGGTTGAATTTCTAGGTCCCATCGAAGAAATGAGAATGAAATTCAAACATCTGGGCGTCATGACTCGGCCGAGAACATCGATAAACTTTGATTTTATATTCGTGTAAATCAAACTCACCTGGAAATCATGAAACTTGGCATGGTGTCATGTCATGGCACTAACATGTTGTGGTAAAAAATTGGGCCGATTTGGAAGCTCATGGTTCTAAGAGGGAACATGCCACCTTTGAGTGTGAAACGATATACGCTGCCCCCCTTGAGTTTCTTAACAAAGGCAACATAGAACTACATTAGTGCCCTATTAAATTTTTGAATTATTCCAGGTTCGTTTGTCGTTTTTATACATTAATTGAGTTTCTGGTCATTTAATGTGCATAAGTCAAATTTGAACTACAAGCACATGCTCTCGTGCACCAAAGTTGGTTGAAAAATCACATTTGTGTCCTCGGGTGAATTTCTAGGTCCCATGCAAGAAATGAGAGTAAAATTAAAACATCTGGGCATCGTGGCTCAGCCGAGAACATTGAGAAACTTGGTTTCAAAATTCTTGTAAATCCAAAACACGTCTGAAAATCATGAAACTTGGCATGGATGTCATGTCATCGTACTACCATGTTGTGGTAAAAAATTGGCCGAATAGGAACAGATTTTGGTATAAGCTTTTGCAAACCGAAGCTTCTCTCAAGAAGGCTCGTGGTTTTGAGAGGGAATGTGCCACCTTTGAGTGCGAAACGATATACATTGCCCCCCTTGAGCTTATTTACAAAGGCAACATAGAACTACATGAGTGCCCTGTTAAATTTTGGAATTATTCCGGCTTCGTTTGGCCTTATTTACACATTAATTGAGTTTTTGGTCATTTAATGTGCATAATTCAAATTTGAACTACAAGCACATGCTCCCGTGCACCAAAGTTGGTTGAAAAATCACATTTGTGTCCTCGGGTGAATTTCTACTCCCTCCTTCCATCTATATAGGTCCTAATGCGTTTTTCAAGGCTAACTTTGACCAAACATTAGAGCAATAATATATGACATGCAACTTACACAAAGCATACCTTCAATTTTGTATGTCAAAGGAGCTTCCAATAATATAATTTTCATAGTATACATCTCATGTGCTATTAATCTTGTCAATAGTCAAATGCTGTCTTGAAAAACACATTAGGACCTATATAGATGGAAGGAGGGAGTAGGTCCCATGCAAAAAATGAGAATAAAATTCAAACATCTGGGCATCGTGGCTCGGTCGAGAACATTGAGAAACTTGGTTTTGAAATCATGAAACTTGGCACGGTGTCATGTCATGGTAGTACCATGCCGTGGTAAAAAATTGGCCGAATAGGAACAAATTTTGGTATAAGCTTCTTGCAAATCGGAGCTTCTCTCAAGAAGGCTCGTGGTTCTGGGAGGGAACGTGTCACCTTTGTGTGCATAATTCAAATTTGAAATACAAGCACATGTTCCAGTGCACCAAAGTTGGTTGAAAAATCACATGTGTGTCCTCGGGTAAATTTCTAGGTTCCATGCAAGAAATGGGAATGAAATTCAAAATTCTGTGCATCATGGCTGGGTTGGAAACATTGAGAAACTTAGTTTTTTAATTCCTGTAAATCCAAAACATGCATGAAAGTAATGAAACTTGGCTTGGTGCCATGACATGGCACCAACATGCTGTGGTAAATTTGCAGTCCGATTTGCGAAGGCGCACACATTAACAATCAACAAAGTCATTTTGGAACAAGTGTTGTCACGTTACAATCGGAAACACAAGTATTATTGAAACCGTGGGCGTTCTACTTACTAGTACCATTTACGTGCCGCCATGCGTCCCCATTTTTTATTAGCTAGGAGGTGCCATGCAGGGTAGCTATTTCAGTACGAGAGGCGTGCGATCAGGCCCCTGCGTGTGCTTATTGGGAGGAGAGCCCTTTGACCTCCATCTGCCGTCCACCTCTCTCCCAAGGTCTCCATTAATGGCGCCCGAGCCTCTGTTTAATGGCGTGGCTATGTCTCACTCGACTGAGATTTAAGAGAGAAAAAAGAAAATCTGAAAGCACGGATCTTGATGTAAGATCCAACGGACCTATATAGCATCTACTGCGACTTATAGCAAGACTGATGAATATATAAGGACGATTAATTTTTTTTGATCAAAGAAGAGCTTGCCCCTTTCGATTTTCATTACTGAAAACCACCACAATTCACAAGAAGTTCAGCACAACTCCAGCCTAACATGAAGGACTAAAAGCTACCAGATTGAAATCGCAACATCCCAAGAGGCCAACAAGGCCAAACATCCGCGCTAGAACCCAACATTTCACAACCGACGACACAATCCACATCCTAAACCGATTATTACATCAAAAGAAACCAAGAAACTAGTCTCCACGGCGAGCGGCGATGAGCTCTTTCGTGTCCTCAAGACGCTGCTTGAGAACATCCACAGATTCCTCCACCAGCCTTTGGCGCTCATTGTGGAGCATGTCATTCTCTTCCATAAGTTTCTTCAACAAGGCACTGGTCTCCTCCTGCAAGTCTGCACTTTGGAAGATCTTCTCCCTCAGCAGGTCGCGCTCGGCCCGGAGCCTCTCATTGCCCTCCCTTAGTTGCCGGATGACGCCGGTAGCCTATTCAAACGAGGCTATCATGTCGTCCTGCAACCTCGTCGAGCCGGAGATCTGATTCATCTAGCTATGGACGATCGCATGCATGCGCCTG
The DNA here is from genome assembly GCF_018294505.1 of Triticum aestivum. Classification (NCBI taxonomy): domain Eukaryota; kingdom Viridiplantae; phylum Streptophyta; class Magnoliopsida; order Poales; family Poaceae; genus Triticum; species Triticum aestivum. Next base: position 563,683,234 of record NC_057806.1, read on the forward strand.
TAACAGTCGTCGCCTGCCCGCGAGAAATTTTCCCAGGATGCCGCGGCGCGGCGGGACATCTCTGCTGCATTCGTGGCGCGGCAGGACTTCTGTGCTGCTTCCGCGGTGCGGCCGGACCAGTCTGCTGCATCGACAGTGCGGCGGGACCTCCGTGCTGCTTCAGCGGCGCGGAGGGACCTTTGTGCTGCTACTTTCGCGCGGCGGGACATGTCGGCTGCTCTCGCAGCGAGGCGGGACATCTCTCATGCTTCCGCTTCCATGCTCGCCTCTCCCTGGTGGCAATCTCTTGACCCAGAACTCACACTGGCCATGGCAGACGCAAGGGAAGGATGCTGAATGACTTGTTTGTTTTTGTGGATGAGGAGTTGAGGAGGAATGTGCAATCATCTTGGCATACTAGTATTTATAACCGAGTACTAATACGCTCCTAAGTGGGAAACCGTTTAGGTTGTGATCGGTGTGAACAGGTTTGCAATTCAATATAGCATGGAGTAATTTGGAATGTGACGAGGCGCAAGCTCAAAATTTATTGACGGTTCTAGTTTCGAAGTGCGGCACTATTCCCGGATGGAGTACTTCTTTTTCTACTCCCTCCTTTCCGGTTCTATAGGGCCTATCTCAAAATTTTATTTTTTCCATTTTATAAGGCTCAATTTGGTTGTCCCCAACACATGTTCAGATTCCAAGGTGCATTAAATCATTGAATGCAAGTATTAAGAGAAAATTGACCAATGCATGTACTTTATGCATGCATGCATTGCAATTAATGCAGTAAACTATCTCTCGGGACTTCTCGCACACACCATCGTGCCACCCACAAAAACTTGTACTCTGAGTTTAGTAGTACATTATAGAGGAAGAGAAGAGGTGCATGCACGCACTCGTCCTCTCACACACGCGTCTGTTTTTTCTCGAAAAGGAGGATGATGACCCCCGGCCTCTGCATCTGGGAGTCACACACGCAAATTATTGAAATATATCGAGTGCAGTGCTTTGATGTGTCGCGTCAACTCGTACATCAACAAGAAGTTTGATTATCCTCTCCCTCGCGGACTTAACTGCACCTGCCTTTGGCTGTATGACAGGGTTGCCACACACCTGTAGGGCCCACCTGTCATACACGCAAAGGTAGGAGCGTCCCTCCCTCTCCCATGAGCGTGGTGGCTGGCAAGACTAGGAGAAGCTTTCGCTACATGCTCTCCCTCCCGCACGCGGTGGACATGCAGCAGTTCAATCGGTGTTAGATGGCCAGAAGCGTACTGTAGTGCTCCTCCAGTGCAGTAGTATTCCATCATTGTTCGACTTCCCGAAGAGGCGAAGATCCAAGCGCAGCCTGGACGCTCATGTGGCAGTTTCATGTGTATAGTAGTCTAGGATAGTGTGTACCGTGCCTGTAATCTTAAAATCGTTGGGGTCGGATCCATGCTATGTGGCCGTCTCGAAGTTTTTTAAAAAATTAAAATAGTCTTCTAGGCCTACCCAAAAACTGCCACGCGTACTGCCCGAGAAAAGCCCCGCCCTCAACTTTTAACTACGCGGAAATAATTCGAGCTTGTTCGTTCTATATAAATATAGTACTTACTGTATGTTTATTCACCCGTGGGGTTTTTCAATGAATGGAGGGGCGGGGAGCACAAGTGAACAATATTGTAGTACTACTAGTAGTAAGTAGGAGTCGTACAGTAGTCACCTTAAATAGAGAGTTTCTTTTCTTTAATGCCACGTACACAAATTGAAGCGCTTGTTGTGGAGAGAAAAAAGATAATCACTCCACTATATATGGATGCAGGGGCCTGAGCGCTTGCTTTACTAGGGTTGCTCTCTTCATTCTCTCATCCTCTCCAGATATAAACAAGACAGTGGTAGCGACATTTTCTCTCTGCTCACCGCTGATCACAGATCCGGCCGGATCCCTTCGGCCGGTGTGTGTAGAGGACTAAAAGGTGCATCATTCACGCGGTCATCGCCACCGAGGGAGCAAACCCACAGCTGCCGGAGGGGCCCGATCCTCTGCCCGTGCCGTTCTCTCCGACACATGGCCGGCTTGGGAGGTCCTCTGACCCTTCTTCCTCCCTGTCATATTGTCTGCAGATCTGACCTGCCGCCGCCAACATCCCGGCGACCCTCAGGTATAAGTTCTTCGAAAGCGGCCTTGCTCTACTGCCTCAGCTCCCCACATGTCTGCATGTGCATCTTTTTCTACTCCCATCAGCTCTTCCAAAGCCACCTAAATTTTTAGTATTATTAGAGGTAAAGCTACTTCATGCATTCGAATCTAGGGCTTTGTTCAAACAATGAAGAAAGGGGGAAAGTTGTAGCATGAACCTAGGACTTGATTCAAAGAGGAAATAATATGGTGAAAGTAGTAGAGACCGGATACCCAACCGGTTTCTTGGTTGAAAAGGGAAATAATGGGAAATTGCAGTACAAACTGGATAAGGAACAAATCTATTATTGGTTGAAAAAAGGATAGAAAGTGGCGGCTGGTGGACAAGTCAACATAGTATGTCCAGGATTAGATTTGCTGCCGTCACATAGTAAAAGGTCTCCAGGATTAGATTTGCTGCTCTCACATAGTAAAAGGTCTCAGGATTATATTTGCTGCCCTCACATAATAAAAGGTCTCCAGGATTAGATTTGCTGCCCTCACATAGTAAAAGGTCTCCAGGATTAGATTTGCTACCCTCACATAGTAAAAGGTCTCCAAGATTAGATTTGCTGCCCTCACATAGTACAATGGCACTCCTGTTGTTTTCCCTAGTATGATAAGTAAGTTGCTCCTTTACGCTGTTGAGTGTCCTGGTGTCCCCACAGTCCCATGCCCTTAAACCAACTCTTTAGCTGCTGTTGATTTACTGTGTCTGGTAAACAAGCAATGCCACCATTAAAGTAATCCCATATTTGAGGAATCTCATTGTTGATCGTAATGCTTCTGGTAACATGAAGCATTGCTGTCGTTTTAAAATTTCTACTGTCCTTGCGTGATTGCCATGAACATAATTAAGATGCTTCTTTTCATTTTGTATATGTTTCGTATATTCTTATTGACCAGCAACTGTTTACTTTCTATATTTTTGTGCAGATAGGGATACCATTTCACCTTGTTGCTATTGTGACCTTTTGGTGAACTGCACAAAACACTTTTTTGGAATGAGTGTCTTGTGCAGTTCAACTAAAATGTCATGTGGGCAACATCTCTCAATTTTGGTGGAACTGCACAAAATGGTGATTGGAGTTTCCAAAATCTCCGTCAAGTTCTGCTGGTAATCTCGTGCAACATTTTATTAGCCTTTGCAAGATGGAGCCGTCACTGTCACCACAATGGCACTTTATTTTAGTGGAACTGCACAAAAGGATAAGAAAATTATAGTTGCACCTTACATGAGACGGACAGCCAACCTTAATGTTCCTCAATTTTAGTGCAACTACTAAAGAAGAACCTGCCAGCTCACAAGATCAAGTACTTCTTGCTAGCTGAATGATGCAATCTTTGCTTCATTTCAGGTGAACTGCAGAAAAAGGTGCATGAATTGAATCATGGAACTCCAAGCAGACCTCATCCAAGTAGAGCTGGAGGTTGAGTTCAAGGAGGCCGCTATTAAAGCGAAATCATGCTCTCCTGTCTCCTTGTTTGTGCTGTGCAAACATGCTGTGAAAACAGGAATACTCAACTACAGATGTTGTGACGGTCAAGAGCATTTGCCAAGTTCTTCAATCATGTGTTTATGTTTTTATAACATTTCTCCGTCTAGCCCAACATGATATTTTCACCCAGCCCAGCAAGTCCGTGGATTTCGAGAAAAATGCAAATTGGATTTAAACGGGCTGCATAGATGCTACATCATTGTTTCACCCAACCCACCAAATGGACTAAAAAACAAATAGACTGACAGCTGGGTCCACGGCCATAGCCTAGTTTTTTTGTGATTTGCCAAGTAAGTCGCTTTGTTAGGCCTGTTGGGCTGCAAATCTTTCAAGACGAGGAGAGCTTTCATTCGGCTGGCCGAGAAAATGGCCCATCAGTAATGAGAAATGGGTTGTACATTTTTAAAACACATCAAACCGGCAATTAGTTTCAAATATCTTTTTTTCATTTCGAGATTTTAAATTAAATTAATTTTTATGCGTGGAGAATTTGTTGGATTTTATGTTGATATACATTTATTTTTAAAATTAGTTTGAATGCGAGTCGAAATTTCAGGATTAAAAATAGTTCGGACCGCACCAAAATATGCAAAATTTCGTATAATTTTTTAACCGTGGCCACAATATGGGTTGTAATGCTAACAAAAATAATATGGGCTCCAAAAAAACCTTAAGAATTAGCAAATGGGTTGTATGTTGTTTTCCACAGATTTGAGGCTTTCCTAAAAAAAGGTTGACGCACAAGCAGTGATTGTTGGATGTCCATCGAACGGTCGTCGTGCTTCTTCAATCTCTGCTCTTCCTGCTCCAGCCGCTCAAACAAGCGCCGGTGGGAGGACTGCCTGCTCCCTCCTCCCCGCGGCCAACTGTGCTGCCGCGCAGGCCTCACCGCCCCACCGTACTCCCATCGCTGGCCTAGCCATCCCTCTACTCACCCACACCTGCTGTTATTCTCCAGCGACGGCAGACGAACCAGTAAACCCTCGTACAGTCGTACTCCCCTCCACGTGGGAAACAACTGCCGAGTCTTCCCTGCCTCTGTGTCGTTCCCTTCCTAGGCCTCGCCGTCGTCCACCGCCTTGGTGCTCTCGGCGCGGCCTGGTCAACGTGGTCAACGATCGACATGCATCTGAAGTGGACTGTACGTGGAGAGGCCAACAGCTGGGTCCACGACCGCACGCAAGGAAATGCCTCCTTATTACGCGCAAAATAATGATTCCTCCACCTGACATCAGGGACCCACCGAAAGGGCCTCTGTATTTCGCAAAAAAAACGTTACCGCCGCTGACAGCTCGGACCCACCAGCTATATCTTCGCACGCAAGGAAGTGCCTCCTTATTACGCACAAAAAAATGAATACTTCCCCTGTTAGCTGGGACCCAGTATAGTGGCAGGCTGACTTGTGGGCCTACTAAGTTGACGGGGACGGAGGGCTTTGTCAAGTTAGTCAATATATGCACGATTCTAGCTCCAGTGACTGTCCGATGTCCATCCAACGGCCGTAGTGCTTCTTCAACCTCTGGTCTTCTTGCTCCAGCCGCCCAAACCAGCACGGTCGTGCCTCGTGCTCCTGCCTCCCGTGGCTCTATGCGATGCGGCGGAGGCCTCACCGCCCCCTACTACTCCCACCACTGGCCAGGACATCCCTCTACTCACCCAGACCCCCTGTTATTCTACGGCGATGGCAGCCTCACACCGCAGCGAACCAGTGAACCCTTGTACTCCTCTACGCGTGGGCATCCACTGCCGCGTCTTCCCCGGCTCCGCGTCGTCCCCTTCCTAGGCCTCACCATCGTCCACCGCCCTGGTGCTCTCGGCGCGGCGTGGTCAACATGGTCAAGGAACAGCTTCCATCAGACGTGGAATGTACGTGGAGAGGCTGACAGCTGGGTCCACGGCCGAAGCAAGGAAGTGCCTCCTTATTACTTACAAAATAATTATTCCTCCACCTGACAGCGGGGACCCACCGGACGGGCCACCGTATTTCGTGAAAAAAAACGTTTCCCCCTAACTGCTGGGACCCACCAGCTACACCTTCGCATGCAAGGAAGTGCGTTCGGGCAAAAAAACAAATTGATTCGCCCCCCTGACTGCTGGGACCCACCAGCTACATCTTCGCATGCAAGGAAGTGCCTGACAGTCGGGACCCACCTAGTCGAAGCGTACGTAGCGTTGTCATTCTGGTCGCGAACGTGTACGTACATATATACTGGTCGATGTAGAGGCACGCACATGTCGTAGTAGAGGCGCGCACGTCTCGTAGTAGAGGCGCGCACGTAGCATGTACACGTATGTACAGCGGCCAGGGTGCAAGAAAGAAAATACGGCCACGTACGTACATACGGGCAGGGTCTCGAACGCCTACTCGTGCATACGTACGGCCAGTGCTCGTGTACATGGCTGGGTCAGAACGGAGAAACAGCGTCGTCGTCGTGTTCATGGGGAGGCAGCGTCGTCGTCGTGTTCATGGGGAGGCAACGGAATGCGTCGTGTTCATGGGGAGGCAACGGAATGCATCGTGTTCATCGGGAGGGCTTGGACGAAACAGGCGACGGAAACGAGGCCTAGTGTACCGCAGAATGGAGGAAACGGCCTTGTGTTTGACCGGCCACGTTCGAAATAGGATCATGTTCATCAGGAGGGGTGTGGCGTACCGCAAAACGAAGGAAACGGACCTCCTACGATCGAAACGGGGGTCCTGTTGATTGGGAGGGGTGTGGCGTACCGCAAAACAGAGGGAACGGACCTCCTATAGTCGAAACGGGGGTCATGTTGATCGGGAGGGGTGTGGCGTACCGCAAAACGGAGGAAACAGACTTGTGTTGGAGCGCTACGGTCGAAAAGGGGGTCCTGTTCATCGGGAGGGGTGTGGCGTACCGCAAAACAGGACTCCACGGGATACTGTTCATCTCCACCGTCGACCTCCTCCAGCCTCCACGGGCTCCTGTTCATCCAGCCTCCACGGGCTCCTGTTCATCCAGCCTCCACCGCGCGCTACGCCACCGGCTACTGTTCAACCACCCCTCCACCTTCTACTGTTCATCTAGCCCTCCACACCACGGGGTCCTGTTCAACCACCCCTCCATGGGCACCCCTCCACTGTCTACTGTTCATCCAGCCCACCACACCACGGGGTCCTATTCATCCACCCCTCCACGGGCGCCCCTCCACCGTCTACTGTTCATCCAGCCCTCCACCACACCACGAGGTCTTGTTCATCC